>NW_003852510.1:912364-922582 GCF_000181295.1 Otolemur garnettii
ATTGTTGTTTGGCGGGTCCGGGCTGGGGATTCGAACCCGCCACCTTAGGTGTACGTGGCTGGCGCCTTAGCTGGTTGAGCTATAGGCGCCGAGCCGGTAGGTTAGACTTTGATAAAACCTCAGCAGGTTTCAGATCGTGTGTAAAACCAGCACATTGTACCCCACGATTGCATTTGTATACACAGCTATGATTTAATAAAAACAAATAAATAAAGAAAAACTCAGCAGGGTAGGCTCTGGTAAAATAGTATTTCCTGAGGGCAGATTTTGTGAAGAAGAACAGAATGCTTTGTTGTATTTCAGATGATTGCTTTCCTCGTCCCCTACTAGAAGCAGGAAAGGATTTTTCTCTGATATTCACTGCAGGAACCTGGTGGGGCTTCTGAATGTAAAACTCATAAAAGTGTGGCTTTTGTGAGTTTTAGACTAAATTTATGAAAGACTCTCCCCCACTCCCCAATCAGAGTTTTTAGCTCTCAGACTTGCCTACATGGAACCTCTTACAATTCATCAATTACAGTTCAGGTTTTTCTACCTGGGACCAATTGCTGTGTAGACACGTGCTGGTGGGTTTCTGCTCCATTACTGTGATTCTCTGTATCCACTTGTCTCTTCAGTTTTGGAGATAGCAGTTTGCCCTGTGACCTCTGACGGATCTAAGAAGAGTTGTTGGTTTTTCGCATTGTTTAGTTTTTTACTTGTTGTTGGCTTCCTTTACTTATTGTAGCTGGGACTACAGGTGTGTGACTCTGAGCCTGGCTAATTTTTCCATTTTTTGTAGAGACAGGGTCTTATTCTTGCTCAGGTTTGAACTCCTGTCCTCAAGCAATCATCCCACCTCCCAAAAGTGCAGGAACAGCTGGATATTTACATACAAAAAAGAAAATGAATCTGGACACAGACCTTACAGCATTCACAAAATTTAACTCAAAATGGATCACAGACCTAAATGTAAAATACGAAAGTATAAAACTCCTACAAAACAACATAGATGAAAATCTAGGTAACTTTGAGTATGGTGGTAACTTTTTAGATAAAGTACCAAAGGCATGATTCTTGAAGGAAATTAAAGACATGTGCTCTAGGCTTGGCGCTGGTAGCTCTGTAGCGAAGACACCAGCCACATACACCAAAGCTGGTGGGTTTGAATCCAGCCCAGGCCTGCCATACAATGACAACTAAAACCAAAAAACAGCCAGGCGTTGTGGCAAGTCCCTGTAGTCCCAGCTACTTGGGAGGCTGAGGCAAGAAAATCGCTTAAACCCAAGAGTTTAGCTTGCTGTGAGGCAGGTGGATCACCTGAGCTAAGGAGTTAAGCTTGCTGTGAATGCCATAGCACTCTACCAAGGGCAACAAATTAAGACTCTGTCTCAAAAAAAAAAAAAAAGTGTGCTCTAGGCTTGGTGAGTAGGGCATAGCTCACCCATAGCTCAGTGAGTAGGGCACCAGCCACATACACTGAGGCTATCAGGTTCGAGCCCAGCCCAGGCCAGCTGAACAACAATGGCAACTGCAACCAAAAAAATAGATGGGCGTTGTAGCGGGCACCTGTAGTCCCAGTCACTTGGGAGGCTCAGGCAAGAGAATCGCTTAAGCCCAAGAGTTGGAGGTGCTGTAAGCTATGATGTCACAGCACTCTGCCAAGAGTGACATAGTGAAACTCCATCTCAAAAAAAAAAAAGTGTGCTCTGTGAAAGACGCTGTCAGGAGAATGAAAAGCAAGTCACATATATGCAGAAAATATTTGCAGACACGTTTAATAACAGACTGTTATCCAGTTCAAAGAACTCTTAAAACTCAACAATAAGAGCAACCCAATTAAAAATGGGCAAAAGACCTTAAGAGACACTTACCGAAGAAGATACATAAATGGCAAATGAACACACAAAAACATGCTCAACATCACGTCAAAAAAAAATCGCAAATTAAAAACAACAATGAGATACCACTACACACCCATTAAAATCATCCAGAGCCAAAACACTGACACCACTAAATGCTGACAAGGATCTAGAGCAGTGGTTCTCAACCTTCCTAATGCCACGACCCTTTAATACAGTTCCTGTGGGTCACGACCCACAGGTTGAGAACCTCTGATCTAGAGCAACAGGAACTCTCATTCATTGCCGGGGGAGTACAAAATGGTGTATCCACTTTGGAAGACAGTTTGGTAGCTTCTTTAAAAGCCAAACATACTTTCACCCTATAATCCAGCAATCTTCCTCATTACTTATCTAAATGAATTAACACTCCCTATTGTATTAACACTGCTTATTACTTACCTAAACGAATTAACACTCCTTATTACTTTTCTAAATGAATTAGAATGTTGTCTAGAGGCTGGACAGCAGCTCATGCCTGCAATTCCAGCACTGTGGGAGGCTGAGGCAGGAAAGAAGCTTGAGGCCAGGAGTTCAAGATCACCCTGGGCAACATAGTGGGACCCCATCTCTTTAAAAAATTAGCTAGAGGCTGGGCATAGTGGCTCACACCTGTAATCCTAACACTTTGGGAGGCTGAGGCAGGTGGATTGCCTGAGCTAAGGAGTTCAAGACCAGCCTGAGCAACAGTGAGACCCCATCTCTAAAAAATAGTTAGGTGTGTGGCAGACACCTATAGTCCCAGCTACTTAGGAGGCTGAGGCAGGAGGATTGTTTGAGTCATGATGATGCCACTGCCACTAACCTGGGTGACAGGGCAAGACTCTCTCTCAATAAAATAAAATAAATTCTATTAATTAAGGAGAAAGACAACTCTCCTTCCTGCTCGCTCCTTTTCATTCCACCTGCACGTTTCTTTAATGAAGCTGATTTCCAGACAGCACTTGTGGCTCAGTGGGCAGGGCGCTGGCCCCATATACTGAGGGTGGCAGGTTCAACCCTGACCCTGGCCAAATTGCAACAAAAAAATGGCCAGGTGTTGTGATGGGTGCCTGTAGTTCCAGCTACTCAGATAGCTGAGGCAAGAGACTCGCCTAAGCCCTAAGTTGGAGGCTGCTGTGAGTTGTGATGCTCTACTATAGTACTCTACCTAGGCAAGAAAGTGAGACTCTGCCTCTAAAAAAAACAAAACAACAACAATAAAAAAAAACACAGCTAATCTCCAACATAAAAATGCAAAGTAGAGTGGAAGCTACAACTTATAAACCTGGTGTAGCCGGAACTTTCTGTTCCTAAAGCCAACACGGGACAAGGGTTCGTAGCAGCCCGTCACAGACACAGCTGTCAGCTAAGACCTGCTGCAACTAAAGCCTTTCTCTACCGCATTGCGTTGTTCTGCAGAGTCTTGGACCTAAGTTTCAGGAGTACAAGGGTGGAAAGAAGTCACCAGAGGACAAATTTCAGCTCAATGAAAAGAAGAGCTTTCAAATGGCTAAGTAAGAACCCAAAGGACACCTCTAGAGGTAGTGAGGTGCTCATCACAGAACCAGGTACAAAACCCATCAGGGAGGTCCGCAAACAGCTTCCTTTGAAGTGGGAAGTTCTTTCCAACTCAGAGATCCTATATTTTCACTGGGAGCACCCTCAGGAGCAAGAAGCCTGCTGGAGACTCTGTCCTGCCCTGGGCATTTGTGATTTTCCATGTGCCTGTCTACATGCAAGGCCAACCTCCCATAGCTCAGTTGGAAGAGGAAAGATAGGCAGCCTGCCTGTACCCAGATGGTGAGAGAGACGGGCCTTAGGAAGTCGAGAGCCTGGCCCCCCAGGGAGGGCACAGTCTTCTGGCTCTGGGAAACATGCCAGATGGCTTCCCCCTGCACTCTGCTCTTTCCTCCCAAGTCCCAAGTCCTTTCTGCTACATAGAAGATGTCAGCAGCACAACACAGGGCACACATGGGCCTTTCCACGTCACAAATTACCTTCCTGCATTCTATTTCATTTAGCCTCCCAGCAATGCATGAGGTAGGCAGCAGCCAGCATGTCTCTTATCAGACATCCCTGACGGAGAAACTAAAGCTCCGAGAAATTAACTGACATGCTAAAGTCTGCACAGTCCAGGAGAGAGACTCTAATTTAGGTCTCCTGGTTCCAGACCCCAAGTTTTCCTCTCAGCAGGCTGTCTCAAAAGGACCACATGAATCATTAGGAGACTTTATCTTGTTGTTAGCCCATTGTACCCAAGGCCTTTCTCAGTGGCCCAAGGCATAACCACACAATCTCTGGAGTGGATGTGGGAAAGATTCAGGGCGCAGGTGGATCCATCTACAGATGAGCAGGTCAAGGGAAGAAAGGCTTTGACAGAATGGCTCAGTGGCAAGGGTAGACTCTGAGTTCTCTTCTGATCCAGGGCACACAGCTGACAAGGAATGAGAGGCTGCACAGCTCTCTCCCTCCTGCCTGCCCAGAGCAGCCTTCCCCGTGGGGACCAGGTGAGTCTCACTCGCATTTTATACCAAAAAAACAAGGAGTCCACAGCCAGCAGGCCTCCCTCCTTCAACATGCTGTGGCATTAAGGGAGGCCTGTGTGTAGCAGGTCTCCGCTGTCCTAATTTCCTGGCTAAAGACCTAGATAGAGTATCTAAATTTTCCTCCAGCCAACTGCTGCCCCAGATTTAGCCTCTCTGATGGATAAGTCTGTCTTTCGCTGCCAGTGGCTGAGTCTGTCACTCCATCCCATCCCCAGGCTTCCTGAATGGCCTCTTTGTAAGTTGCTGACAACACAGGAGAATGCTCACTTGAAATGTATAGAATTGTTTGAAGGAAATGCCAAAACTCTCATGTGAGACCGAGAAGAGGGACTGGAGGCACGGAGGCCCAGACTCTGGCGGTGGAGGAAGACACAGCACTGCCACAATGCCAGTCCTCACATCCCTGCCACCCACATCCAAATCCTCAATCTTTTTCTTCATTTTAATCAACAAAATGATTCTGAAGTCCTGCTGGAATGATAAAGGAGCAAGATGAAGTGGGCTTCAGTGGCCCACCACCCTCGAAGGAGTGAGAGTCTCCACGGGCTGCCTCAAGCCAACACTGGACCCATGCTCAGAGAATGAAGGGACTTCAGAGATTGTCACACCCGATCATCCTACGGGGCCAGAGCCTGTCTATGGATCCCACAGGCCATTACAGCCACCTGTGCGCACTGACATGCTGCTTGGGACCTACTGATGCAGCTCACAACAATTCTGGATGGTGCTTTCTTCACCCTTTTTGCTTTCTTCCTAGAGGTTGTCAAGGAGAAAGATACTTCTTGCCAAGAAGCTATGACAAGTCCCAAACAAGCACCATCATCCCATTTGGCCTCCCTGCCCTGCCCCATCTGATTCCCCAGTAAGTCCCCTGAGTGCCCAGCTCGCCAACTCTGTTCCCCAGTACTGGGGACACGAGCCAGCACAGTGGCTGTGGGTGCAGAGTGGGGCAGGAGGGGAGCGTGCGCCTACCTCTCTCTGCTCCCTCTGAAGGCACAGCTCTTCTGTCTCTTCCATCAGTTTGTCTGCCAAAGCAAGAACACACACGTACACACTCACAAGGGGCTCACTCTGGATCAGAGGCCCTGAGGTAGCCTCTGTCCCTCCCAGCACCTCCCACGGGAGAGGTCAGCACCCCTGCCAGCCAGAGGGTGGGGCACGCTCCTGAGCTACTGCCACCTTTCCCGCCGTCATCCCTACTTCTGCATCTTCTGAAGCTCCAGCAGTTCCATACTGTAGCTGGGCCGGTTCCCACCCGCCGCCCCCCTGCATTGGTGTCTGACTGGTGGGGGAGAGCACAATCCTAAGTGTCTGGAGCAGTCAGAGGGATACAGTGTTGGGCCCCAAGAGTCTAAGCAGGTGGAAAGGAAGAGGGACCCAGGGAAAGGTGCAAATCCTCAGTCTCACTGCCTTCTCTTTCAAGTAAAGCATGTTTACTAACCAGTCAGGTACATAGGGCCTTGGAACCCTGTGGCCAAGCTTAAAGTGGTGGTGGGGGCTGGGGGACGGTGGTTCCAATTCTAGGCCCTGGGGACCCAGGGTAGGATAACAACATAACTTCACTTATGGAACCCTTACTATGTGCCTGGCACAAGCACTTACAGACATTTTCTCATTTAGCCTGATGCTCATACCACATCTAAAATAAGGGACTATTTTTATCACCATTTTCAGAATGAAGAAATTGAAGCTGAACTGTCTACAGCCAGTAAGAGAAGTGATGAAGCTGGATGCAGAGCCCAGGCCCCTAACCACCAGGCACTCCTGTCTTCAGCCACACCGGCTAAAAGGACACTTATTGCCCCATAAAGCCGTCCAGGTGCCGACTGGTCTCTGGTTCTTCATAGCCTGCTAAGCTCTACCCTAGACACTTCCAGCCCAGCCCATGTCCTCCATCAAAGACCCAGCTGTAGCCACAGCCCAGACCCCAAGTGCCACCATCAGGGAGCCTCAGCTTCCAGTCCCTGCTCCAGCCAACCTAAATACTCCTGCTTTTCCTTAGCCAACTGCAGCCCCTGGGCCTCCAGGCTTTTGATCATGGCTTCTCCCAGCTGGGCATTCTTCCAGGTCCTGAGGAGGAAGGGCAGATAGGACAGAAGAAAGAAGAGGAAGAAACAGAAAATGATTAAAATGGAAGGGGAGAGGAGAAAGAGGGTGCACACATTTTGTACTCGCCCATCCTTTCTCCTCCAGAATCTCAGCTTGTGTTCTCCTTGGCATCCATGGCTCTGGGCACAACACCAGCACCGATCACTTACAGTAGCTGGAAGCTGACCTAGGCCACAAAGTGGGCCATGGGGGCTGGGCCAGCAGCACTTTTAGAGCAGGGAAGAGATCGGGTAGCAGGCAGATTTCTACACCGCAGCATGGCCGGCACCTGCTGCAAGACCTGGCACAGGGTGCAGTCAGTCTTGTCTGTTGGACGATGAGCATGACCCAGCTTGAACAGGGAGGGTCTGTGCAAATGGGTTGTGTCGGGCTGGGGATCCTTGTGGCCCAGACCCTGATTTACAGACCACTGGCTCAGGTCTTTGCTAGAATGAATTAAGGGCCTGGGAGGGAGAGATGGGTGTGAGAAGGCACCAAATATGAGCAGTGATGCTGAAATTACTCCCAAGAGTTGGAGATAAATGGTACTCACATCTGTCATTTGTGACTCTATATACCTCCTGAGCTCACTTAGGGGACCATTCATAGATGCCCTATACCACCTGGCCTATCTCCTCTCACCCATCCTAACCAACTCCCACGGGCCTGCCCCTGTGCCCACCAGGATCCCAGCAGAGGCAGGGAGTTCAGGGTTGGCCCCTTGGACCCTCAAGCTGTCCCTCCTGGCTGTGACACTTACACCTTCCCAGACTCCTGCAGCATCTCCAGCCACTGGATCTGCTCAAACTCAGACTCAGCAGCCAGCAAGATATTCCCCTGACAGGAAGAAGAGATACAGTTTGGCTGAGATATAGCCACTCTGCGGGTGATAGAGGCCTAGCTCTGCTCTCTCACATGTCCCTGGTCACTGACCCCTCTCAGGCCAGGCCGCGGAGGGGTCGCCCCAAGGGAGCGCAGGCCGAGGGGAGAGCATTACTCACGTGGAAGTCCTGGTGGGAGATCTTCATGGCATAGGGCATGCTGGGCTCTTCCTTGGCTTCCACCAGGCAGCCCCCAAGAGGAATGACGCCCTGAGGGAGAATCAGAACAGGCAGCCCCCACCCCACCCAGCTCAGGTCACTCAGGGCCACAGTATCCCAGGGACAAAGCCATGTCCCGCAAAGGGCCCCAGGTGGGGAGCCAGACCCGGGGGCTACTGGACAGAGGACAGAACTGACTCCCAGGATGGGGTGGGGGACAGGAGGGTAGGCATCTGGCTGAGCAGGGGCCAGGGGGTCTTTCTCCCCAAGAGCATTTGCTCTCCAGACTTTCTGTCTGCAAGGCAGCAGCTGGTCCCATCCCTCACAAGAAACATCCCTTGATGTCCCCTCCCCGGGGAGAGGCCGCCTCACCTTGGGATGTATGTTGAAATATTTATTGGTTTCAAAACTCTTTTTTTCACTCTCAGAGTAGTAAAGCAGAAAACTCTCTTTGATGATGAAAAACCTATAGCAGGTGGTGGGATAGGAGGGACAACCAGGAGAGAAGAAGTGAGGTTTCTCAGCACAACAAGGGTGCCCATGGGGGTTCTGGACTCTACTCAGACTCACTCCCCCCAATTCACCTTCCACATGCACACAAAGGCCTCAGTCTGCCAGCTGAGCTCCCCAGGCAGCCTGACCCTCACACCAAAAGGCAGGCAGCTGAAGTGGGAGCCGCAGACTGGCTGCTCTGTCCCACCTAAATCACCACCCAGGTCCTTCTCCTCAGGCACCTCCAGCCCCTTGAGCTATCACCTCCAGTCACTTAGGGCCCCCTTTAAGAGTGGAGGGAGGGAGAGAAGATACAAGATGCCAAGATGAGTCTTTGGCAAGCAATGACGAAGGCTAGCGACCAAATGGAGTTGGGGTGCCGGCCTGCAGCTCTGAACACCCCCCAGTGTGACACCCATATTCCCTTTGTCTCTCAAACTGCTCCCCAGCCTCCTGTGGAGACTCAGATCTAACTGAATGTCTCTGTGACATGAGGACTGTCCCAGGGCTAATGATGACAGCTGATGAGATAAGACACCAAGTGCCATCCAGAGGCAGATCCAACTGAGCCCCAAGGCTCGAAGCCCCAAGGCGCACCCAGAGTGGCTGGCTGCCTCCTCCAGGGCCCTGTCGATAGCACTGTTGCAGTGATGGGATATGAGCCAAAGGTGGTGGAGATTGTAAAACTTGTGTGTGTGTGCATAGCATGCAAGTGCATGTGTGTGTGCGTATGCGTGTACATCTGGGTGAGAGTTTAAAGCAGTGCTGTCAGCTTAGGTGGGTGCACAATGGCCAACAGTGTCCCTCTCTCCCCTGCTCTGTGTTCAGCGGCATGGCATTGGTAGCTTGACAATGGCCATGAGAAGAGTATTACACCATGAAAGTCAAATACTACAAAACTGTCACACTCCCTCCCCAAGAGCCTGGGGCTGCACATTTCACTAGCACACAGCCAGTTGGCTGCAAAAGCCCTCTCGTGAGGGGCTTGAAGAGTTGCTGGAGAGCATGACAAAGTCAATGAATCACAGAAGGTCCCGCCAGCTGGAGGCCACAGCAGCCAGGACTGCTGACTGCTGCCCTCTCCTCTGTCCTGGGGAGAGTGAAGCTCAGCTTGGCGTGAGCCTCCTGCCAACCCTTTTTCTTCATTTGTGCCCACCCTCTCTACCCAGCACATAGAGGTGCACTCCTTGAGCGCACTGGGCCCTGCTTGAGGGCGATACCCCACTAATGCCAGCTCTTCCCCCAGGGCTTTTTGCCTCCACTGCAACAAGAGCACAAGAATACCCGCTGCAGAACCACGGTGTCATCCTGGGCCTGCCAGCTCCTGACTGCTGCTCGCCTCTCAACTTTCTTGCCACGTCTGCACTTCCTCTGTCTATGCTCCAGGGGACCACTGCACTCACTGCCTCTCTGCACCAGGCCTGCAGGGCCCTGCACAGTCAGGGCTGCTCCCCAGAAGCCCCCCCCACACACTTGTCATCTGGCCAGGCCCTTCTCACTGACCATCTGGCCCATGCCAACTCCGAACTCCTCCAGGACTTGTGGGCCAGGCCATGTACATGGCGCCCACTGCCATACCCTGTGTGTTCAACTTGTCCTGACAGGGTGCTAGGCTCCCACAGGTCACAGCCATTCTACTTTAGTCCCTTAGGCCAAGGTAATGTCCCTGCATTTGTCCCCTGTTTGAAAGGAATTTTACAGGGTAGTTAGGAGCATAGTCTTTGGGTCAGACAGACCTGCCTTGTTTCAGCTGGTAGACCGTGGGCAAGTAAGGTCACCTCTCTGACCTTTAGTTTCCTTACCCATGGAATGGGGGTAACAACACCTACCTTACGCAGTTATTGCAAGGATCAAGTAAGATTCTGCTCCTCACCCTGTCATTGCAGAGGACTCAGGACAGAGCTGAGAAGTGTTCCCACAGTATGAACATACATTACTTCAGAGAAGGATGAGGTGAGCCGAAAGGACCACCCCTGAGCCATCGCCTCACCCTCCTCAGCTTCAAAAACACTGCTATGTGCCCTGCCTCCACATTCCTGTGTTAAAGCCTGACCAAGTGTGACTATATCTAGAGATAGGGTCCTCAGGAGGTGATTAAAATTAAATAAAGTCATAAGGGTGGGGCTCTAGTCTAGCAGGACTGTGGGGTTGAAGGGGAAGATATCTCTTTCTTTTCTTTTTTTTTTTTTT
>NW_003852510.1:922922-952366 GCF_000181295.1 Otolemur garnettii
CTTTCTCTCTCTCTCTTTTTCCCTCTCTCCCCTCACCATGTGAGGACATATCTAGAAGGTGGCCATCTGTAAGCCAGGAAAAGAGCCCTCACCAGATCCTGACTATACTGGCACCCTGAACTCAGGTCCCCAACCTTCAGAATTTTAAGAATATACATTTGTGCGGTGTAAGTCACCCAGTCTTTGGAAGGTGGGTGGGTAGATGATTACTACGTGTGGAGATAGGCAGAAAGCTGGGCTGCGGGTCCCAAACCCTCATTCCTCAAGCTGTAGCCTCAGGCAAGCTCACAGACCTCTGAGCCTCCTTCCTTCTCCATAAGATGGAGGCATGGACATCTGTCTCATCAGGCTACTGTGAAGATTCCTCCAAGGATTCAGCAAATAATTACTAAGCATCCACTCTGCACCGGAATCTGCTCTAGGTGCTAGAGATACAGTCGTGGGTAAGAGCGACAGAAATCCCGCTCCATGGAGCTTACACTGCTTGCATGTAGTGGGGGCAGACGATAAGTAAATGAGTGAGCGATGTCCCATGTCAGGTGCTGATAAGTGCTAATCAGGGTGGGGGTGGGAGCGAGGGGTGAGGGTGAGGTCAATATTAAAGAGGTAGTCGGGGAGAAGCTCTGTGGAGAAGGAAGAGAAGGTGTTCTGGGCAGTGAAGCCACAGGTGTAAGGGCCCTGAGGTGGGAGCTGCAAGGCTGAAGCAGTGGGGCCAGACTGCAGGGCGCTGTGGCTACGGTGATGACAATGACGATCAAGCTAATGTTTATGTAGCACTTACCACAAAGCACACTTTATTCCAGGCATTTAACAGTCACAACAAGCTCAAGAGACAGGTATCCCTTTTCATGGACAGCAATGAAGCAGAGAGGTGGCACAACTCACTGAAAATCACATTGCTGGTTGGCAGAGGCTGGCTTTTCTCTGAGTAAGAGAACTAGCTCCCAGAGGAGGGCTTGGAGCTGGAGCAACACAGCTCACCCAGGATGTTGAGGGGAGGCAGGGGGTCTCTTAGGGGTTCTTGCCACATGTTGTAGGGGAATGAGAGAGAATCTAGTGAGTGGAAATAGAGTCCTCAGCACTTGCCTGGCACACAGGAGGGCTTCCCAAATGTCACACCCTTCCCTCCCTCTTGCCCTCCAAAGGATGGCAGAAAGAATGGCAGGGGAAGGAAGCTGGACATCCTCTCCCTTGTGGTGACTACTTCAGAGTGCCCGGAAGCCTGTAGGTTGTATGGATTGTGAAGGATTGTGCAGGGATTGTCCCAGCTTGGCTTGAGTGGAGGCAGGGGCCCAGGGAGAGGAGCTGGTATGGACTTGGGGGACGAGGGTGACTGCCTGACAGGCAGGGGTGAGCTCTGCCCACATAGGGCCCATCTGGCTGGCATACCTTTAGGACCTCCATGGCAGCTTTCCTTATGACCTGCCCTAGTGACAGCCCCAATGCCCCAGCTGTTAATTCTTAGCTCCTTCTCAGCAGCTGGGGACCCAGCACCCCTCCTCCCATCCTTCCTCACACACTCTGACCATAAGCCCTCTTTCTGGACCCTGTGGAGTTGGGCTGGCTGTGCCCAAGGGCCAGAGGTGGTCATACTTCTGTAGCCATTCTCATGCACTGGCTCCCATGCTAGGGGCTCATTACACTTATATCAGAGTCTTTTATGCACGGGATAATCCCAGAATGTTAAGCTTTTCATTCCAATTTTACAGATAAGGAAACTGCACTTAGACGTGAAATATGTGAGCAAAACCATACATCCAGGGCACAAGTTGGGGTTGGAACCCATGGACCATAATTGTTCCTATACTCCCCACCCTATATTGCCTATGGAGATGCCAGAAAACAGGTGGGTCAGAGGCAGCAGGTTTGGAGCTTGGGGCAACCAAGGGTTACAGCCTGCAGTCAGCAGAGCACGTAGGGCAGGTCACCTGTTTAGGCCTCAGGGGCTGCCTATGAACTGAGGGTAATAATACCTCTATTTCTCAAGGTTGTGGGGATAATGGGTTTGCTCACATAGACTTTGAACAGCAGTAAATATTCAACAAATGAATACATTCTATTATTATACTATTGTTATTTATTATCATTGAGCTACTGTCTGTCCAAGTCTCCCCTGACCTCCCTTCCCACGTGCTCACCTGGCTCCTTCTGGAGGGAGCACTCCAGCCCAGCTGGTGGCACTCTGTGCTCCAGACACATGATAGGTCCTTCTGCTGTCTGAAGCCCACACCACCTTCCTGGCCCAACATCAGTCCTGGGGAAGTTTTGTCTGCCAGCCCCAGCCCCCTCCTTGCATGCCCTGTGGGTGTGGTAGGGCCCAGAGAACGTGCAGGGCCAGGGGCTTGGGTCAACCCTGGCTGCCTCCTCGCCCCAAAAGCATTTACAATATGTCAAGGGAGCACTCACTTTGCTAAATGTTTTACTGACATTATCTCACTTAAATTTCTCTCCACAACTCTAAAAGATGAATGTGTTGTTTTCTATTCCACTAGTGAGGAGACTGAGGCAGAGAGTGATTGAGCAACTAGTTAAGTGGCAAACTTGAAACTCAGCTGTCTCTTCTGACAAAGCCCAAGCTCTTGACTGTGGAGACCTGGTTCTCCTCATCACATATGATCTGGAATTTCCAAGAGCTTATCTCTGAGAGTGACTGAGCTCCTAGTTAGCTGAGGTCAGAGGGCATTAAGATTCCCCTGGTACAGCCAGGTCCTAGGTGAGGCCCTGGGGCCTCACTACCCTCAAGGCACTAGTTAAATATGGGACAAAAAGTCTAGGAATCAATAATTAAGAAAATAAACGGTTAGGCAGCGCCTGTGGGTCAGTGAGTAGGGCGCTGGCCCCATCTACCAATGGTGGCGGGTTCAAACCTGGTCCTGGTCAAAATGCAACAAAAATAGCTGGGTGTTGTGGCGGGCACCTGTAGTCCCAGCTACTCGGGAGGCTGAGGCAATAGAATCACCTAAGCCCAGGAGTTGGAGGTTGCTGTGAGCTGTGACATCACGGCACTCTACCGAGGGCAACAAAGTGAGACTCTGTCTCTAAAAAAAAAAAAAGAAAGAAAGAAAAGAAAAGAAAAAATAAATGGCCAGGTGAGGTGGCTCTGCCTGTAATCCTAACACTCTGAGAGGCCAAGGCAGGAAGATCCCTGAGCTCAAAAGTTCAAGACCAGCCTGAGCAAGAGAAAGACCCAGCCTGAGCAAGAGAAAGACCCCATCTCTACTAAAAATAGAAAAATTATCCAGGTATTGTGGTGGATGCCTGTAGTCCCAGCTACTTGGGAGGCTGAGGCAGGAGGATTGCTTGAGCCCAAGAGTCTGAGGTTGCTGTGAGCTATGACACCACCACACTCTAGCCTGGGCAACAGAGGGAGACCCTTGTCTCAATAAGTAAACAAACTAACTAACTAATGTTTGCTTCTGAGCCTGGCTAGGCACTATTCTAGTAACAGCTTAAATGTGTTAACTTGTTGACTCCTCACATGAGGTAAGTGAGGAAACTAGAGCAGAGAGAAGTCAAGTAACATGCCCCAGATGACACAGCTGAGAAACCGGGGAGCTGGAGCAATTGTGGAGTACCAGGCTATCCCTTAGCACTGCAAAGCACCCAGAGAATATACTGCAACTCTCTTTTGATTTACTTATTTACCTTTTTTCAGACAGAATCTCACTTTGTCCCCCTCAGTAGAGTGCAGTGTTGTCATAGCTCACAGCAACCTCAACTCTTGGGCTCAAGCGATTCTCTTGCCTCAGCCTCCCGAGTAGCTGGGACTACAGGCGCCTGACACAACACCCAGCTAGTTTTTCTATTTCTATTTCTAGCTCTAGTAGAGATGGGATCTTGTTCTTGCTCAGGCTGGTCTCGAACTCCTCAGTGTTCAGTGTCCAGTGGAGTGCTGGATTACAGGTGTGGGCCACCATCCCACCCTGTACTACAATACTGTAATGCACAGAATTTGTTGCTGGTATTTTATATATTGTGGTTAAGAGTTGCACCTCTGGTTGTGCAACAATGACCATCTACACTGGATAGCAAATTAATTCATAAACAAAGAAATAACAGTCTAGAGAATCTTAAGAATTAGTAGAAATTGCTGGTGCAGGTTTCAGATTTCCCTCAGAATGTGGGATTTGATCTTGGCGCCAACACTGTAAGTCTAGATAAGTTACCAGAAGAGTGCAGAACAGGAGGAATAAGTGATTTAGGGGTCCAGCCAAAGGAGTTGTCTGAGAGGAGGTAACAACTGAGCAGGGTTTTGAAGAATGAGTAGGAGTATCTTAGGAATTTGGGAGGAAGCAGAAGGGGGAGAGATGCATTCCAGAGAAATAGCATATGCAAACAACAGTGTGTTCAAGGTTATCGCAATGGATCTGGTATTATCTGCAGATAATTGTAACAGGGGCAGGTGGACAGTGCTGTGGACGAGAAGATAAGAGCCAGTTTAGGTCAGCAAGAGAAGCAGAAACAAGAGTGAACCAGGGCATGAAGTTCTATCCAAAGGCTGGACTTCTGCCTACAGATGAGGGGAGCTTCCATCGCATTTCAAAAGGGTACTGGTCACATTGTGGTTTTATACGTGGGGAGGGTGAGGGATCCACAGCCATGCGAAAGGCAAATCAGAGTTGTTGGGACGTGCAAATCAGGACTTGGCAGATAATTAGACAAGGGCAGGGTGAGCAGAGTCTGGGAAGACAGTGGCCAGGACTCTAGCCTGTGTGACACCTTGAACATAGGTGTCATCCACATGAATTAGGAGACCCAGGAAGGGTTTTCTTTAAGCTTTGTCCCCACTTTTCTCTGTCATCCCAGTGCCCTGAATGCAACAAAGGCTCAACTGGAGCTTAGTGGCTAACACTGGCCTCATGAAGGATCCAGCTAGAGCCACAGAAAACGCTACTTAGAGCTACATTGGGCAGGCCTGTTAGAGAAAGGCCGGTCCTCTCTGTCCACTCTGCTGAACTCCTCAACGTTTGGAGATGCAAATGCTTCTGAGCTCAGGAGTAGGCCCAGAAAGGGCTTTGAATAACAAAATGAAAGAGATTTGAATCCTGGAGGAGTATGGGAGGAGTGGTGGGAATACGAAGAGAGAGAATCCTGGGAGGTTGCAACAGCTGGGCTCCTCTGGTGTTACAAGAGAGTAGCAAACAACTCCGCCTCTCCTGGTTTGAGGGGCGGGGCGCTAACACTCAAAGTGAAGATGCTCCCCACATCTGTGATTTAAATGCCCCGCCTTGCCACGCCTTCCCTGCAGCTCAAGCTGCTAGTCTCTCAAATTCCTTATGTGGCTGGTATATCTATGTGGCCATGGGGAAGGGTGAGGAAACTAAGGCATAAAAGCTGAGTTCTGTCTCTGCTTCTGCAAGAAGGACCACCTACGCTGGACAGAAAATTAATCCCCAAAGAAAGATATAAGAGTTTTGAGCCTCTTGGAATTAGCAAAAGAAAGATATAAGAGTTTTGAGCCTCTTGGAATTAGCAGAAGCCCTGGTGCAGGTTTCAGTCTTGTGGTATTTGGTTGTGGGGCCAAGTGTATCTCGCTCTCAAGAGGGCACTGAGAGCCCAGCAGACATGTGAGTTACATAGAGGTTTCTTTTCCCAGGAAGGCGAATGTCCAGCCCAGCCGCTCCCTCTACCCAGGCACAAACTTCCAGAATAGGCCCAGCAGCCACCCTCATCAGTGAGCCCCTCGGACACTGAGAACAGCTGTGTGGGCATTGGAGCTGGGGAAGAACAGCCTAGAGGAGTGTCCTCACTCACGCTTGAAATCCTAGCACTCTGGGAGGCCAAGGTAGGTGGATCGCTTCAACTCAGGAGTTCGAAACCAGCCTGAGCAAAAGCGAGACTCTGTCTCTAAAAATAGCCGGGCATTGTGGCAGGCATGTGTAGTCCCAGCTACTTGGAAGACTAAAGAGGATCACTTGAGCCCAAGAGCTTGAGGTTGCTGTAAGCTACAACACCATGGCACTCTACTGAGGGTGACAAAGGGAGACTCTGTCTCAAAAAAAAAAAAAAAAAGTGACAGAAGGAAAGTAGAAAAGACACAGCTCCCAATGTGTGTCCCCTCTAGGCCATTCTGGGTGACCTGTTAAGTTCAGGAACACTCATCCTGGCCCATCTGGAGACGCTGGCACAGCAGGCACCCTGCCTGGGAAGTTTCTGAGTCACAACATGCTGTGATTCATGGATAGATCAAGTCCAAGGTAGTGCAAAAAACTTTTAGCAGAACTTGCCAAACAATATGGTAAAGACAGGCTCAGTAAGTAAGAGTGGTGCCAGCACGGAGGTGTGGGTAGAAGTGGGTGGCAGCCTTGAGGCTCTGCACCCTGCTCCCCATGGCTGGTGGTATACTCAAGGTACCCTTACAATCATCTGTAGAGCACAGTTTAAAAGCCGTCCTACCTCTACTGTGCAGAAGACACATTGCTGGCCAGTGAGGTGACAGGCCATGGCCTGGGTCATACAGCTGGTGCCTGGCAGGGCCAGGATTGGAATTCCTGCCCTCCAGCCTGGATAGATTCAGTTTCCACCATGCCCAAGGCTGCTCTGAGAAACTGCATATTTTTAAGTCCCAGACATAAGGATGCTGAGCCACCTGCCAGCTTGAGATCTGGCCCACACATGGGTATACAGAGGTGAGGCTTTCAAACAGGCCATCAACTACCACAAGGGCAGCTCCTTGAGGAGGGGAGTGGGGAAGGAGCATGACTTGTTTGCACAGTCTGACTCACTTCACTTTGGCAGACCTGGGCTGGGCAGCTCCTCAAATGACCCCAGTGAGGCCTGACTTAGCCAGCATTATTTCATTTTATGGCTGCATGGTCCGGAGACTGTGCCCATCTCCTTAGCCTTGAGCCCACCACCTCAGAAGGAGCAGGGGGTTCTGGGTACCGGGACCTAGGGAGATGCAGACAAGTCTTCTTACCCCTCCTCGCCCTGCCTCGGTGCCTGGGTGAACAACAGCCCTGAATAGAGAAGGCAGAGCTGGAGAACGGAAAACACTATGAAATCTTCAGAGTAAATTGATCATTGTTTTTTTCTGGAAGCAGAGACACTGTCCCCCAAGCCCTTTCCCTTCATCAGTGTTGAAAGAGCAGCCCCGCTCTGTCACCTCCCAGCCTTCCCACACACTGTTAGCAGAATCCCTGCCCCATACCCCACCTCTCTAGTAGAAATTCGGAGAACAGAGGTTGATTTAAAAGGGGGATCCTCCAGGCACCTTCCACAGTGGAAAAGCTACACCTCTCACAGCCAGCTGTGGGGAATGCCACGTGAGCCAGAAAATGAGACCAAACACAGAATCCTGAGGGTGAGGGTAAGGTTGAGCCTGGGACCATGCAGCTGACCCTAGGCTCTTCCTTCAGCCCTCTGGGAAAATCCAGTATTAGTGTCTCCTCTGAGAAGCGGTGCTCAGAGCCAAAGACAAAACCCTGGGCCTCAAATCCCTGTTGAAGAAAGGCTCCTCAAATCTTCTTGGTATGGTGACCACCCCCTGTAGGGACAATCTTCTCACACCTATGCAGGTGATAGCCTGAGATTAGGGACATGTGGCCACTATCTCCATGGCTCTGCTTGGCACCTGGTAGACACCATGAAACTTAGCTCCTTGAGGCAGGGATCACCAATATTCTACAAGAGAAAACTGCTACTAGGCTGGGCTCAGACCACCTTGTCCCTGGGGGAGGAAGGACAAGTAGGAATATGGATGCCCTTGTTGCAGGAGGGAATTGGCCTTAGAAGGTGTTCAGAAGGGATTTGGGAGAGGGGCTAGAATGCTGGTGAAAGTGTTAAACCCCAGGAGTCAGCCTGGCTGACCTTGGCCAAGGCTCAGACCCCCTACTCCCTTTCTCCATGTCTTGTAGCTGTCCATGTTCTTATACCTGTATCTCTCTCCACATTTCACAGACCAAGGGGAGGACAGAGCGGTCAGCCTTGCCTTCTAGACATCTCTCTCTGATTTTCTTATCTCTACTAATTAATTATTTAGATTCCCTTTCCCTTTTGTTGCCTATGGGAAAATAAGCTGAACCTACAGCTCAAAGTCATCTTCCTTCCTCAGGAAGGCAGGGCTGCTTGGGCAGTGAGGGCTGGAGGCACACGTCCTAAGACAGATTCTGAGCGGAAGAGATTTTTAGAGAACCAGCCAGCCACAACCGGTTCTATCCCGCCCACTGGTTATTAATGCAGCTCAAGCCTTTCCAGACCTCCTCCCCTTAGCTGTCCTAGCCAGGGCATCGATTGCTCTAATAGCAAGGCTGTGCAGTGGAGGGCCTGAGCTGCTCTGTCCCCAACCCTTCCTGTGGCTGCTAATTACCTCAGTCAAGAGACTCCACTTTAGAAATGGGAAATCGGGAACTAGAGGGGCCTGATGGGAAGTTGGGAAGCAAGACAGGGATGAGCATCATGACTACTCTGTACCCCGACTCTCCCTGGCTGGCTCTGTCGCCCATCCAAGGCTAAATCGTGTGTGTGTGTGTGTGTGTGTGTGTGTGCGCACGCACACACATGTGTGTTGTGTATTCCCAGAACTGGGAAGATGCACAGAGGTGGGATGTTAAGTTCTTTCCTGAGCCCCACAGAAGGAAGACTCTGCACAGTGGCAGCTCCAGCATTCCTAGGACAGGGACCCAGGATGGCAATGTCCTTGGAAGAGGACTTGACTTGAAACTGTATTTGCAGACCATTCACATGGTTCTGACTTAGATTGGATTCTTGGGGGTGTCTGTGGAAACTAGTGATGGAGATTCTTGGGGTGGAGGATGCAAAAGCCCTCTAAGCTTGGCTCATTTCCCCATCCCCGCTGTGCTTTTAGCTGGGTGACTAGAACCCTGACACTGGTCAGGAACCAACAGTGGGTGCAAGGACCAGGTTCCCAATGTGCCTCCATGGTGAAGGGGATAAGGAACATGCCCCAAGGGTCATAGGCAGCTAGCATTTACTAGGAAAGATGAGATCAGGTGAAAATGTCTGGCAAGAGTAGTCTTAGTTGGCAAGACCCAGAGGCAACACTACCCACAGAAGCCAGACCCAACGGAAAAGGGTTGTCTGCCTGAAACAGCTGGGGCAGAAGAGAGATGGGTGCGGGGGAATATTCTGCTAATGGTACTTGAATCTCCATGCACCCTTCCTACCCCCACTTGAGTGCCCTGGCAGAGAAAAGGCTGCTCCTGGCTTCCAGGGACTGCAGCTCAGATAGGATGACTATGGCAGTCCCCAAATACTCTCCATGCTGCCCCAAGCCTCTCTTCAGGGGATCAGAGATAAGCTTAACTTTGGCAGAATTCAAGGAGACATATGCCATTAAATCCCAGAGGGAAACCCATCAGAAGTAACAAAAGTCCCTGAAACCAGCTATGTAAAATGTAAGATACTGACACTGTCCACAGCTCCATTTGTTCTGCGGTCTTATAGAAACATTAAATTATTCATCAGAATAGAACATCAGCACCAGCCACTACCACATCCACATTATCTGTGGTCCTGGGAACGTTTGAGGTCTCCTCTCCTCGGCTCAGGGACAGACTCTCACTCATAGTGTGGGGTGGGGAGGGAGCATCTGGACACCCCTTATTACCTGAACAGGTCTTAACTCCAGGGGAGGGCTGGGACAGGGTCCGAGTTCTCTAGGTCACACCAGTAACAAATCTCAGAACTGAAACTGACTTGAGGGTGAAAACTATCCAGGAGATGGCCCATAGCACCTGATCCAAGTTGAGAGCTCCCAACCCCTCCCAGGGCCATTTGTAAATGGATGGTGGGGATGGCCATCAGGGGACTGGAGAGTTGGTGCTGACGGACTGGCTATTGCAGTTCTGGCTCTCCTCATCACAGCCTCCAAAGCATCAGTCTTTCCACTGGATCAGTCTACCCCTTCTCCCTCACACCCCACTCCCCCTATCCCTGCCTAAAGCACTGGAATCTCTTTTCCCTCTATTCTTTTTAAAAAATTATTTCAGGCTTGGCACCAACCACATACACCTGAGACTGGTGGGTTTGAACCCAGCTGCGGCCAGCTAAACAACAATGACAACTGCAACAAAAAATAGCAGGGCATTGTGGTGGGTGCCTGTAATCTCAACTACTTGGGAGGTTGAGGCAAGAGAATAGCTTAAGCCCAAGAGTTTGAGGTTGCTGTGAGCTATGATGTCACAGCACTCTATCAGGGAGACATAGTGAGACTCTGTCTCAAAAAAAAAAAAAATTCAAGGGAGAGTTGGAGAGGTTGCCAACATCGCTTCCCCAGGGGTGAGCACAGCCCCCCAGCACAGCCTTTCCTAAGGGCCATGGCAGCCCTCCCAAAGGGGACACTGGTGCCCCACTTCTGAGCCTGCTTCTCAGGGCGTGGGGAGGGGGCTTGTGAAGAGGTTGACATTGACAGTGGGGTCCCAGGAGAATATCTTTGGCTAGAGATGGCGTTTCACCCTCCAAGGCAGAACCTGGCCCGACTGAACCTTCTGGGCTTCGAACAAGGCCACGATCTCTTCTGCCCACACCCAACCAACTTCTTCACTGGGCACTTAGATTCGTTCCGCAGAGAATTCACAATCATCCAGGACGGTGGTCCCACCCTAGCCCTCACAGCCCAAGCTAAAATCTGCATCTTCCAGGGGAGCCAGTGTAGGGTGAAACAGGGTGGGGCCAAGGACATACAGGAAAACAGAGGCAGGACGGTGACTGGAGGGGGTGGGAAGGATCTTTAGGCCGAGGATCCCTCCCTGGCTGTCCTCTCGGTGCACAGGGTGGGGCACACTCACCGCCGGGACCACTTGGCCGACGGCCTCCCAAAGGGCCGCTTCCACAGCACCCCGTAGAGCTGCACTTTGGTGCTGATGTCCAGCGCGTCCGCGTCGGCTTGCTCCAGAGACGGCGAGGGTGACACAGAGTTGGACTTTGACATGAACATCCTGCCTCAGCTGGGCTGCCCCTAGCCCGGAACACCCTCTTCCCTCCGGCGTGGGTAGGGACGCGGGGCTCCGGGCGAGGGCGAGCAGGGGGAGGTAGGGAGAAAGCTGCGTCCACCAGCGGCTCGGGGTGCCGTCGGGGCGCGCCCTAGCAAGCAGAGACGCCAAGTGACTCCAGCCTGGTGCTGTCGCATGAAAGCGCGCTGGGCACCCGGCGAGGCGCCGAAGGGCGCGGAGCGCGCAGCTGCTGGCTCGGGCTCCAAATTGCGGCGGACCTGCAGGAACTCACCCGGAGGGAGGTTTAGCCTCGGGCTGGCAGCATCTCCTCCTCCCTCCAGGCGACAGCCCTAATTCTGGTGGCCCCGATTGGCTGGGAGTGGCAGGTGAGCGTGTTGGAGGCCACCTAGAGCGCCAATCAGGGCGGGCGCCGACCGGAGGGCCAGGCTCCAAGCTTCCGCAAGGTCCCCGTGGGTCGCCTGGCCCTAGGTCCCCAATCCCACTCCACGCACCCAACACTCCCCCGGGTTCCTTCTCGCGTGCAGCGCCCATATGGAAACGGGACACATCTGCGATGTGGTGGGCTTGGAATCACTCCAGCAAATACCTACTCGCCTCTGGGTGGAGGAGAGGAGGGAGCGAGGGCGTGGTGACCGACAACCCGGCTTGGAATTCCAACTCAGTCAACCGTGGGGAGCCTTGGTTTTCTCACCGTAAAGTAGATATGCGTGTACCTCCTTGGGCAGGCGGGTGGCCAGGTAAGACTTCAAGAAAAGCCCGAAGTGCCTGCCCGGAGAGGAATTTCCTTCAAGGTTGGTGGTGGCCCCTGCCCGCTCCCTCTGGTGGGTTTCGCTTTGCTCCGCAGCCGCCTCACGCTGATCGGATTTCTTCCCTGGAACTTGACTGTGTCGGTATTTGGCCCTTAGTGCCAATCGCAGTGCAGTTTGTCTGTGATTTATCTGCGCTCCTGGTCTGTACTCCCTGGGGCCTAGTGCTCCATCCACTTCCTCTCCTTTCTGGGGAGGTATTTGGTGACCGTCTCGCTTTCAGGCCAGGGCAGACGTCTGACCAGACTGGCTGGCGAGCGGGGAACAGCTTCCCTCCCTCTCGGCGATGGAAATGGTAGGTTGGCACAGCTGCTGGCTTCATGCCAAAGGCAAGGAATTGAGATTGCGCAGTAAAAGGCTGCAAGCTACATCAGGCGGCAGTCACCCTTTTCCTAGCTAGCAGCTGCAGGCCATCTCCACTGGGCTGTCTGACTCACCTGTGCCCTTGTGGAAAACCACTCTTCTGCCTTAGGGTCTCTAATTCCTCAGGTGTAAAATAAAGAAGTCAGATTGGAGCAGAACTTTGCAAATAACCTGAGAGCCAAATAGTTTACAGAAAAGACTTTATTGGCCCAAGTTTTTTAAAAAAATGGAGTTTTCCCCTTTTCTTTCTTTCTCTTCCTTCCTTTCTTTTTTTTTTTTTGAGACAGGCTCTCTGTCACCTGTGGGATAATAGCTCACAACAATCTCAAACTCTTGGGCTTAGGACATCCTCTTGCCTCAGTCTCCTGAATAGCTGGGACTACAAGCGCCTGTCACAATGTCCAGCTGATTTTTCTATTTTTAGTAGAGAGGCGGTCTCACTCTTGCTCAGGCTGGAGAACATTTCGATTACTTCCAGAAAGTTCCCTCACTCTCCTTTCTAGTCAATCCCCACCACCACCACTTCTATCAGTCTTATCAGCATTTGCACAGCACTTTAACATTTTTGAACTGAAAGCCTTTACTCCATCATTCCCCTGTGTCTTACCTGCCTGGCTCCTCCCTGCAGGCCTTTGGATTTGTGACTCTAGATCAGTGGTTCTCAACCTTCCCAGTGCTGCGACCCTTTAATACAGTTCCTCATGTTGTGGTGACCCCCAACCATAAAACTATTTTCGTTGGTAGGTCGAGGCAGTAGGAAGGTTGAGAACTACTGCTCTAGATGCTCCCAAGGCCTTCCAGGTCTCACATTAATGACTCTGTTAAGAAAGGGCCCCTGGGCAGGATGCGGTGGCTCTTTACTATAATCCCAGCCTAGGCAAGGATTATAGTAATATAATGGGAAGCCTAGGCAAGAGGATCGCTTGAGGCCAGGAGTACTTTGAGACCAGCCTGGGCAATATAGCAAGACCCATCTCTACAAAAACACTTTAAAAGTTAGCCAAGCATGGTGGCATGGACCAGTAGTCCCAGCTACTCAGGAGGCTGAGACAGGAGGATGGCTTGAAACCAGGATACACTAAAGTTACACTGAGCTATGATTAGGCCACTGTACTCTAGCCTGGGCGATAGAGTAAGATACTGTCTCTACCACAAAAATAAATAAATAAAATAAAGAGTTCCTAAAGGAGCTTCCCAAGTCCAGGCAGCATCCCACTGTTGCTCACTGTCCAGAGGAGCCCCTCTGAATTCCCTGTGCTTCTCTCGTGGCTCAAGTGCCTCTGCAGAACATCTCAGGCTGGGCCTTAAGATAGGGTCCAGGGCCCTGCTCCACTACATGGGAGGAGACAGCACTGGGAAGATGATGGAAGCCAGGGCTAGAGCACAAAGTGGACATTTCACATGGGTTTGTGGCTTTTTCTTTTTGTCATTGTTTGGTTTTTTGGGTTTTGCCTAGTTTCGACACATGTTCTAACACATGGAAATTTTCCCACTTTAAGAGTCTTGTTTTTCTAAGATGGAAGCTGAAGAACTTGCTTTAGTAGCCTGTGGTGCGGAGCTCAGCAGTGAGAGGCCCTGGGACAGAACTTTGATTTGTAGTGCAAACATGAGGAAAAAGCATGCACAGGCACGCACTTTTCAAGGGAATGTGGTAGCAAAAGCACCTGACTTGTTCTGGATGTCAGCTCTGCTCTGGCGGGTGGCGCACACATAGCAGCAGATGCTCTGTGGCAGCTACAGCTTTCTCAGCAGAGAGCTTTGCGGCTTGGTTTTGGCCATACTTCCTGGAAGCTTTACCCTCAGGCCTGGTTCTCTGGCCCTCCCAATATCCTTTTAGTAAATTCATTTATTCTCTGCTGAATCAAGTTAGTAGAAACTTTGGCTGCATGCAATAAAGACTAGTAAAGTGACAAGCTTGTGAGCCATGGGCCAGAGGATGGCATGATACTTAAAATCATTCAAAAGAAATCCTTCACAAGAAGGGTTGAGTGTTCCCAGAAAATCTTGGGAAAGACTTAGTTTCCCCACGTGAGAAATGGAGCACAGTTCTCTTCAATGGCAGAAGAGAAGTGAAATCTTTGCCAATTCTGGACTCTGCATACAGGACATCTGAAAAGACCTGACTTAACAGTGGTTAGGGCTGTATGGAAAGATCACCCTGAGGCCAAAAGCAGAAGTTCTTGTTTTGGGCTCGGCGCCTGTAGCTCAGCAGCTAGGGCGCCAGCCACATACACTGGAACAGGTTAGAATACAGCCTGGGCCTGCCAAACAACTGCAACCAAAAAATAGCCAGGCGTTGTGGCAGGCGCCTGTACTCCCAGCTACTTGGACGGCTGAGGCAAGAGAATCGCTTGAGCCCGAAAGTTGGAGATTGCTGTGAGCTGTGGCACCAC
This sequence comes from Otolemur garnettii, assembly GCF_000181295.1. Lineage (NCBI taxonomy): Eukaryota > Metazoa > Chordata > Mammalia > Primates > Galagidae > Otolemur > Otolemur garnettii. The sequence goes on from NW_003852510.1 coordinate 937,398, forward strand.
GACACTCTACCCAGGGTCACAGAGTCAGACTGTCTCAAAAAAAAAAAAAAAAGTTTTGGCTTGGTTTGCTTTTGATACAGAGTCTCATTCTGTTGCCTAGGTTAGAGCCCAATGGTCTCAGCCTTATTCACAGCAACCTTGAACTTCTGGGCTCAAATGATTCTTCTGCCTCAAGCCTCCCGAGTAATTGGGACTATAGACATCCACCACAATGTCCAGCAAAGTTTTGATTTTTCAATAGGGTCTCACTCTCAGTTAGGCTGGTCTCAAACTCCTGAGTTCAAGGGGTCCTCCTGCCTGACCTCCCAGAGTGCTAGGATTACAGGGCTGAGGTTGTTGTGAGCAAGGCCGACACCATCGCACTCTATTTATGGCAACAATTTCAGCAAAAACTACATCCGTTTGTTCCTGTGGACCATTGCTCAGCCATCCATTCTAGCACATGTCCTTGCTTGGAATTTTTCTTTTTTTGAGACAGAGCCTCAAGCTGTCCCTGTGGGTAGAGTGTTGTGACATCACAGCTCACAGCAACCTCCAACTCCTGGGCTCAAGCGAGTTTCCTGCCTCAGCCTCCCAAGTAGCTGGGACCACAGGCGCCCACCACAAAGCCTGGCTATTTTTTTGGTTGCAGCCATCATTGTTGTTTGGCGGGCCCGGGCTGGATTCGAACCTGCCAGCTCAGGTGTATGCTGGCGCCTTAGCTGGTTGAGCCACAGGCACCGAGCCACTTGGAATTTTTCTTTGTGTGTTTGCTTCCCTGAGCTTCTTGAGGACAGAGTCCGGGGCATGTAGTAGGTCTTCAACAGATGTTTGACAAATTAATTTGTCTTCCCCTGTCTTCCCCTTCCCCTCTATTCAGGTGCCGCAGTTTCCTGTTTCAGTTTGTCAACCCAATGGACACTGACCTCAGAGGTCCTCAGCTTCTCCTCCTCCATAAAACAGAATCTGTGGGTGGTTAAGAATGAATGAGAAAGCAATTGAGATGGCAGACTTATCACCTGCTTTTAGTGTTAAGGCAGGTTCAAGTCCAGGCTCTATCGTTAGCTGTGTGAACTATGGACAATCACTGAGCTTTCTGGGTGTTCTCTCAGCCCCACCGCTCCCTCTGATTTCAATTTGCTTCATGTTCAACTCTCTCTCTCTTTTTGGAGACAGAGTCTCACTGTGTCGCCCTGGGTAGAGTGCCATGGCATCACAACTCACAGCAACCTCAAACTCTTGGGCTTAAGTGATTCTTTTGCCTCAGCCTCCCAAGTAGCTGGGACTACAGTAGCCAACCACAATGCCCGGCTATTTTTTGGTTGTAGTTGTTGTTTGGCAGGCCTGGGCTGGATTTGAACCTGCCAGCTCTGGTGCATGTGGCTGGCACCCTAGCCACTGAGCTACAGGTGCTGAGCCTCTCTCTTTTTGAGAGTTGGGGTCTCACTGTGCAGGCTGACCATCTTGCAGGGTAGGAAGCCACAGCCTCCGCAGAAGCCCAGAGCATGTAGTTTGCAGCAAAGGCAAAAGAACAGAAATTTTTGCAGAGCAAGGTGGCTGCACATACATGTTTAACAAGTTGTAAGAGCAGTCGTGAGTATGTATGAAAGGAAAAGCAAGCACATGCCATGTCCCTTCATGAGATCTATGGTCAGAAAACAGTGGCCTTAGCATGATACAAGGGTAGAGTTTTGGGCCCTCTGATGTTAAAAGGTGAAGCAGAGGTCTCAAAAGCTCTCTCTGTGCAGCCTCAGTACACTGGTCAGTGGCCTTTTCATTGAATAAAGATGTTCCCTCAGCAGGAAGGAATGCTGGTCAGCTGTCTTACCTAAACCTCAAAAAGGAAGGCTCAATAGCAAGATTGGGCTCTCTGTTTAGCCTTTGGGAAGAAAGCTTGATGGCTGTTAGAGAGGGACCTCTCATCCCATCATGGGGAACTAAGTTTTAAGGTTTCTCTAAGGTCCCATTGGCCAGCATGGGGTCTGTTCAGCCAGTGACATGGCTTAGGATTTTTAGTTCACACCTTCCCCCCACCCAGCCACTTTACAGTATTAACAGCTCTCAGTAGCCAAGGGCATGGCTGCAGGAAGCATAGTGCTCCCTCAGGGGTGATGTGTGTATTAAAACATATACATTAATTTGGCTTCTAAGAGCAAGCATGTTTTATTTGTGGTGGGGGGGGGGTGGATGTGTTGAGGCTGGCCAGTAAGTCCATAGCCATTTATTATTTATTTATTGAGATAGTCTCACTATGTCACCCTCAGTAGAGTGCTATGGCATCACAGCTCACAGCAACCTCTAGCTCTTGGGCTTAGGCGATTCTCTTGCCTGAGCCTCCCGAGTAGCTGGGACTACAGGCACCAGCCACAACACCCAGCTATTTTTTGTTACAGTTTGGCCAGGGCCAGGTTTGAACTTACCACCCTCGGTATGGGGCTAGCGCCCTACTGAACCACAGGCACTGCCCAGCCCCATTTTTATTCAATGAAAAGACCTCAGGCAAATTCCTTTGAAACCCTCTTGGCTTCATGTCAAAAAGGGGGCCCGTCTAACTCTCTGCATCATACTATCTTGACATGTTTTTTCCTATGGTGCATCTTACAAGAGTACATGTGAAACTTACTAAATGAAGAATATAAATGTCTTAACATAATAGCTACGAAAATGCCATGAAGGCTATGTTAACCAGTTTGATGAAAATATTTCAAATTGTATATAAAACCAGCACATTGTAAAGAAAAAAAAAAGTGTCCCCTCTCTCAGGACAGACCGATTCATTTAACAACAATTAATTACTGAGAACCTAGCTGCCTGGAGCCTACATCCTAGTGGGGAAGGACATAGTGAAGACATATAGAGCCATATGCTGTTTACCAACAGGGACAGGTTCTGAAAAATGGGTCATTAGTCCATTTCCTCATTGTGTGAACATTTCAGGGTGGCGGAGGGAAAGGGCACAATGTTGAATTCCTAAGATTTCAAAGTCCACTGCTCAAGGCAGAGGAGGGATGCAGCACTTCTGAAAGCCTCTGTAGAGATGGAAAGAATTGTAAACGCCACGTCCTCTGCGGGTCATCTTCTTCATGAGGAGAAGTTTTAGGGAAACATGTAACTTTCTGGGCACAGTCTCTGTAACTAGCTGTAACACATGTGATAACACAGAAAACCAGCATGATGCGGACCAGTAATAATCAATGAAATCTAATGGATACACATAAAAATTATACACTTCCATGATGTACTGCTCTAATGGCACATATACATATTTAAGTTAAAAATGAGCATCAGCAGTCAAGTCCACAGAGGGAGAAAACACTTATCAAGTGTATTTTTTTTTTTTTTTTTTTTGCAGTTTTTGGCCGGGGCCGGGTTTGAACCTGCCACCTTCGGTATATGGGGCCAGTGCCCTACTCCTTTGAGCCACAGGCGCCACCCAGAAAACACTTATCAAATTGACAAGTTCCATTTCTATTTACAGGGCAGGGTCACTTGTTCACAGCATCTATATACTCATGTAACAACTCTGCCCTTTGAAACAGATCCACTGTCACTGTGATCTCCTGCCTGCTTCTCTTTTCTAGGCATGGAGAACTACCTACACAAATAACATTTGTTACCGAGAACAGCAAGGCAAAAAAATTGTTAATGAATTTGTGTTTTGGGGACAGAAAATCTACTGAATCCTTAATATCCCCGCCTTTCTTTTTTTCCCTTCGCTTAATAATGTACCTATAGTAGGTGCATCTTTCTACTGCCCTTCCTAGCTTTCCATTCCCTTTTGTGATGTCTAAATGTGGGTCAAGTCTGGTTGTCAAAAAGACATGCCAACAGAACAAAGTAATGAGCCACTTGCACTAGATATGCACTAATAAAAATTTAATATCATAAAACAAATCAGAAAACAGCATTGTTTTAACCATTCACAATTAAAGAGGAAAGAGACAAAAATTATAAGGCAGCCATCCATGGAATGATTTCATGTTTACAAAGGATCCAGAAAAAATGGACATTTAAAACCACTGTTCCAGCTACTGAACCAGGGGAACTGCAGTGTTATCCCATGAGATTCCCAGCTTGCTGGAAGATGTCATCAGAGAAAAGATCAAAGGCAATCTGGTTGTGTTAAGCAACTGTGTTAGGCTGAGCACATCCAGATAATTCCTAAATGGTTATCTGATTCTTTCCCACAAGTAATTTCTTTCAGGTCCCCTGAGGTGAATCTAGATGTTTCAGATACAAAGAGTGTACATCATTGGTTTTAATGATAGTATTTCCATAGTATCTTTGGGTGATATGGACTGTTTCCTACTGAGCAGATGTTTTCTAATGCAAGGAAGGTTCGTTCCCCCTGCAGAACAGCTACAGAGGGTGTCACCTAGAACCACAGCAGTTCTGGATGAATCTGGTCACTATTCTTAGTCTTCAGGGGCTCAGGGGCCCAAAAGGCAGGAGCATTCTTTGGGCTTGTGCTACTGACATACTGTTCCCATGGTCAGTACTTAGCTGTTTTCAGGGGCTTAACACACTCCCTTGCTGGTGTGTCCTCCTAGTTCTAATTCATGAAAAAGAGAAAAACCAGGCAGTGACACTTAGAAGTAGGCTGGTAAAAAAAAAAGTCACGTTTTCTCCTTTCTACATTGAAAGGACAACTCAAAACAACCACTCCCTTTCTTTTTTCTAATGATTCAAAGAACAGGATTGACTAGGCTGTTTTGAGTTGGGAAATGAAAAGGTGAAAGGAGGGGAAAGAGAACACACAGTCTCTGTAGGTAGTACTGCTTTCAACTCACCACGTCCCAGGCAGAACCTCTGCCTAAAAAATAAGAAATGTGACAAAGCGTGCACAGGAAAACCGAATCACACCTGGAACATCACTGCTTTGATGAAATGAGAACTGATAAGCAATTAACTGGAGAATAAATGAAGGGAATGGATCAGTAGTATTTTTCAACTTAATCTGCCATTATGAGAGCACTTGGAATCTGAAGCAAATCTACCCCTACCAAGGAAAGGAGTCAAATTTTAATTAAGATTCACTTTGGTTATGTAGAAGGAAGGACCATGCTTTTCATCATCAATTGCATCTCTTTGGTAGCCAATAATTCCATTTGTAATCACGGCAGCAACTTAAGTATTGCCAAGGTTTTCAAATGTGTTAGAGCATTAAGGCATCCACATCTAAAGAGGCAGTTTTAAACAAGAGGAAAATGGAACAAAATGTGTCAGAAAGTGAACATGGACATGGCCTCTCCTGGGACGCTGCCCACCACGTAAGCAAGCTCTTCCTCCAGTGAAGGAGGCCTCCACCACACACTGCTTGGTTCCCTGCTGCCTGGAGATAGGTTTGAGCCCTATGAGAGTTATATGGCTATGTCTGCCTGCTGACCAGGAGAGAAATAAGTAGTTCCTGAGGCAGCAGCTTTAAAATCTGGGGAAGCCCACAGCTTCTCAGAGCTGGTAGGACCTTGAAAGGTTTGCCTGTTAATAGTCAGGTTGAGAAGGGAAGGCAAATTTGGAAGTTAGAATGGTTCAATCCTTGCCAGAGTTCAAGGCCCTATCCAGCAAGATATTTTAGCCAAACTTTTAAGCATGATGGCAAGGCACTGCTGAAAGAGGATTTGGCCAGCAGAACAAATTCTGACCATTGCACACACAATATGATAGACAGTACTACTATCCAAACCAAACCAGACACTACGACCTGCTCTCTATTGGACAAAGTCAGTTCCAGAGAGAATCTAGGCAACCATATAATTTTGAAGGACCAGATGAAGCCCCAGGTCTCTCGTAAGTTAGTTGTTACCATCTAATCAGGGAAGTTACTTACACTTTCCATGCTGAACCTTTTCTTGGTTTTAAATTGTACACAATGGTTGCCAGTGACTAAACAAAACCACGTCCTATTCATGCTACTTTCTACACTACAGCCAGCAGAGGGCTTCCTAAGTTTTATTTCCACAGCTACTGACCCAGTGACAAATTTAAGGATAAAGAAATCGTGGTCATGCTGGCTCTGCAGCATATAAAATGTTTTTATAAACTACTAAATCCACTGCCCTGAAGAAACTAGTCGTAGTTCCTCCTTAACGTAGTATGTTCTGAAATGACACAGAAAGTCAAAATAAATTAATAATACAATATTTTACAAATATTTGACAAAATAGGGTTACATAGATTTTGGCAAATATGGAAAAATTACGTTTGTTTATTAAACACTTTTGCTATCTCAATTGCCAGAATATTAGTGATTGTGTCAACTCACATATGTGAAGGTGATATTTTAAGGGCTTGACAAAGCTGATCTGACATAAAAGTAACTTCTTTGAAGGGTATGAAGAGTAAAGACATTATTGTTTTCATCATCACAGTTCAAAAGTGGTTGTCCTGATGAGAATTCATCTCACACAAATATTAACACCAGCAGTAAAGCAGCAAATTGTAGGGAGGAGGGGCTAGAGGGAAAGTTAAGAGAAAATCACGGGAAAGATGAAGAGACAAGAGACATGATTTCACTAAGTTTTAAATCAACAGGCATGCACTTCCGTTTATGATCCACCTTCACGTTCTTCACTGCTATAGGTGGTTGTATGGGCAGACACAGCTCCCTAAACCAGAGGCTGACTTGCCAAGAGAGATGCTTAAAAAAAAAAAAAAGACAACATAGCTTCTGGTAGTCTTACATTTAAAAAGGCTACTACAACAAAGATGTCAGTAACTATCCAAATTCACTTAAAAACTAACATCCCTTAATTTCCAAAGATGCTTTTTGTGATCTGACAGTTCGTGAAGGAAAGCCTAGGCTTCAAACTATTAGAACTTGGCACCTCTATAAGAATGTGCTGGAGGCAGGTATTCTGCAAAGGAGAACTTGAAAAGAAATGCTACAAAATACTAGTCACCTCCTTAAAAGCTAGTCCCACCTCCACTGCTCCATGTGATGGAACTGCATTCTGCATTCAGACAGGCCTGTGCACAAGGAGCGGTTTAAGTCTCTCTAGTCATCCCTTTACAATGCGTCTTGCCGTCATTCTCCTGACTCTAATCCTGAATTAACTGCAATCACCTTTAGCATCTAACAGTGAGCGCTATGACCTTCTATCAAGGCATGTGGCATAGATGCTAAAGCACCAGTCTTACATGGTGAGAACCATGTTAAACATCAATGGATGGAAGTGGCAGAGCCTCTAAACTGAAAAGAGATTTAGCTTAATTACAGAACACTGTATTTTCATAATTACTATTTCATTGAGTATGAAGTTCTCCACTTTTCTTTAAAACTGAATTCCATCTTCCCTGAGAATAGGGTTAAGAGAAGCATCAAAACTCATAATGCCAAGGGCCCTTTAAAAGACAACACAACGGAATGTCTATAGCTAATTGCAATGTGTTGTTTCTACTCTAAAAGCTTTTCCATTGTTCCAGGTTTTAATCTCACCCCCCTCTGGACTCTAGGAATACAGGTGGAGATGGGCAAGACGAGAGAAGAGACTGAGAAGTGAGGAGCTGTCACGTGCCAGTTGCCGGCTATCCTCACTGGATGGCAAATGGCCACAGACTGAGGCTGGAACCTGGACATTTAATGCTGGTGTCCTACTGACAGGATGAGTGGGATGAGGCAACCCAGAACCAGAGCTGCCACCTCCAGGCGGCTGAGGCCTCTCCCTCCAGTGGTGTCGGGCTTGTGGCTGTGCCCCATTCCTCCCACCTCAGGGAGAACATGTACGGTAGCAACATAAAGAAATGTCCCGGCAGAGAAGAGCATGGCCACTCCAGTGGCATTAACCTCTGAGAGGGCTTCTTTACTGCTCTGTGAATTAAAAGAGAGAAAGAAGAATAATTAAGACAAGGAAAGTTCAGGGTTAGGAAGTTATCCCAATGAAAAAACACTATTTGTAACTGGTACTGTCTGGGTCACTGGAGACATATTGAGATCAGAGCAGTTTTAGGTTGTTTATGGGAAGCTTCCAAATAAGCTTCCACCACTGCACCTAGCCCGCAATTGCTCTTAAAAAGGAATTCCAAGTGCTTGTTGAACAGATGTGGTCTGTATTATTTTTGAGATGGAATCAAAAACCTATTAATGCAGATATTAAAGTTCAAACATTAATTCCTTTATTTTACAAACATTTAATAAGCATCTGCTAGGGACCAGGCTCTAGGCCAGGTGCTTGAGATATAGTGGTAATCAAGATTTCCTTACAGAGCTTAGAAGTATATCATGAGCTAATCTTTTTAATTTAATTTTATTTTTTTGAGACAGAATCTCACTTTGTCACCCTTGGTATAGTGCGGTGGCATCATAACTCACAGCAACCTCAATCTCTTGGGCTCAAGTAATCCTTCTGCCTCAACCTCCCAAAGTAACTGGGACTACAGGCCTGCACCCAGCCGTGTTCTTAAAATTTTAATTTGTCATCTTCGTCCACAGATCCACTTTCCTAATAGAAACAGTTGAAAGTAGTTTTATAAAGATTAGCTCATGAGCTGGGCATGGTAATCCTAGCACTTGGGAGGCTGAGGCAGGTGGATTGCCTTAGCTCAGAAGTTGAAGATCAGCCTGAGCCAGAGTGAGCCCATCTCCAAAAACAGGTAGGTGTTGTGGCAGGGACCTGGAGTCCCAGATATTTGGGAGGCTGAGGCAAGAGAATTGCTTGAGTCCAAGAGTTTGAGGTTGCTGTGAGCTGTGACACCATAGTACTCTACAGAGGGTGACCAAGTGAGAATCTGTTCCAAAAAATAAAATAAAATTTTAAGAACATGATATAGATGCAAGTAACTCCACGTCTCCAGAATTATCAGTGGCTTCCTCTCAAAAGTTCTAAAACTTTATATTGACTAATGAAATTATAAGGAAGTACATAATGTTCATTGATTGAAAGAAGATAAGGCTCTTCAGGTGAATGGAAAGGAGTTTTATAACACATTGTTAGCAAGTGAGATCAGCAAATGCTTGATTAATAGGAACTTAAGCATCTCATTTTTCATATACTCCTGGTAATATAGGTTTTACTATATCAAATACTAATTCAATGGACACTTAGTGACCTTTAGAGAGGACACAGGAGAAAGCAGTTCCCATGAATTTGCTCTGAGTCAGTTTGGTGCTAAGATTTTCCTCCAGTGGCTTCCCAGTTGATATTTAGGTAAAATACGTGAGAGTTGGTGCTAAGAACTGCAGCAAAGATAGAACTATAAGGCACAGAAAAGTCCAGCTTGGAAAAGGAAGAGTGCCCAGACTCTGAGCTGACAAATGACACATGTCACTCAGGTCTCAAGCTACGTTTAGGACAATGATGAGGAACTGGATATTTAATATTTGGTGATAATTAGAGCTGGCAGTGGAAGAATTTGAATCTTAGCAAATACAGCCACCTCTGCTCAGCTCCTGAAAGCTACCACATGGCTTGTCACTCATGCTTTATGTGCCTACCTCAACATTAAATATGGATGGATATGACTTAGTACATATCTGTCAAATAAAATTAGCACAGCTGGTTAAGTTTAAGTGATTTTAAACACTGAAGGACCAGCAGATATTTGTGAAAATATTCTTGGAACTGAGAGGGAAGATGTTTTCAAATTAAATAAGGAAACATTAAAGTTTTGGGGAGAATAACCTTGGAATTTAAGATATTTACCGTGTACAGATTTTTACTCCCAATTTTACCTTTAGTTTGAAAGGGTGATTTACATAACATAAAAAACCATACTTTCTAAGAGATCACAGAACTTAGCACTTGCCCAGATAAGCTAGGAATAGGTCAGCTTACCTTACTTAGTCCTAAGTATGTCGCCATGGACATAACTGGTGCTGCCAGTGCAAAGACCAGCAAGTGCTTTCTGATTCGATTCCGTTCTAGGCCGGCATGCATTAAGAAGGAAACCAGCCCAAAAGCAGCTGGTGCCTAGAAATTAAAAGTTATCCTGTATTATTATTCTAGAAGTATAGATTTCTTCTACTCAAGAAATTCATGTCATTTGATTATGATTTCTCATGCCAAAAAACCAGGCATAGTACCAAGACTGAATTATGCCTTTTAAAAATTAATGTTCTAAGCTAAGAAGAAATCCTACTTGTGTGTGTTTCTTGGATAGTAGAAAAGGGAAACAGTGATGAAAAGAAAAATACTGCTGAACAAAAATTACAATGAAATATAGAGTTTAACAGTTGCTGTATATAATCACAAAAAACCCCTCAGAAGTAAAGTTTAAAAAATGGTTAACAAAAAATAGCTAAGCTCTGCATTCAGTTGTCGCGGTTGGTGGGCAGTAACTGAGGCAAGATGCTGCGGAATCTGTTGGGTCTCCGTCAGATTTCGCAGAGGACCATAAGCACTGCTTCACGCAGGCATTTTGAAAATAAAGTTCCAGAGAAGCAAAAGCTGTTTCAGGAGGATAATGGGATTCCAGTTCACCTAAAGGGTGGGCTGGCTGATGCCCTCCTGTATAGAGCCACCATGGTTCTTACAGTTGGTGGAACAGCATATGCCATATATCAGCTGGCTATGGCTTCATTTCCCAAGAAGCAGGATTGACTTCAGTCATCCCAGTGATCACTTGGTTCACTTTCATTTAGCTCTGTATGGACCAGTAAACTGATGAGTAACTGAGCTCTTCTTTGGGGATCAATATTTATTGACTTGTACTAACTGCCACCAATAAAGCAGTCTTTAACCATGAAAAAAAAAAAAACAAAAAAACAAAAAATAGCTAAAAAGAGAGTTATCCAATTCTCCAAAATGAAAACCAATTATGAAACTATTTTTCTATTCCAGAAAAATATTAAGGACCAACAGAAATTTTAATGATTACTGTGTTCAATATCAAGTCTTTTTTTTTTTTTGAGACAGAGCCTCAAGCTGTAGCCTTGGGTAGAGTGCTGTGGCGTCACAGTTCACAGCAACCTCCAACTCCTGGGCTTAAGCAATTCTCTTGCCTCAATCTTCCAAGTAGCTGAGACAACAGCGCCCACCACGATGCCTGGCTATTTTTTGAGGGGTGAGGTTGTAGTTGTCATTGTTGTTTGGCAGGCCCGGCATGGATTCGAACCCGCCAGCTTTGGTGTATGTGGCTGGTGCTTTAGCTTGAGCTACAGGTGCCGAGCCCAATATCAAGTCTTACACCAATATTTTGCTTACCTTATGTAGCATTATTGCCACAAACACAATTAACTGGACACTAGTTTGTGAAGTAGAAGCTGCAGCTCCCAATGCAACACCATCAGCTAAATTAGGAAAAAGTGAAACATAAAATACTATAAATGATAATAATAGTGTAGTTACTGAATGTGTGGGCTTTATAGTCAGGTACAGAGAGATTGGAACAGTTACTAAAACTTTCTGAACTTTATTTTTTTTTTAATTGAATGGTAACTATATACATTAATGCACTTCTGGGGTACAGTGTGGTGTTTTCACATACAATTTGAAACATTTCATCAAACTGGTTAACATAGCCTTCATGTCATTTACCTAGTTATTGTGCCAAAATGTTCATATTCTACTCTTAGAAAGGTTCACTTGTACCCTTGTAAGATAAACCTCAAAAGTGATCCCTCCAATCCCCCTCCCTCCACCCATTCCCCCTTCCCCTCTCCCTCCCCCCTCCCCGTATTCTTAGGCTGTTATTAGGTTATAGCTTTCATATAAAAGGTATAAATTAATTTCATAATAGCGGTGTGTACATTGGATACTTTTTCTTCCATTCTTGTGATACTTTGCTCAGAAGAACATTTTCCAGCTCCATGAAGGATGTAAAGTCTCCATCTTTCTTTATGGCTGCATAGTATTCCATGATGTACATATACCATAGAAAACTTTCTGAACTTTAAATGGGTTTCTCATCTTTAAATGGGTTCAATAAATTATGTACTTCTTAGGGTTTTCATGAAGATTTCTTTTTTGAGACAGAGCCTCAAGATGTTACCCTGGGTAGAATGCTCACAGCTCATAGCAACCTCCAATTCTTGGGCTTAAGTGATTCTCTGGCCTCATCCTCCCAAGTCACTAGGACTACAGGCGCCTACCACGCCCAGACATTTTTTGGTTGTAGTTGTTATTGCTGTTTGGCAGGCCCAGGCTGGATTCCAACCTACCAGGCTCTGGTATATGTGGCTGGCGCCTTAGCCGCTTGAGCTACAGGTACCGAGCCAGGGTTTTCATGAAGATTAAATGAGATATCCTATGTAAAAACCTTAGCACCTGGCTCAGAATATTTGATTTGTTAGTTTTTTGTTGTTTTTTCTTCTTTTTTAGACAAAGCCTTACTTGCTCTGTCACCTACGTAGAGTGCAGTGGTATTATTGTAGCTCATTGCAACCTCAAACTCCTGGGCTCAAGAGATCCTTCTTGTCCCTTTAAGTAGCTAGCACTGCAGGCAAGCACAAGAATGGCATTAATTTTTCTATTTTTCAATAGAAACGGGATATCACTCTTGCTCAGGCTGATCTTAAACATCTGAGCTCAAGGGATCCTCCCATTTCAGCCTTCCAGAGTGCTATGGTTACAGGCATAAGCCACTGTACCTGGCCTTGTTAGTTATTTTTATTGTTATTGGAAAAAGTACAATCTCAAAAATACACTGATTAATTAATTCATTTGTAACAACAGAAATACCAAAGCAATTCAAAGGAAGCATCTCTTTAACTTACAGATAAAGAAACAAAGTAAAGATACTAGGACTCAACCATAGATAATTCACAATGAATAATATTAGTTGAATGGATGACTTTTGTTAGAAAAGCATGTTATACGAGAAAGAATCAGGTAATAGTGAGCCACCTTTCACTTTTTTTTTTTTTTTTTGAGACGGGTCTCAAGCTGTAGCCCTAGGTAGAGTGCCATGGCCTCACAGCTCACAACAACCTCCAACTCTTGAGCTCATGCAATCCTCAGTTTTTCTATTCTTAGTAGAAATGGGGTTTCAATTTTTGCTCAGGCTGGTCCGGAACCCATGAGCTCAAGCTATCCACCTGCCTCGGCCTCCCAGACCACTATGCCTGGCCTTTTTTTTTTTTCTTTTTTGAGACAGAGTCTTACTTTGTTACTATTGGTAGAGTGCTGTGGCGTCACAGCTCAGAGCAACCTCAAACTCTTGGGCTTAAGCGATCCTCCTGCCTCAGCCTCCCAAGTAGCTGGGACTACACACACCTGCCACAACGCCTGGCTATTTTTTTTTAGAGATGAGGCCTTCCTCAGTGTGACAGAGAAGAGGTTACATTGCAATCCAACCCTACCTGCAGCATGGACAACCAGACCCAGTGTGGTGGTGATTTTGGAACTGCTCGACCTTGCTGCTTCTGGATCTGAAGTGAAAATAGAAAAATAACATTAAGTAATGTGAGATAAGCTGCTCAAACACTGATCTGAAGGTGAAAAAATTTTTTGAACGCTCTTAAAGGAGATCATTATTTTCCTCACTACCTCAAACCTTTAGAAGTTTTCTCCGTCATGAAGAGGTATGTAAGAGGGAGGGAGCTCCTCATTTGACTCAACTTTCCTTTAACAGGCAAATTCCTGAAACGTGCAACTCCTGCTGCCTCAACTTCCTCACACTCCTTAATCCTCTATCACTCTAGAGAAAGTGCTCTGTGGCCTCTGATCACTTCTTTTCAGACCAATATAATAGTCATTGTCTACCTCTTCCCCAGCCACCTATAACTTTATGCTAATCCTAACATCTATCATATTTGCCTTTCTTCATTTTTTGCCATTACCTTAACCTAAATTTTCATCAACTCAAACATAAATTAGCAATAAGTTCCCATTGGTTTTCTCTTACTCTCATTTTCCCATAACCTAATTCATCTTACACATCCATGTCAGATCCAACTTTTGAAAAGACCACCCTTTTGCTGTATCAGTTAAGAAACTGCTGCTTTTCATTTTTCTTTTTTTTTTTTTAAAGATAGAGTCTCACTCTGTCACCCTGGGTAGAATACCATAATAGCATCACAGCTCACAGCAACCTCAGTCTCCTGGGCTCAAGCAATCCTCTTGCCTCAGCCTCCCAAGTAGCTGGGACGATAGGTACCTGCCATCACACCTGGCTAGTTTTTCTACTTTTAGTAGAGACAGGCTCTCACTCTTGCTCAGGCTGGTCTCAAACTCCTGAGCTCAAGCAAGTCTCCTGCTGTGGCCTCCCAGAATGCCAGGATCACAGGTGTGAGCCACCATGCCTGCCAAGAATCTGCTGTTTTTCTAATTTAGTCTGAACTGTTCTATTAGGTAGGTTCTTAAACCTTTTATCAATGGTTCAAACCCTAGTTCTCTCCATCCAATCCAGTTAAGCCAGTTTTTTTTTTTAACACTCTCAAATAAAACTCTTATTTTCCTTTTGCCAAATCTCCTCACCCCTAACTCTTGGCACATACTGAATTTCTTAACTCATCAACCCAAACCTAGACATCGTTCAAAGTCTAATTCTACCTCCTCCCTCAAGAAACAGACTTTAAAAATTAATTCCAGGACGGTGCCTATGGCTCAGTGGGTAGGGTACTGGCCCCACAGACCAAGGGTGGCAGGTTTGAACCCGGCTCCAGCCAAACTGCAACAAAAAAATAGCCGGGCATTGTGGCAGGCTCCTATAGTCCTAACTACTCAGAAGGCTGAGGCAAGAGAATGGCCTAAGCCCAGGAGTTGGAGGTTGCTCTGAGCCCACTGCACTCTACTGAGGGCAATAAAGTGAGGCTCTGTCTCTAAAAAAAATAATAAATAAAATGAATTCCAGCTGAAACAACTTTTCCTTTGCCTCAACCTAAGGCTCTATGCCAGCAGTTTCCACATGCTACTTCAAAAGATCTACCTTAAAACTACCTCAAATACAGGAAGCCATTTTTACTTAAATGTCTTATATCCCCAGGATGACCATAAACAATATGTTATTAAACTTTCTTCTTCTTCCTCTTTATTTTTAAGATATTTTACAGAATGTGACACAGCACTGAGTACCCAACAGTTGCTTAATAAAACTCTGTTGGAGGATGAAAAAAA
>NW_003852510.1:953004-958323 GCF_000181295.1 Otolemur garnettii
TTGAGCCCAGGAGTTGGAGGTTGCTGTGAGCTGTAATGCCACAACACTCTACCCAGGGGGACAGCTGGAGGCTCTGTCTCAAAAAAAAAAAAAAAGAAAAAAAAAAAGAAAAAAGATCATGAGTAAGAAACACATTACTTTTTTTACTTTCCTATTGAAATGCTGCAAGAAAGGGAAGGCATACTGTACACTCTAGTCACTCTGAGACAATAAATATTTCAATATCACCCAAAATTGGGGAGAATATTCCTATAACACTGCATGACAAGCTTACTTTGGCCTTTCTTTCTGGTTGTAAGTTGTATCTTAAATAAAAATTAGAGGCTTTAAACTAAAAACATAATTTTTATAAATCTATTTTATTTTTTTAAGACAGAGTCTCACTTTGTTACCCTGGGTAGAGTGCCATGGTGTCATAGCTCACAGCAACCTCAAACTCTTGGGCTCAAGCAATCCTATTTCCTCAGCCTCCCATGTAGCAGGGACTACAGGTGCCTGCCACAAGGCCTGGCTATTTTTAGAGATGGGTCATGCTCTAGTTCAGGTTGGTCTCGAACTCCTGAGCTCAAGCAATCCTCCCACATTGGCCTCCCAGAGTGCTGGGATTACAGGCATGAGTCACCAGGCCTAATTTTGTAAATCTATAGGAAAAGACTGCACTTTATCATAAATGTGTCTCCCTTCTCCTACACTGAGAACTGTGGCTCCACCCACATCACCATCTTCACTCATTTGTTCAACCCTGTAATACAGCTAAAACAGTTCCAGAATCGTTTCACTCGTACCATTACAAAATGGGAAAACAAAAAGGAAAGACGTCAGTATTTGTTTATGGTTTTCTCTCAACTCCACCCAAGACTAAAGGTGTATATATACGTGTGTCAAATGCATTCATAATTTACTTGAATTCTTTTCTTTTAATACCCTTCAGTGTGACTGTGTTATTCACTTGAAATACAGTTCACCTGTTTCAGGTAGCTCCTTGATCCTTATTGATTTCATTCTATTACTGAATATAACAACTATTAGCTTGTTTCCAAAAGTCAAAACTATACCAAGAGGGCATGTAGGGAAGTGTCATGTGATCCCAAACCCTTCAGTCCTCTCATCTCTCCACCATACCTTATAATTGGTGGTTTTGTTTTGTAGTTGATCCTTCTGTGTTTCTATTTTTGTAAAGATAAATGATACAGTTTATTCATGAACAATATACTGACCCGCTGGATGGTCAAAAACTCACATATAACTTTTGATTCCCATAAAACTTAATTACTAATCGCCTCCTGTTGACCATAAGTCATATCAATAACATGAATTTTATTTTTCTTTTTTTTCATGAATTTTGTATGTTACATGTACTACGTACTATATTCTTATAATAAAGTAAGTTCTTGGAACTAGGATCTTTGGAAAGAAAAGAAAATGTTATTAAGAAAATCAGACAGGCCAGTAGATCTCTTGAGCTCAGGAGTTTGAGACCAGCCTGAGCAAGAGTGAGACCCTGTCACTACCAAAATAGGGGCTGGTGGTGGGCACCTACAGTCCCAACTACTCAGGAGGCTAAGACAACAGGATTACTTAAGCCCAAGAGTTTGAGGTTGCTGTGAGTTATGATGCCACAGCACTCTACCCATGGCAAGTAAAAGATTTGGTCTCAAAAAAACAAATAAACAACAACAACAAAAAATCTCAGCACCTGTAGCTCAGTGGTTAGGGCATCAGCCACATACACAGGAGCTGGTAGGTTCAAACCCAGCCTGGCCCTGCTAAACAACAATGACAACTGCAACAAAAAAATAGCCGGGTGTTATGGCGGGCTACTTGGGAGGCTGAGGCAAGAGGATCACTTAAGCCTAAGAGTTTGAGGTTGCTATGAGCTGTGATTCTACAGCACTCTACCAAGGGTGACACAATGAGATTCCGTCTCAGAAAAAAAAAAAAAGAAAGAAAGAAAAGAAAATCAGACAGAAGAGAAAATATATTTACTATTCATTAAGTGGAAGTGGATCATCACAAAGGTCGTGTCACCTTTGCAGTCTGAGGAAGAGCAGGAAGAGAAGGGGTTGTTGGTCTTGCTGCCTTGAGGTGGCAGGGGTGGAAGAGATGAAAGAGGCAGAAGGGGAGGTAGGGAAGGAAGGCACACTTGGTATAACTTCTATTGAAAAAATCCGCATATAAGTGGATCTGCGTGGTTCAAACCCATGTTGTTCAAGGGACAACTGTATATGCATGTTTTCTTATTTCCACTTCATTTTTACAGAAGGCCTAGTACATGGCAGATGCTCTTTTACAGTTTTGCTTTTTTTCATTTAACAATACCTCTTGGAAATCTCTCCTTATCGGTTCACAGATATTTGATTCTTTGTTCTTTTTATGGGTACATAGTACTCCATTATGTGTACATCCCATAGTTCACTGACCAATCTCCATGACTGGACATTCAAGTATTTTCCAGTATTTTACAATTGTAAATAATGCTGCGTTGAATAATCTTGTGCATATGTATTTTCATACTGGAGCAGTATAAACATAGTAAGTTCCTGGAAGTAGGATTTTTAGAAATGCATATATAGTTGTGTTAGATATTGCCAAATTCCTCTCCACATGTGCTATGCCATTTTGCATTCTCACCTGTAATATACAAGTGCCTATTTTTACCACAGTTTTGCCAATCAAGTGCATTGTCAAGCTTTTGAATTTTTGCCCATCTGCCAGGGGAGAAATCGTATTTCAGCATAGTTCTGATCCCATTCCTCTTAAATAAAATTAAACATCTTTTCATATGTTTAAGGACATTTTTAACATCTTTGTGTGAATTATCTACTCATATCTGTTACCTGCTTTTCTTCAGATTTTTTTATAGATAGGATTCTCAACCTGGGGTCCACAGAAAAGAACATGGGTAGAACTCAGGGGGTGGGTATCAGTAAATTTAACTAAGAAAAAAATGAATTTTTATTGTTAACTTTTAACTGAAGTTTAACATTTCCTTTAATTATGAATATAGATAATAAACCATAAGTAATATTAGCACTCTATACTTTATTGCCAATATAAATGAGACTATTTTGCAGTTGTAGTTATCTTCAAATTATCATTTTCACTCATCACTAGTTTAACGACTTAAAGAACGGCTGCCACATTGCATGATTACAGCCTTCCTGTCTGCAGATGCTCACGTGAGGAAGCTGGGAAACTACCAAGCAACTCTGCACCTGGCAGCCATGCAGCCACCAAACAGCCTCCTGGTGACTGAGATGTCTATGCTGCTTTCCACCATTTCCTATCTGTAAAATTCTTTGTTGACATATGTGCATTTGGAAAGGTTTTCAACTCTCAAATTTATTTCTACTACCATGGCATTAAATTGTATCATGTATCAGAATCCTTTTTAATTATAAACCATATCAAAGATATTGATCTAACAAATGATAAATTTACTGATCTTAAAACTCTATGACTGGAGTTAAATTTAAAAAGTCTTGGAGAATTCTAGTTATGCTTGAGAGAAGGTTATCTTTCCTTGGAAAGCCAGCTACAAACGTGTTTAAGTACATTTGTAAGAAAACAACCTTTGTGAATCAGGATTTTCTATACTAGTAACCATCAAAACAAAACCCCCAAATCACCTGGATGTTCAGTGAGACATACATGTTGCCTTGTTGAAGCCTACCTCAGAATTTAATGTTCTCAGTCAAGCTAAGCAACAACAGTTATCACATTGATGTCTTAAAAAATAAAATTTGATTCTAACTTCTTTAGAATTTAAATGTATTATCTCATTATTTAATGTACCAATAAAGAAGACATACAATTCTGTATCACAATTTTTTTCCAATGTTGGTAACTATATTTCAACATAATTGTTTTTCTCTGTAACCCTACATACTGTGCATTTAACATTTAAAAACAATATTCCAACAAAAGGCCCACAGCATGAAAATAGGTTAAGAACTTCTGGTCTACACTTTCAACCAAATATGACAGCATTAAGACAAACAGGGTAATAAATCAATGAACACTTCCCTGTGCCACATGCAACAATACAACAGCTCCCCACACTAAATAAAACGTTCACTGGAACCCGAGGAAGACAAGACTTAGCACTGAATAAGGCAACTCGTACATAATAAATTATTCCATCATTTGTAACATCTTAAACTACAAATTTATTGTACTGCCAAGAAAGTTTTGGAGCCACTCACCGTCAGCAGAATGCACGTGGGAATTGCCAATCTGGTCCACCAGCAACATGAACACGAAGCCCAGTACGAGGGAAACACCAATGTAGGCATGCAGCTCTGTGTGGTTGTGGCTGTGCTCGTGTTCATGGACAACTGGTATTTCTGCTGCTTTGTCTGATGCAATCACATTCTGTGTTTCACTTGCTTGATGATGTTTTCCTAAAGCAAAATAAACCATAAAGAGAAAATATGTTTTTCCCCTAAAAATGTTTTACTGTAGAAGCTTCCATTCTTTTGTATTTCAAGCTCTACTTACTTTACTGAAAAGACATCCACTTTCTATATTGCAATCCAGTCAATCATAAACTCCTTCAACTTAAAGTTCATGATGAAAAAATCCCCAAGTGTCTTCTGCTTTTGGCATGCAGACCTTCTGACTGCCTATTATTCTCAAAACCTGGGAAGTGGAAGCAAATCACCATGCAAGAAAGCAATCATATTCCCAAAGGGAAATCATCCCCAAATCCTCCTTTCTGTCTGAGAAATTCATGCCAATCTCATCATAAACTACACTGTTACCCTAAAGAAAACAGGCAAATGAAGAGCAGTAACAAAGAAAATAATTATAATCAAATTCATCTAGTTTACACCTAGGTTGATATGAAAACTGCAAATAAAGAGCAAACTAAGTAGAAAACTTTTACCTTTAAAAAATATCAGGAGGGAATCACCCATAAGATACCAAAAGGGCAGAGCAATTAAGAGGAACATCCTTTTAGTCTAAACTTAGTTCTAGAAATACCGCAATTGTTGAAAGATTCTGAATTATAATGAATGACACCTATTCAACTGACACTCTAGTTTTTATCCACACATTTGACACTTAAAAGATAAATGCTTCAGGCAGCGCCTGTGGCTCAGCGGGTAGGGCGCCAACCAAGGGTGGAGGGTTTAAACGCGGCCCCAGCCAAATTGCAACAACAAAAAAAATAGAGGGGCACTGTGGCGGGCACCTGTAGTCCCAGCTACTTGGGAGGCTGAAGCAAGAGAATCACCTAAGCCCGGGAGTTGGAGGTTGCTGTGAGCTGTGTGACACCATAGCACTCTACAGAGGGCAATAAGGTGAGACTCTGTC
>NW_003852510.1:958375-962406 GCF_000181295.1 Otolemur garnettii
TTCAAGGCTAAAGTCTTTATCTTTGCTATATTTATGAATAGAAGCTAACATGCTACATATTTATCATTTATAGTTAGATTAAGCAGTTTACCCTGTTAGTTAAGGAAATTCATAAGCTTGCTATAATATTTTAAACGCTACTTTTATTTATTTATTTATTTATTTTTTGAGACAGAGTCTCACTCTGTCGCCCTGGGTAGAGTGCCATGGCATTAAGTACATTGTTCTGCAACCATCATCATCTCTGGGTTTTTTTCATCTTCCCTAAAGGAGTTTTTTAACCCAAAGATTTTTTTCTAATAGTGATTTCACTTACATGTTTTTAAATTAAATGCCTTAATTTTTCTAAGAAAATCAATTTCATCAAGGTATAATTTATATACAATTGTGGGAGCCAAACTAACTCAAGTCACAAGTCAAACTACCTCCTTTTGTTGTTTATTACAACAGGCCTCCGCATACCAAGGACCTTATCATATACCTAGGTGTTAGGCAAGCCCCCTTGTGCACTTAGCCCACATCCTGACCCCCTCCCCTTTGTCCCACTAGCCCCTTGTGCACTCAGCCCACATCCTGACCCCCCTCCCCTTTTTGCACTCGCTTCTCTACTCTGCACACGCCCCACTTGCGACCTTTATCCCTTCCTTCTCATTCGCTCACCTGAGACAAAGAAGACTCGTCCCTGAGCCAATCAACCCTGAACACGACCACCCTGTACCTGTCAGTTTAGGACACACATGGTTTATCTACCAATAAGGGAATGGGGTGGGATGGTCTAATGGGAGGGAAGAGGGAGAGGTATAAAGGGACTTTCTGGACAGTCTGTAAGGGCTGTTTCCGCTTTTTCTTAAAGGGCAGCCCAGGCTCTGAGCTTGAAGGAATGAAACTCCTCATGCCTTTGCAGCGATGTTTGGACTCTCAGAGTGGTGCTTGAATTGAGTCCGGGGGTTAACACAATAAAACATAAATTTCCACAAAGTCAATATGTCACTGAGAGCGCCAGGAAAGCAGTGATCTAATTTTGATTTCTAACAAGCTTGTTTCCTGTTTCAGAATAGCATACAAATGGGATCAGATAATATACACTCTTTTGTGTAAGGTTTCTTTTCCACGTAGGTTTTCAGGTTTACTTGTGTTCTGTAGGTAATAGTAGTTGGGTTTTTTTGCTGAGTTGTGTGCCATTGTGTGGACATATCACAATTTGTTTATCCATTCACCTGATGGACATTCGAGTTATTTCTAATTTTGGTCTATTATAAATATAGCTGCTGTGAACATTCAGGTGAAAGTCTTTTTGTGGATATATTTTCTTTTCCCTTGGGTAAATATCTAAGAGCAGAATTGATGGGTTGTATGTTTAACTTCCTATGCCTTTTATTATCATGTTTCCCCCCTTACTGCATGTTAGAATTTGGATAGGATGCCACATACAATGTTAAATAGAAATTATTAAGAGACAGCCTTGCTTTGTTCCTAATGGGTTTTTTTGTTTGTTTTTTTGAGACAGTCTCACTTTGTCACCCTTGGTATTAGGTCATTATACCTCACAGCAACCTCAAACTCTTGTGTTTAAGTGATCCTTTTGCCTCAACTTCCCAAGTAGCTGGGACTACAGGTGCTCGCCAATATACCCAGCTAATTTTTCTATTGCCTTTTTTTATTTAACAGACATGGGGTTTCACTTTTGCTCAGGCTGGTCTCAAATTCCTGAGCTCACTACCTCGGCCTCCCAGAGTGCTAGGATTCATAGGAATGAGTCACCATGCCAAGCAGGAAAATGTAAATTTAAACCACACTGAGATGTCACTATCCATCTATAAGAATGGATAAAATAAAAAACCGAAGCCAGGTCAGTGGCCCACACCTAGTACTCTGGGAGGCAAAGGCAGGAGGATCACTTGAGGTCAGGAGTTTGAAACCAGTCTGAGCAAGAGCCAGAATCCTACTCTACTAAAAATAGAAAGATTAGCTGGGCAAGGTAGTCCCAGCTACTCCAGAGGCTGAGGCAGCAAGACAGCCTGAGCCCAGGACTTCGAGGCTGCACTGAGCTATTGAGCTGTGATGGTACTACTACATTCCATCCCAGGAAACACAGCAAGACACTGTCTCGAAAAAAAAAAAGATGAGGAGACGGTAGGGGAGCAGGAGGAGGAAGGAGAAGGAGGGGGGAGAGGAAGAAGGAGACCACAATGATGAAGAAAAAAGAAAGTGATGAAGAGAAAACAAAGAGAAAAGGATAAAACAGAAAACTACAACAGACACCTGCAAGTGTTGGCAAGGAGGAGGAAAGCGGAAACTCACACAATATTGATGAGAATGCAAAACAGTAGGGTGGTACAGCCAGTTTGGAAAAGAGTTTGTCAGCTACTTAAGTTAAATACATACTTGCCAATTGACACCACAATCCCACTTAAAAGTATTTATGCAAAAGAAATAAAAACTGTTCAGACAAAGTGCTAGTATTTAAATGTTCATAGTGACTTTATTCATAATCACCAAAACTAGGAAAAAACCCACATGTGTCTTCTAACTTCCAAAATTTGTTAAGGAATAGACAAATAACGATCATCTGAACAAGGGAATATCCCTGAGAAATAAGAAGGTACAAACTATTGATACAAAAACAAAATGAGGGGGCTTCAAAAAGATTGTAGAAAAATGAAATTAAAAGATAAAAATAAAAAATATAAACTTTATTTCTCAATATAAGCTCCATCAAGTTCAAGACACTTGTAAGTGGTGATCCCAGCCATTTAGGTCGTCCCTAAAGAATTGAGTGAGGGTCCTGGGTTAACCATGTCAATGTAGCCTTTTTTACATTATTGACTGAAGAAAAATTGGGTACCTTTTACAGATTTTTTTTTCTTGAGACAGAGTCTCACTTTGTCACCTCGGTAGAGTGCAGTGGTGTCACAGCTCACAGCAACCTGAAACTCTTAGGCTTAAGCGATTCTCTTGCCCTAGCCTCCCAAGTAGGTGGGACTACAGACACCCACCACAGCACCTGGCTATTTTCTTGTTGTAGTTGTCATTGTTGTTTAGCAAGCTCAGGCCGGGTTCAAACCCACCAGCCCTGGTGTTTGTGGCTGGCATCCTTACCACTGAGCTATGGGCGCTCAGCCCCTTTACAGAATTTTTTTTTAAGGTTAGGAAACAAAAATATCAGAAGGAGCCAAATCAAGAGTGTAGGGCAGATGCCTAATGATATCCCATCAAACTCTGGCAAAACTGCTTGCCCCTCCCTTTTGTTTTTAAAACAGGGGAGAGAGTGCATGCAGTCTCTACCACAAATTATGGAGTTTCCCACATTTGGGGAAATCACAGGGTCAGCAAATCCAGAGTGCAATGGGAAAACCTCACCCTGAGAAAAATCACCTTTGTGATCATGGTATCTCCCCTGCCACGTAAAACTGCCTTTATTTGATGAGAAAAAGGGGCAGAAGCATTGTCCTGGTGGAGAAGAACTCTCTGGTAAAATTGTCCCAAGCACTTTTCTGCTATAACTTCAGCTAACTTTCCTGAAACACTCACTTAAGACACAAATGTTATTGTTCTTTGGTTCTCCACAAAGTCAACAAGCAAATAGCCTTGAGCATCCCCAAAAAACTGTTGCCATGATCTCTTCTCTTAACTCGTCCACTTTTGCTTTGACTGGACCACTTTACCTCTTGGTAGCCATTGTTTTTTTTGTTTTTTTTTTGTTTTTTAAGAGACAGGGTCTTGCTCTGTCACTCAAACTGTAGTGCAGTGGCTCCATCATAGCTCACTGTAACCTTGAACTCTTGGGCTCAAGCAATCCTCCTGCCTCAGCCTCCCAGGAAGTTGGGACTATAGGTGCATTCCACCATGCCCAGCTAATTTTTTTTTTTTTAATTTTTGTGGAGATACACTATTGCAAGTTGCGCCAGCTGATTTCAAACTGATCAGTTCAAGTGATCCTCCCACCTCAGTCTCCCAAAGCAGTGGGATTACAGAAACTTGCTATGTTGCCCAGCCCAGTAGCCATTACTTTGCGTGTGCTTTGTCTTCAG
>NW_003852510.1:962848-964347 GCF_000181295.1 Otolemur garnettii
AAAAAAAAAAAAGAAAATTCTGTTCTCGTCAGGAGCTGATCTGGGCACAATGGTTTTGGCATGTATTAAGTATAAGGTTTAGAGACGTATTAAGTATAGAGATGAAGTGAGCTGGTAAAGCTCAACTTTAATTTTTAGTGTGTATTGTGTAAACTAAATCAATTGTGATGTCTGCGGTGTTGGCTCTTGTTTTATCAGCTCTCTTCAATTAGGGCACAAACAAGATTAATTCTTTCCTTGTAAACTGAGGTGGATGGCCTGCCACTACCAGCTTCATCTTCAGGATTGTCTCATTTCATATCCATCTATCTTTCTTTCTATCTTTTGAGACAGAGTCTCCCTCTGTCATCCAGGCTAGAGTGCAGTGGTTTCATCATAGCTTATACAACCTCAAACTCCTGCTTCCCAAGTAGCTGGGACTACAGGCATACACAGCTACACTAGCTTAATTTTCTATTTTTAGTAGAGACAGAGACTTGCTCTTGCTCAGGCTAGTCTCAAACTTCTGACCTCAACCAATCCTCCTACCTTGGCCTCTCAGAGTGCTAGCATTACAGATGTGAGCTACTATGACCAGCCTGTCTCACCTATTCTTAAAATGAGTTATCCCTTGTAAACTGCTGATTTCTTTAGGAAATTGTCCCCATAAACTTTTTGTAAAGCACAAAAGAGCTCATCATTTTTCCACCTATGTTTCACCATAAATTGGATCTTTGTTCTTGCATTAATTTTAGCAGAATTCATGTTGTTCTAATAAGGGCTCTTATCCTTTTTAGCTCCTCAAACTAGATTCTATGCAAACATATTATTACAAGTTAAAATGAGCCTATACTGGGGCAAAAAAAATTTTGATATCCGTTCATGGTTTTTTCCCTAATACATATTTTCCATGGAGTTGAAGACCGTTCGTACGATGACCCTGAAATGCATTATGCTAAGTGACAAAAGCCAGCTGCAAAGGTTACATGTTTTAATTCATATAACATTCTGAATGGAAAAAATTAGAGGGACAAAGAAGGGATCAGTGGTTGCCAAGGGGTGGGATAGAGGAAAGATGTGGCTACACAAGGATAGCATAACAGAACTGGTTTTTGAATGATGGAATTGTTCTGTATTTTGACTGCAGTGGTGATAACATCACTCTACACATTTGTCAAAACTTTATAGATATATACACTAATAAAACAAATTTAAAGCATACAAATGAAAGTATAATTTTAAAAATTTAAATAATGTTTGGGGCTGGAAATTAACCTATGATGAAAAGGTTAAAGAGACCAGAATGCTTATTTTTAGAAAAGTTTATAAAGTAATCTGTTTTCAGTGAATCTATAAAATTATTTCAGGACAAAAATCAGGAAAACTAAAAATAAAGGAATGCAATCTAACACCTTGGTAGCTAAATTTAGCTTCAAAACTATACGTGAGGGCGGCACCTGTGGCTTAAGAGTAGGGCGCTAGCCCCATATGCCAGAGGTGGCAGGTTCAAACCTGGCCCC
>NW_003852510.1:965561-966399 GCF_000181295.1 Otolemur garnettii
AGACTTGGTCTTGCTCTGTCACCCAAGCTAGAATAACAATGGCCTCAACCTAGCTCACAGCAACCTCAAACTCCTGGGCTCAAGCAATCCTCCTGCCTCAGTCTCCTGAGTAGCTGGGACTACAGGAACCTACCACCACACCAGATGGATCTTTCTATTTTTAGTAGAGAGCTCTTGCTCAGGATGGTCTCAAACTCCTAACCTCAGGTGATCCTCTTACTTTGGCCTCTCAGAATACTAGGATTACAGACATGAGCCAATGTGCCTGGCCTCCTGATTTCGTATTAAACTACATTCCCCCTGAGGATGATCAATCCTTAGCCCCTGACCTAGTTTGCAGTAACAGTTCCACAATCCTCATACATAACATCTGCCAGCACTCTGCCCAGTAAACCCCAGGCATAAAAGCATCAATATTCTGATAAAAAACACAGTTCTTTTCCTCTATGAAAATCTGAAAAAGTATTTATTACATTTTATCTAGTAAGAAGTTTAGAAGGTGCCTACTTCTTTATACAATTTTTCACAAGCGGTAGAACCTTGGTATGGGAGGATTCAACAAAGGTGGTATCAATCCTTCACAGGTTTAACAGTGAGGTTTCATGATATGCACTAATCTGGTTCTGCTGAGTCACAAATATGAATCAAGTATGCTTTCAAACTGCTGTGAAACCAGGTTAACCACTGAGCATTTACTCACCCATGGCTATACTGTTCTGTCTACTTGTTGTTATTAGGAGCAGGAAAGGGCTTTTAAATTTTTTAGTTATCCTTTCTTTAACCCCATGGGTCCTCACTAAGTATCAAAAAAGTTTACCATAAAGGATCCTTGAATCCA
>NW_003852510.1:967943-969581 GCF_000181295.1 Otolemur garnettii
TCATGCAAACATGACTACCATGTTTATTAAGAATGCAAACTTGAAAATAACTTAAATGATCAATAAAGTTTAGCTAAACAAACTTTTTCATTAATGGTATGTGGGTCACCACAAAAGTTTTGAGATACATAAGAATCAAAAATCAAGAAACATAAAATCCATGTGGATAGAAACAAATAAAACCCTCCCAGAAACACTGACAAACTGAGCAAGTTGAAACTTGCACGGGTGATCAGAAAGGATGTTGCTGACTGTGCTTCTTGGAAGTGAAATAATGGCCCATAACACAGCCTGTCTCAAAACTTTCATAGTAACCTACATACCATAGCACTCAACCATTAAAAATTATGATATAGGTCTATTCACGGACTCAGAAAATCGTAATATATTGCTGATGAAGAAAAAGCTGATGGCAAACAGTATGTATTGATAATCTCATGTTAATAAAAAAATTAATGTAAGCAGAACAAGTGCATATTAAATGCTAACAAATTCTTTACCTTAATATATAATATGTAATATATAATTTATAGATATTTGTAATTTACCTACAATGAACATCTATTACTCATACAATGAAAAATGTACTTAGACACTGACAATGACAACAACAACAAAAAAAGCCAGGCATTGTGGCAGATGCCTGTAGTCCCAGCTACTTGGAAACATAAGTCCAAAAGTTTGAGGTTGCTGTGAGCTATAACACCAGAGCACCCTACTGAGAGCGACAGAATGAAACTCTTTCTCAAAAAAAAAAGAAAAAGAAAGAAAAAAGAAATCTGCAAGGGAGTAATTATACATGTTGCTTATGAAAAATTCCAATAATTTCATGGTATATAATGTACTTTATCTTTCTGTTTTATTTTTATGAAGTCAGCAAAAATAATAGTTATGTATCCGTGACATACTACCGAACTTCTGCCTTTGAGGCTATGGGGGCCTTCCTAGCTTTTGTCACTATTGCCTGTATGGGAAAATGGGTTCTTAGCTGAAAGTCTGGTTGAAATACTACTCCCTCCCTTCTTGGGGAGGAGGATGAGGAAGTTAAACTGTATGTCATTGCATCTTTACTAAAAAGGGGGAAACTAAAGCTACAATGTCAACACCAACGAAGACTTGCTATGCAGCAGGAGGTGACTTCCCTGACCTCCAGCACACAGGTCAGGTCAGACCATCATGCATTCAGGATGGCCATTAGCTACTTTTAACTTAGAGTATTCAAAATACATCTGAAGGCTGGAGTATTGGCTTGTCAGAAAGAACTGACCCCATTACATAAACAGTTAACAACTCAACACCTCAACTTTTCTTGTGTAAAATAAGAATATAGCTATATGTCTTGTAAAGATATAGGAGCCAATAGAAGAAAAGAAGTTTGAGGCATTTTGGGAAAACGACTAAACAACTGGTGTTACTATTTTATCATTTAATATTGAGCTATTCTAAGGTTCCATGTCTTTTCCAAGTTACTAAACTCCTCAAAACCCTGCTAATTACAGCATTCATTTGAGACAAACAGAGCAAGAATGCAAGATAAAAATGTGGCTCAAATCTGTGGAGAAGTGACATGGTAATTAGTCTTTTTAATATTTCTCTCCAACCAACTCATAAAAGTCACTTTTATGTAAAAAAAAAAAA
>NW_003852510.1:971762-972628 GCF_000181295.1 Otolemur garnettii
CTGTCTCAAAAAAAAAAAAAAAAGATCTCTATTGCAACTGAATTACATTTCAACTGCTTTCTCTGCTTAATTCTGCTCATTCCTACACAGGTGTTATTCCCAAGAGTACTCTCCAATAAAGCTTCTGCATGCAAATGCAACTATGTGAGGAAACCAGTGGGCTCTCAATTCTCAATCTGCAATTCACTAGGCACTTAGCAAGTTCTTCATAATACTCTACTCTGGAGTCATAAGAAGTACTACATGGAGGTAAATTTTAAAAGCAGGAGGAGGCTGGGTGCCAGTAGCTCAATAGGGAGAGTGCCAGGGTGCCAGGTTTCACCTGGCCTAGGCCTGCTTTAAAACACCACCAACAACAAAAAAAAACCATAAAACAATAAAAGAAAGCAGGTCCTCTTTGCCATCTTCCTGGGCACAGTGGCTCAAGCCTGTAATCCCATCACTTGAGAGGCCAAGGCCTGAGATCACAGGTTCAAGAACAGACTGAGCAAGAGTGAGACCTCCCCCACACACATACATCTCCACTAAAAAATAGAAAAACGGAGGCAAAACATCACTTGAGCCCGAGTTGGAGGCTGTTATGAGCTATGATGCCCTGGTACTTTCCCCAGGGCAACAGCTTAAGACTCTGTCTAAAAAAAAAAAAAATGCAAAAAGCAGGAGGAGCTAGCACATTTTCTCAGGACTCGGAATAAGCTTCTTTAAATTAGAAAAATAAAATACAAAATAAAATAAAAGCAGGAGCACAGGTAAGTTTTTGAGGCTTGCATACCACAAATTAAGTTACAGGTAAAGTTGTATCATTTAAAATAGCTGGGGGATATATATAAACCCAGGATGACATTTATGGGCACTATAAACAAAAC
>NW_003852510.1:972906-973301 GCF_000181295.1 Otolemur garnettii
AAAAAAAAAATTACAGTGAGCCACAAACTACACAGGTTTGAACTGTGATTTTTTTTGAACTCACAGATTTTTTTGACCAAACATGGATCAAAACACAGTATTGGGGGGATGCAAACCCATATATATTTAAAGAGCTGACCTCACAGATGCAAGTTCTGCACGCCTTAACTATGCACCAATTTCAGGATATTAGGGTGTGTATGTGTGTACTGGAACCAATCTTCCAAGTATACCAAGGGACAACTTGGACATCTCCATAACATACAGACAGTATTACGTATGAACAATTAAATAAATGCTCTCAGCTGAAGGAATATGAATAGGAGCTTGGTCCAAATTTTTAGAAATTCACAGTAAGTTTTTTTTAAATAGTCTCCACTATGTCACCCTCCGTA
>NW_003852510.1:973701-974529 GCF_000181295.1 Otolemur garnettii
GTAATGTTTTTATTAATCTTTAGACCCACACTTTAAAAAGAGGAAGACTAGCTACCAAAGTTATCATCACAGAATCTTAAAAGAACTGGAAGAAAATGTAAGAAAATGATCTCACCATAGAGACAGAAAATCAAAGGCCAAAGATAAGAAGTGATTTGTCCAAAACCACACGGCTAGGCTAGTTAGCAGAAGAAGGATGATTAGATTCGACACCGCATTCTACTGCCTGGTACAATCATTCCAAGACAATGTTCACTGCACAGCACAATATATACAGTCCATGACAAAAAATTCACATCCCCAAACAGATGATATTCACACAACCACTTTATTTTTAGTTTTTGGAGACAGAGTCTCAAGCTATCACCCTGGATAGAGTGCCGTGGGATCACTGCTCACAGCAACTGCAAACTCTTAAGCTTAAGAGATCCTCTTGCCTCAGCCTCCCAAGTAGCTTGGACTACAGGCGCCCATCACAATGCCCCGCTCTTTTTTGGTGAGAGTTGTCATTGTTGTTTGGCGGGCCCAGGCTGGATTTGAACCTGCCAGCTCTGGTGTATGTGGCTGGCACCTTAGCCAGTTGAGCTACAGGTGCTGAGCCACACACAACCACTTCAAACAGTGTAAGACAACAAAATCCCTTAACCAAATCAAAAGGAAAACCAAAATCATAATTAGTTTTGATTGGCCTTTACTAATACGTTTCTAAAGGTCCACAAAAGTCCACCACCACTAAGTGGTGGACAATATAGACAGTAATTCATAAAGTTTTATTTCTTCAATATAAAAGACTATTCTTTATTCTGAATGTTTGGTATTTTTTTTTTT
>NW_003852510.1:974819-976266 GCF_000181295.1 Otolemur garnettii
GGCCCGGGCTGGGGATTCAAACCCGCCACCTTAGGTGTATGTGGCTGGCGCCTTAGCCGCTTGAGCCACAGGCGCCAAGCCCTCATGTTTGGTATTAATGTCCTTTCTCTTAAGACATGATGGTGATAATAGTTTTTATTTTTAGTGTCCTTCCTTGGCAAAATTAAAAAGGAGATAGTCCTATATCATTTCTCCCAAATTAAAAAAATATCACTGGCCAGACTTGGTGGCTCATGCCTACAATCCTAACACTCTGGGAGGCTGAGGTGAGTGGATTGCCTGAGCTCAGCAGTTCCAACTAGTTTGAGCTAGAGCGAGACTGTGTCTCTAAAACTAGCTGGGAGTTGTGGTGGGTGCCTTTAGTCCCAGCTACTTGGGAGGCTGAGGCAAGAGAATAGCTTGGGCCTCAGAATTTGAAGTTGCTGTAAGCTATGACGCCATGGCATTCTACCAAGGGGGACAAAGTGAGACTCTGTCCCCCCCCCCCAAAAAAAAGTCACTGGTCTGTGAAGTCCAAAAGCCTAGAAAACCCTGATCCAACCAGCATGAGATTATAAAATCGTCAAAAGTCAGAAACAAAGAATTTGAGTTTGTAGGAAGAGATTATCAAGGTAAATCTGATGGGCATATCTGATGGGTAATTTCATCTTGGAAACAGAATATCTAAAACATTAGATTATTCTGAATTACTAACATAAAAAGGCAACATTTTAGGAGATTTATTTTTATTTTCACTATTGGTTTAAAAGTTTTTGTTTATAGTGCCCATAAATGTCTACATCTGATAAAATATCTGATAAAGTATCCATATAGCTTTGTAATTTTCCTTGAAAGAAAGACAGTGTGAGGTAAAAGTACTATGTTATGTTTTCTGTTTATTTTGAAATTAGGTAAACCACACTTACCTACCAAATGAAGTTAATTATCCACTGAACACACTATGTTTATAGTTTGTCCCTGTAACCCTTCCCTACCAAACTCTAAGGTCTGTCAGGGCAGAGATGTTTGTTTTTAATTTACTGCTGAATTCTCAATTTATAAGACAGGATCTAGCACATCGTAGTTTTCCCCTATTCACTGAAAGAATGAATTAAATGCCTAGTCCCATGCAAAACACTGGGGACTTGACACTTAGCTTCAAAGCTGGCTCCTGGAAGTTGAGAGAGTAGCAATGCTAAGGATCTGCCATGCTTATAGATTAACTATGGAAGATTATACCAAAATAGAGAAAATTGGAGGGTACCTATGAAGTTGTGTATAAGGGTAGACACAAAAGAACAGGTCAAGTGGTAGCCATGAAGAAAATCAGACTAGGCTCGGCGCGGCTAAGGTGCCAGCCACATACACCTAAGGTGGTGGGTTTGAATCCAGCCTGGGCCCGCCAAACAACAATGATGGCTGCAACCAAAAAATAGCCAGGCATTGTGGCGGGCGCCTGTGGTCCCAG
>NW_003852510.1:978527-982331 GCF_000181295.1 Otolemur garnettii
AAAAAAAAAAAAAGACTTAAAACCTCAAAATCTCCTAATTGATGACAAAGAAACAATTAATTTGGCTGATTTTGGCCTTGCTAGAGCTTTTGAAATACCTATTCAGGTATATACACATGAGGAGTAACACTCTGGTACAGATCCCCAGAAGTATTGCTGGGGTCAGCTCGCTACTCGACTCCAGTTGACATTTGGAGTATAGGCACCATATTTGCAGAATTATCAACTAAGAAACCACTTTTCCATGGGGATTCAGAAATTGATCAACTCTTCAGGATTTTCAGAGCTTTGGGCACTCCCAATAATGAAGTGTGACCAGAAGTAGAATCTTTACAGGACTGTAAGAATACATTTCCCATGTGGAAACCAGGAAGTCTAGCATCCCATGTCAAAAACTTGGATGAAAATGGCTTAGATTTGCTCTCAAAAATGTTAGTCTATGATCCTGCCAAACAAATTTCTGGCAAAATGGCATTGAATCATCCATATTTTAATGATTTGGACAATCAGATTAAGAAGATGTAGCTTTCTGACAATAAGTTTCCACATTCCAAATAGCTTTATTTTTTACTGTTAACTCTATTTTTGTCTTGTATATTTTTCTTTTCTTTGTTGTAAAACTTATGCTGTACTTCTAATTTTAAAAATATAACTTAAAAATGTAAATAGTCTATATGAATTTAAATATAATCTGTATATGCGTGTAGATCTCACTGTAACAACCATTTGTTACTATAATAAAACTATAAATCTAAAAAAAAAGAAAAAGAAAAAACACTGGGGACTTGGTACCTATCACTGGGCTCTACTATAAACAAATACATAAATGCAGTGGAACCTCTGTCAAACACCTGGAGTAGGAAACAGGCCTAATATATTCCATATTTTTCCATATTACCATATCAAGAATTTTCAGGGATTAGTTGGTTCAAGACTTATGATTTGGCTCAAGGAGTATACAAATACATTTAATAAAGGGTCATGACAGGATTCCATCACAGTAAATGTGAGGCAATTCTGCCATCTGTCTCATTAATGTAAATATCCTCAATGATATCTATTTTTTCCTAAGGAGCTCAAAATCTTGTTCTGCCACTGTTTCAAACATCAGCAAAGTGATACAAAGATTGTCCTACAAAAAGCTTTATCAGCTTGATGTCTATTAGCCTTTTCACGGTAACCAATATCAGAGAGATGCTTCTGATGAAAAGAAGGACCAGCAGTCCAAAAGAGAAAAAAAAATAATAAACATCACTGCCATGGGTTACAGTTTTAATTTTTATTAAAAAATTTTTTTTCTAAACTACTTGATTGTTTTATACTAAATCTGATTGATTTCAAGCACTAGAGTTGTGGTTTCCATTATCTGCATGTCTGTATTCTCTCACAGAACTTCACAGCTTAGAATTTGATCTCCAATTGCATTTATATCAAAGTTTTTTCCTTTTTGTTTTTTGAGACACAGTCTCACTTGGTCAGAGAGTGCTCTAAAATCATAGCTCACAGCAACCTCCAAACTCCTGGACTTAAGCAAATCCCTTGCCTCAGCCTCCCCAGTAAGTGGGGCTACAGGTGCCCACCACAACACTCAGCTATTTTTTTAGAGATGGGGGTCTCGCTCTTGCTCAGGCTGGTCTCGAACCTGTGAGCTTAGGTAATCCACCTGCCTCGGCCTCCCAAATGCTGGGGTTACAGGCATGAGCCACCTCGACTGGCTCACATTTATATCAAAGTTAACAAAATACTGACAGGTTCTTTACTTGGCTTATAGTAAATCACCAAAAAGGTGTACTTAAATGAAGAACTACAAATTCCAAGTGTAGGTGAAGATGAAGAATTCACAAAGCAATAGTTTCTGTCAGTGAAATGAAATATTTGCTCAAGAGAAGTATGAAGTGTGTAATGCTGTTGGTTTTTATGTTATCTCACTTTAGAATTTTACAGTTGTAGATGGACTGAGCCAATGGATCAATCAGATATATTAATTAAAACAATAGCTTGTACTCTATGTCACTAACTGTCAGTGAAAGCTTTGAAGTTAGTTTTTTTGGTAGAAACAAAGGTAGTTAAATGATCTTTCTTTTCTTGTTCAAAGAAACAGTCAATGGCCAGGCTCAGTGGTTCACACCTGTAATCCTGGCACTCTAGGAGGCCAAGGTGGGTGGATTGCCTGGGCTCACAGTTTTGAGAATAGCCTGATCAAGAGGGAGACCCTGTCTCTGAAAAATAGCCAGGCATTGTGGCAGGCGCCTGTAGTCCCAGCTACTCAGGAAGCTGACTGAGGCAAGAGATCGCTTAAGCTCAAGAGTTTGAGGTTGCTGTGAGCTATGACACCACAGCACTCTACTGAGGACAACAAAGTGAGACTGTATCTCAAAAAAAAAAAAAAAAAAAAAAAACTTACCTAACATCTTCTAGGAGGTAATCCCTTTTCTCTAATTTTGGAGGAAAGATTTCTTTGTTCTTCTTTTGGCACAAATGTACTTTCTAAACATAAAAGAACTAAAAATAAATGAAAATCCCACAAGACTCTTATACACAAACAAAAGAAAAGCCCAATGAAAAAGAAACTGGAAAACATTGGGAATAAATATTATACCACTACTACATAAGAAGTTGAACTGAACTGAGCAGACTAGAACAATAAACATACATTTACCTATACTAATTTAGTACAGTTTTTTTTTTGAGACAGAGCCTCAAGCTGTCCCCCTGGGTAGAGTGCTATGGCATCACAGCTCACAGCAACCTCCAACTCCTGGGCTCAAGCGAGTCTCCTGCCTCTGCCTCCCAAGTAGCTGGGACCACAGGTGCCTGCCACAACGCCCGGCTATTTTTTGGTTGCAGCCGCCGTCATTGTTTGGCGGGTCCAGGCTGGATTCGAACCTGCCACCTTAGGTGTATGTGGCTGGCGCCTTAGCCGATTGAGCTACAGGCGCCGAGCCTTTAGTACAGTTTTTAAAATGAACATAGTATTCAATGTTTGTGAGAGTAAAGTGTTATTTGCATCTGTTAGTAAAAATGCAATTCAAAAAATGAGTAATACAGATTGAGAGAACTTTCCCAAGAACATTTATTCTGTTTGACCTTCTCATTCTACTCCTGAAAAAATAATCTGAAATATGGCCTAGCTTCAGACAGAAAAATATTTATTCAACACTATCATGGCAAAAACGTGAAAACAAATTACATGAGTAACAATAATTTCAGTACATAAAATAAGTGAATGTAATAAAGACATTAAAAATGCCTAGAACAAGTTCTTAACAATAAAGGAAAGGCCAGGCATGGTGGCTCACACCTATAATCCTAGCACTCTGCGAAGCCAAGGCAAGTGGATAGCCTGAGCCCAGGAGTTTCAGACCAGCCTGAGCAGAGTGAGACCCAGTCTCTACTTAAAAAAAAAAAAAAAACCTTAGTCACTAGCCACTAATTGGGTGCAGTGGCAGCACCTGTAGTCCCAGCTACTCAGGAGGCTGAGGCAAAAGGATTACTTGAGCCCAGGAGTTTGAAATTGCTATGACCTATCAGACCACAGCACTCTATCCAGGGTGACAGAGTAAGACTCTGTCTAAATAAATAATTTATGATATAGTACCAGATTAATAAAAAGGGAGAATGTAATTATACATATACCACATAATCAACTATGTTAAAAATGCAAACAAATAAAAAAGAAAGAATGGAAAGAAACAAAAATGTTGCTAGTGATTCTAACCAGAACAGGATATTTTTTTCTTTTACACATTATCATATTTTCTACATTTTTCGTAAACTGCCTCTATTTTTTTTTTTTTTTTTTTT
>NW_003852510.1:982498-986133 GCF_000181295.1 Otolemur garnettii
TGTTTGGCGGGCCGGGCTGGGGATTCGAAACCGCCACCTTAGATGTATGTGGCTGGCGCCTTAGCTGCTTGAGCCACAGGCGCCTAGCCGTAAACTGCCTCTATTACATAGACAGCTCCTTTAAAATTTTGTGGTTGATTTAATTAGAGGCTATATACACAGTGTGTTTGTAAACTTAGTAAACTTTGAGGCTCAGTTTCCTCCTCTAGGACAATTCTTCCCTTTCAAGGTTACTGTTAAAAATCAACATAGAACCTGACACATAAGTTGACAATGTAGCTATTGTTAATTAGGGTGCTGGGGTTGAATAAGATAGCACAATGCCTTTCAAGTGAATGCAGACGTTTTCCTCTCTATTCAGTGGTTCTAAACAACTGCACTGCCAGGTTATGAGGTTATGTAATAATTCAAAAGGTTTTTCTGTCTCCCTCCTCTGTCCCCCTTCCCACCCACCATAATGCTGTGACTTATTTCCTCTACTTGTTCCAGCCACCCTTCAAGTTATCTGTTTCTGTTTGTAGAGGGTTTAGAAATCAAAAGGTCCAGTCCAGAGGTTCTAGTCTGAACTCAGAAATAAAAAATAGGTTGTCTGGCCCACACAGTGATGTAATAATATTTGAATTAATAGCCAAAGTATAAAATTCAGGAGATTTCATATAAATATCCAGATTTCCGGCTTTGGAAAATAGATCTAGTAACCCCACGGCCCATGGCATCATAAGGCATGTGCTCTTCAGTTCACCATTTCTCATTATACCTTTAGGACTCTCAGGCACTGACACTGAAGATCAGCTGCTGTATACCCTGACACTGGAAATGTTTCACTTTACTCCAGGCTTGACTCACTATTTACCCTCTGTAGGCATTTGATTTTTATGACCCACTATCTAGCTGTATAAGTCAAGGTCCAATCAGTAAAAAGAAATCATAAAGTAATTTCAACAGGAAAAGAATAATTACAATAAGGGACTAGAGTAATGAAGAAAGAGCTAGCAAGAGAGAACTCTAAAGAATGTAAGAACAGATAAAATAAGGAGTGGATACTGCCCTAGGGCCAAAATAAGAGTAATCAAAGAGGCCCCACAAAGGCTGAGAGCAAACCCCACTGAGAAGTCTGGAGCTTAATGAACTGTAGAAAAGTTTCTATACTGGTAGAAAAGTGCCATGCTGGTGAAAGCTGCTGGAAATCTGTACTCCAGGGTGTCAGGAAAAGCTGTTTACAGGAATGTGGCTCACTGGAAAGACTATAAACTGTCCAAGGTGAGCGCTAGTGGAAATTACTAACTGCCGCATGCTAAAGCAGTTGGGTGTGCAGCAGGGGCCTGGGCCTTGAGAAGCTACTCTTGGTGTAAGAGCTGAGCATGGGGAAACCTAGCCAGAGGCCGGGGAAGCCACATGCTGCAGGAGTCTGTGCTGAGTAAGATAGGTGCACTGCAGGACCTGGACACTGGGGAAGCTGCCTGTCCTACAGGAATCCATCCCTGAAAAACTGCCTAGGAGCCTGCTAAGCAAGCACTCTGGAGGCTAGAAAGAAAATCCCTTCCTCTTACAATTTCTCTCCAATACCTTCTATTAACAAAACTTAACATTATGCCAGCTAACAGAGAAAGAAATTTTAAAAGGCCCAGATGTGTTTTTGCAGAGTAGCCAATGCCAAGTTGATCTAAAGCTGAGAGACAATAATACTGCCTGGCACAAGAGCCTACTAGAATTATACAACAAGATATATGGGAGCCAAGTAAGACTCAAAGACAGTAGAGAGGAAGTAAAACACTTGCTCTTCAGGCTATCTGGCTTATCAGAGACTTCTGGTCTTGTAATGTGGCTTTTGGATGGCCAACTTCTACACAAGAGAGGTGTTGCCACTATTTCTTTCCTTATTATAATAACTAACGTTTATCAAGTATGGCAGGCATATTCTATTATAGTCACTTTACATATATTAGTTCATTTACTACTTACAGCAATCCTCTGATATAGGTACTTCTATTATCCCCACTTCACAGGAAAGGAAATAGAGTCATAAAAAGATCACGTAATTTGCCTAGCTTCACATAGCCAATAAATGGCAGAGCCACAATCTGAGCCTATGTAGTCTAGCTCCAGCTCCAACTCCAGAAGCTGTACTGTTTTTC
This sequence comes from Otolemur garnettii, assembly GCF_000181295.1. Taxonomy (NCBI): domain Eukaryota; kingdom Metazoa; phylum Chordata; class Mammalia; order Primates; family Galagidae; genus Otolemur; species Otolemur garnettii. The sequence continues at coordinate 984,634 of NW_003852510.1, forward strand.
ACTTTCTTTCTTTTTGAGAGACAGGGTCTTGCTATGTTGCCCAGGCTGAGGCTTTAGGTGTGTGCTAATTATTATTTTTTTTTTTGAGATGGAGCCTCAAGCTATCCCCCTGGGTAGAGTGCCATGGCATCATGCTCACAGCAACCTCCAACTCCTGGGCTCAAGCGAGTCTCCTGTCTCAGCCTCCCACGTAGCTGGGACTACAGGCGTCCACCACAATGCCTGGCCATTTTTTTGGTTGCAGCCATCATTGTTGTTTGGCGGGCCCGGGCTGGGGATTTGAACCTGCCACCTTAGGTGTACGTGTCTGGCGCCTTAGCCGCTTCAGCCACAGGCGCCGAGCCAATTATTTTTTATTTTATGTAGAAATAGGGTCTTGCTATGTTACCCAGGCTAGGCTCGAACTCTTAGCCTCAAGTAATCCTCCCATCTCTCAAAGTGCTAGGATTACAGGTGAGAGCCACCATACTCAGCCCTCAGAACCTATACTTTTTTTTTTTAAGAACCTATACTCTTAAAGCACTACGCTTCGTTGCTGCTCTACAAAACATATTTCATTGTTTTGTTATTTGAGTTTAGCATATACCTGTCCCCACAATTTCCCTTTGTTGAATGCATAAATTAATGAAGGGAACATACAATAAGGTGTAGGAACTAGGGTACAATATTTTGGTTAATAGAAAATTAACCCCAGGATGGATAGGTGGCTCATGTCTGTAATCCCAACACTTTGGTAGGCCAAGGCAGGAGGATGAATTAAACCCAGGAGCTCAAGACCAGCTTGTGCAACATAGTGAGACCATGTCTCTAGAAAAAAAAAAATAGCCAGGCATGGTGGCAAATTTGGGGGTTGAAGAGAAAGATTGCTTGAGCCCAGGAGTTTGAGGCTGCAGTGAACTATGACTGTACCACTATACCACTCCAGCCTGGGCAATAGAGCAAAAACCATCTCAAAAAAAAAAAAGAAAATTGATTGCCCCCCCCCATTAATACAGGGATTGCAAAATCGCAATAGATAGTTTGATGTAATTACCTAGTAGTCAACCCCATAGCCCTGTTACTTAAAACCCACATAAGAACTTCCAATCCTACCAGACCTCAGACTATACCATAAATCGATAGTGATCAAAACAGCACGGTACTGGCACAAAAACAGAGAAGTAGATGTATGGAACAGAGTAGAGAGCCAAGAGATGAATCAAGCCACCTACAGTTATCTGATCTTTGACAAGCCAATTAAAAACATTGAGTGGGGAAAAGATTCCTTATTTAACAAATGGTGCTGGCTCGGGGCCTGTGGCTCAAGTGGCTAAGGTGCCAGCCACGTACACCCAAGGTGGCGGGTTCAAATCCAGCCCGGGCCCGCCAAACAATGATGGCTGCAACCAAAAAATAGCAGGGTGTTGTGGCGGGTGCCTGTGGTCCCAGCTACTTGGGAGGCAGAGGCAGAAGACTCGCTTGAGCCCAGGAGTTGGAGGTTGCTATGAGCTGAGATGCCAC
>NW_003852510.1:986247-987335 GCF_000181295.1 Otolemur garnettii
CCTGTGGTCCCAGCTACTTGGGAGGCAGAGGCAGAAGACTCGCTTGAGCCCAGGAGTTGGAGGTTGCTATGAGCTGAGATGCCACGGCACTCTACCCAGGGGGACAGCTTGAGGCTCCTCTCAAAAAAAAAAAAAAAATGGTGCTGGGCTAACTGGATGGCGACCTGTAGAAGACTGAAACTAGACCCCCACTTTTCACCATTAACTAAGATAGACTCTCACTGGATTAAAGATTTAAACTTAAGCATGAAACTGAAAATACTAGAAGAAAGTGTAGGGAAAACACTTGAAGAAATCGCCTTGGGCAAAAATTTTATGAAGACCCCCTCGGGCAATTGAAGCAACATCAAAAATGCACTTCTGGGACCTGATCAAACTAAAAAGCTTCTGCACAGCCAAGAAGGCAGTAAATAAAGCAAGTACACAGCCCTCAGAATGGGAGAAGATATTTTCTGGTTATGTCTCTGACAAAGGTTTAATAACCAGAATCCACAGAGAACTCAAATGTATTAGCAAGAAAAAAACAAGTGATCCCATCTCAGGGTGGGCAAGGGACTTGAAGAGAAATTTCTCTAAAGAAGATAGGCGCATGGCCTACAGATATATGAAAAAATGCTCACCACCCTTAATCATCAGAGAAATGCAAATCAAAACTACTTTGAGGTATCACCTAACCCCAGTAAGATTAGCCCGTATCACAAAATCCCAAAACCAGAGATGTTGGCGTGGCTGTGGAGAAAAAGAGACACTTCTACACTGCTGGTGGGAAATTACTGCAAATTACACTGCAAATTAATTCGTTCCTTTTGGAAAGACATCTGGAGAACACTTGGAGAACTAAAAATAGACCTGCCATTTGATCCTGCAATTCCTTTATTAGGTATATATCCAGAAGACCAAAAATCACACTACAACAAAGATATCTGTATCAGAATATTTCTTGCAGCCCAATTCATACTTGCTAGGTCATGGAAGAAGCCCAAGTGCCCATCAACCCATGAATGGATCAATAAATTGTGGTATATGTACACTATGGAATATTATGCAGCCCTAAAGAAAGATGGAGACTTTACCTCCTTCATGTTTAC
>NW_003852510.1:987666-991748 GCF_000181295.1 Otolemur garnettii
TGAATGTCTTAACTCAGTAACTAAGAAAATGACATGAAGGCTATGTTAACCAGTTTGATGAGAGTATTTCAAAATGTATATGAAAACAGCACACTGTACCTCATGATTGCATTAATGTACACAGTTATGCTATAAGAAATAATAAAGGAAATTTGAATGGGAAAAAAAAAGAATTTCCAATCCAACTAATACCATTTTATTTCAATAGTTAGAAATCAAATATTAGTATTCAAAGAGGATTCCAACATGGGTATAGTAGCCCGTATAGCCTATGGCTAGGGAGGAGTGAGTTATAGGAAATACCTTTAATGAAACACCTTGGTGAAAAAGGCATGGAGAGAGATTTAGTTCTAACAAACATGAGAGAACTCGCGAGATCAGAGTACTGGTGAATTGGCAGTCTCTACACCTCTGGTGTTGAGTGGCATGAGCTCAGCCTTATATTAGGCTGGAGGAGAAAAAAGTCAAAAGCATAAGCATTCTATCATGGACACGCTTACTCTGACTCTGTCTCCTCTCCTGCCTGCGGAATGCTAGAACAGCGTCTCTCTCTGCTGAAGATTACCAACCTCTGCCAAAGACTAAGATCTATCTATGCTAAGAAGACTGCTTTACTCTCCCTAAGATTCTCTCTCTCTCTCTCTCCAGCTAAAGTAGATAGCCCTCAGGGACCTAAGAGAAACTGTTCCTGAGCAAGGTAGCTTAGTGGTCCGTGTTCGGAATCTATCTAAGCCAGGCCCGAGACCTGGCCAGTCCCGGGCCCTGACAAGTGGTGTCAGAAGCAGATCCTGACACATAGGTTTTAAGAAATATGTACTGATATTTAGTACTATTTACTTGTTACTTGGAATTCCCCTTCCAAGATTAAATGGGATCTTAAAATCTCATTATTATTTAATGAAAGTCACATCTCTAAATTCTTTAATTAGCAGAGAGGTTAAGACTGTCACATACAGGAACACTCTGAATCCATTTTAGGTCTTCTTCCCTCAAAAAGGATGTACCGACTAAACTATGAAGATGTCAAATGTAAAATTAATCTTGGGTAGTCTAAAATGGGAACTATTTCAGATTCCGAGTCAGTGGGTGTTAATTTAAAGGGCACTGGAGACATTCAGTCCTTTCTTACATGTTTCAGTGGTCTCTGGAGACTGTTTACCTGTGGAGTTTCAAGTTCTGCTATACTGACACAAGGCATGAGATATACTGTGGAACTTAAAATGTCATTGACATTAGCAATGTTCCTAATTTGGGGAGCTAACGGTAATAATTTAGATGGATCATATCTTTATTCTGTCTTTACACAGTGTTCGTTAAGAAAGTCAGTATTATAGTGGTCAAGTGCTTCGGCACTGGGAATCAAACTGACTTAGTTTCAAATCCCATCTCTACCAAAGCTTTCAACCTCTTCAAGCCTGAGTTTGCTCATCTGTAAAGCGAGGTTTAACAGAATCACGTAGTGCTATCCTGAGGATTAAATAATACACATCAATGCCTGGTACATAAAAAGAGACAGTAAACATTAACTATTGTTACTACTATTAAATAGATAAGTCATTTTTGTTGTTATTGTTGTTGCAGTTTTTGGCCGGGGCCGGGTTTGAACCAGCCACCTCCAGTATATGGGGCCGGTGCCCTATTCCTTGAGCCACAGGGTAAATGGGTAACTCTTAATTATATTTATCTGTATGTTATCCCAAAGAAAAGAAAGTTTCTCTGTAAAATTTAGATTTTATTGGATCTAAACTTAGTTTTATCCATCAAAGATCCTATGAGAGCATAATCTGTGGTTCAAATCATTAGAAAGACAAATTACTGAATGCTTTCCAGATATGAAAGAATTTACTGAGCTTGCAAAGTTCAAAATTTTAGAATTTAGAAATGAAATTCCAAACAGTAAAATTTATTGCCTTACCATAAGAGAACAAAAGAGTACCAGACAATGCAAGTCCTTTAAAATGCAACAATATCATTAAATCTACTTAAAAGAGAACAGATTGTTAGAGAAAAAGCATACTGCACAAATTTGTTCTTCAGGCACAATAAACCTTTGATTTGGTGGTAACTCAACCCCCAGAGATACTTATCCTGAATGAGTCAGTTATTAAAATCTGTCACAAAACAAAACCTGAAAACATGGAAGACGAAAACAAAGCCTAAAATGACAATAAATATAAGGAAGAAAAGAAAATTAAATACTAAATACTACAAAGCAGAAGCTAGAGGAAAAGCCCTGACCTCTTCCCTGTGGAAGGAATATTCATGGTAAATAGGAACACCAACCCCAAAGCAAGACTCCTGGATTCCAGACTAATTGCTGAGAAGTTTATGACACTGGGAAGGGAGTGAGGGGGAGGAGCTTACCCATTATTAAAAGTCTGTTCCCAAATAAAAGTTAAAAAATTATCAATCAGCACAAAGATTTTACAAAAATGAAAATTTTAATTTAAAAGTTTTTGTAATCAGTAGTGAGATGCCTCAACATTTTCAGAAGTTCTTGTTATGTTCTATACATAGTGTTAAGCCTTGTACTTGTATTATTAAATATTTCATTTCACCCTCACAGCAACCCCAAAAGATCATTTAACAGAAGAGACTCGGATGTTAAATAGATTACTCAAGCAGTGACACTGATTCTGAACTAAGTTGTTTGTCTCAAATAGTTCCTTTTTAAATTAGCGTATTATTACTTATATCAAACTCTAAAGTCTTCCAAGAGACAAATCTGGGGGGGCTCTAAAACCACCCTAAGAGTAGCACTACTTTTAGGTGCTTACTTATAGATTTATGATTTTAGTTTTTTTAAAGACACATGGTCTCCTCACGTTGCCCAGGGTGGAGTGCAGTGGCTATTCACAGGCACAATCAGGCACAATTATAATGCACTGCAGCCTCCAACTTCCGGGATCAGCCTCCTCAGAAGCTGGGACTACAGACATACACCATCACACCAAGCCTTGTATTTTGCTAGTACATCAAAAATGCGGCATTATAACCCAGAGGTCGACAAGAAGAGAAGTCCAAAGACGGACAGAAAGAAAGCCTTCAGAAATTTTTATAGCAATATGATTATTACAATTTTAGGAGTAATGTTATGTCTGTTGAATCTAATTAACAGTACATTTGGGCTTATATTTTGTAAGCCTTTTTTTCACTTCATTTTTCTAGTATTTCATTTTTACAAAGGTATCAGTTAAAAAACACTGGTCCTTTGCCAGACAGTTTGTGGAAGATTGCTCTAGAACTCGGGTGCGAACACAGCTTGCTCTCTGCTACCAGCTCTGTGACAAAGAAGAGAAACAGGTAAATAACAATCCTCAGGTAGTCAATCTAAAATCCCACTCTGGCCATCTGTTTGTATCATGACTTCATTCATCAGCTGGAGCAGCTGCTCAACTGAGTTTATACAGGTAATGCAGGCTCTCAGCCTGCTTATGTACCATTGTTATTTAAAGCCAAAGATTAGCAAACCTAAAAAGCTTAAGATGGTACCAGAGTGTCCAACTTATTTACCAGACAGGACTTCATTTGTGTAAAGCACCTTTGGCCTCTTTTACAAGTCTAACATTAATCTTTCTCTTTTTCAATGCTGAAAAATTCAGCATCATGATCATCATAGTCATTTATTACAGCATTTGAGAATCAGAGTTTTTTCCCCCTTTATTTTACAAATCATTCAGGTATGAAGGCAGATCAAAAGTAAAGGAGGAAGGATGCAAAAGTATCAAGAAAGGCGATTTGGGGGTGAGAAGTGTTGGAGAAAGTGACAGAGAAATCAATGTCACATAAACCTCTTGATGGTCAGATCTGACATGTGGACCTCATTGCTATAGCAATACCAGACTTTTAAACTCATTTCTAAACACCAACCCTGCCAATTAATGGTTTTATTAGCTATCTGGACTTTTATTCCTCCTCTGAAAAATTGTGAAGAAAAAGTCTTGAATGAAAAAGCAGGCTCGGCTCGGCGCCTATAGCTCAACCGGCTAAAGCGCCAGCCACGTACACCTAAGGTGGCGGGTTCGAATCCCCAGCCCGGACCCGCCAAACAACAATGACGGCTGCAACCGAAAAATAGCCGG
>NW_003852510.1:994228-999766 GCF_000181295.1 Otolemur garnettii
AGCTACCCAGGAGGCTGAGGCAAGAGGATCGCTTAAGCCCAAGAGTCTGAGGTTGCTGTGAACTGTGACGGCACAACAATCTACTGAGGGCAACACAGTGAGACTCTGTCTCAAAGAAATAAATAAACAAACAAACCCAAATCTCACAAATGTCAGTTCTAATTATGTCAATTCAATTCTAACATAGTTATAAGAAAATATGAGGCCAGGAAAAGTGGTTCACACTTATATCCTAGCACTCTGGGGGGCTGAGGCAAGCGGACTGCCTGAGCTCAGAGTTCAAGACCAGCCTGAGCAAGAGTGAGACCCTGCCTCTAAAACTAGCCAGGCGCTGTGGTGGATACCTGCAGTCAGTCCCAGCTAATTGGGAAGCTAAGGCAAGATCACTTGAGTCCAAGAGTTTGAGGTTCTGGTTATGTCAGGCTCACAAAATACTGAGCAGGCAGGTAACCCAAATGAGTGAAGGAGGCTTCCATTCCACAGGCTTAGGAGGAGTGACAATCAGGTTCTCCACCCCACTGTTGCCTTGAGGGAATATGGGCAAAAAGCAACAATAATAGTAAAATTAAAAATTCTGTTAATTGAACAAAATCAGTCTGCGGGCTGCATTTTGTACATGTGCCACGCTCCTTCACTGAAATGAAGAATGGCTAAGAACAGGTCTGAGTCGGGTGGCACCTGTAGCTCAGTGAGTAGGGCACCGGCCCCATACACCAAAGGTTTAAACCCGGCCCCAGCCAAACTGCAACAAAAAATAGCCAGGCGGATGCCTGTAGTCCCAGCTACTCGGGAGGCTGAGGCCAGAGAATCGTCTAAGCCCAAGAGCTGGAGGTTACTGTGAGCTGTGACGCCAGATCACTCTACTGAGGGTGACAAAGTGAGACTCTGTCTCTTAAAAAAAAAAAAAGGAAAACAATTCAAGCACTCTGGCTACATTACCTTTCCTTAACATGTGTTGCCACACTCCTCTTTCTTTCCCACCCACAGGCTACTTTCCTAACCAGTAATGCCTCATCTCCCTCAAGTTTCTTCAAGGCCTACTTCATACCTTATTTTTACCTTTTCTTTCTATGTCAGCCCATTCTATTCTCTTCTTTCCTTCGAAAGTACTTTCAGAACTAGTATTGAGGCTAGCTAGGTCCTATTTTTTTTTTACAGATGAACTCCAGAACAAACTAATGAATTCTGGTTTCCTCTGAATGTAGTTGCTTTCCCCTCTAAATCTTTGAGCACAATGTACTTTGTGAAATCTTATGTCTATCTAAAGAGCCTAACTGCATTTTCATCAAACAATGCTTTCATCTATCCTTCTTCACCCTTTGCTAATGTTTGTTCAAGGAACAACAACAATTAATCAAAGGCCTAAATATATATATTAAAATTCAGCAGGCAGGTAACCTCATCTTTAAGCAAAAAGATTTGAAAACTTCAGAATATCCATTCCAGTGATCTTTAAAAGGAAATGTGAATTAAGAACCTAATGTGGCTCGGCGCCTATAGCTCAACCGGCTAAGGCGCCAGCCACATACACCTAAGGTGGCGGGTTCGAATCCCCAGCCCGGACCCGCCAAACAACAATGATGGCTGCAACCAAAAAATAGCCGGGCGTTGTGGCGGGCGCCTGTGGTCCCAGCTACTTGGGAGGCAGAGGCAGGAGACTCGCTTGAGCCCAGGAGTTGGAGGTTGCTATGAGCTATAATGCCACGGCACTCTACCCAGGGGGACAGCTTGAGGCTCTGTCTCAAAAAAAAAAAAAAAAAAAAAAAAGAACCTAATGTGGCTTTATTTTTGTACATTCATCCTAGCACTGCCACCAAAACAAAACAAAATAAAACCTTTAGCTTTTCTCGGAAAAGTATGCTTGATTTTCTCGAAGAGAAGTTATATTGGTTTAAACTCACGGACAAGTAACATTTTCCAGTTTTTTTTTTTCCTGATAATAATCTGGAAACTTGATTTCTTGAAACCTCTGTGAATCAAAAGAAATGTTATGGTGCCTCTCTCCAGGAAAATTCAGAGCCCCAGATTCTAGCATGCAATTTTACAGGATTCACAATACTCCAGGATCTTCAGTGGAATATCCATTCAATCCAGGTTAAGAATTCTATTGCTGAATATGAGTTTGTTTCTCTCCTTACAAATTACTTATTTTTTAAATATAGTCTTCCTTAAAGAGATCTTTAGCTCTGAGTTTAACTAGGGAAACAGCTTTGCAACTATCACTATTTCCTAGCAGCCGTCCGGTCAGCTGACAGAAAATTGAGAATTTCTTACCTCTGAGAAATTAACAGCCAAGGGAATGATTCCAGCCACGTAACATCCCACCAACATAGCCAGAGATAGCAGACTAATGGAGATGAAATCATCCATTCTGATCTCCTTTATTCACCCTCCACCAGACTACAAATATCCAGTGGCTTCAAAAGGTGCTTCGATTCTCTAAACGCGTACGGTAGTTCCAAGAGAACAAGCGGGCTTTCCAATTCTTTTGGCCTCCCTACAGCAGGTTCGTTCACCAAGCACCTTCTCTCGAACGTACCTAGACACAGCCCGTTTTTGCTGCTATTAGCACCAGAGAAAACTTTCAGCAATCTTAGGTCCCAGCCCTGTAGTCTCAAATGCCAGTCACTGGATTCTCGTGGGTTAACAGAAACGGGAAAACTTAATGGGGAAAATGTGCGAATGAGCAATTTCTTCAACTGTTGTAATGAGGACGGCACAACGTCTCAGGCGGCAGAAGGAAAAGGAGGAAAACCCAAGCGAACCTGTAAGTTCTTTCCGTGCCCTGGTCTCCAACAGGCGGCCCCGCAGGTAATCCACGCCCCCAGGGCAAGGACCAGCCCACCAGTCCCGGCAAACTCCCCTCCAAGTCTAGGAAGGAACAAGGAGTCCTGCAGGCCTTTGACGATGGATCCTAGAGGTTCAGCAGCAAAGCTGATACAAAGCTGTCTCTGCCCTACACCCCGTGGTGCCCATGACACTCCACTCCGTCGGGCCTTGACCCACAGTCGCCAATACTATAGCTGCCATGGCCGCCAAGTGGCACCTCTTCATTACATCTACTTCCGGGTTATCTCACCACCACCCCTTTTGGAAGGAAACTTCCGGGTTACAACCGATCTATGGCCCGGGATGCTCACACTGCCGCCATTTTTGATAAGGGCTAATAAAAGATAAGTGTAGTCACCATCTATAATAATGATCTCTTTAATCATAGATCCAATAAGGAAATAATTAAAGACAGTGTCTTGGAAAAAATTGCTTTCTAAAGCTCCGAAAGGTTCTCTCACCTAGCTCACTGCCCTTACTCAAGATGGCTGAAACAGAGTTAGTAGCTGCTCTAGCTGCCGGAAGCAAGTGAGAGTCTATGATCCAAAAGGCTCTTCGCGTTGCGCACCCGGCGACTTCCGGTGGCTCCTCTCGCGGGGATTGGCTGTTGGCGGCGTTGCGGCTAAGCTCGTGTGGCGGCGGTGGTGTGGTCGGGGCTGCAGCGAAGAGAGTTTGGCGCCATGGTGAGAAAGGCCTCAGTGGCTATCCCAGCTCCCAGCCCCGTACATCTTCCTATCCTTCTCCCCATGCAGCGCGAGAGTGCTACTTCCCGCCCTTCCAGCTCGTAGGTCGGTCCTTCCCGCCGCGGAGACGCCGGGCCTGACTCTAGGCCCCGGAGCCCGGGTCCGCCCTCTGATTGCGCGCCCTCCTGACTGGAGCTAGGTGTTCGGTCAGCTTGACGGACGCGCGTTTTTTCCCGATTGCTACTAGATGGAGGGAGGCGTGGGGATTGTGCTCTTTTTTCCCTCCAAACGCTGTAGCCTGTTGTAGCAACAATGGCCAAGGGATGTCTAGCAGTCCTTTCCCGACGCTGACAGATGGAACTTACTATACCCGGCATGTGGTCCGGGAGGGGCCGTTTTGCTTGTAGCATGCTTTCTTAGCTATTTCCTTTTGTTTAACTGTGCTCTGCCTTCCCTCCACCCCTTGTGCCTTTTTCCCTCTTTTTTAGATCTTCCCCTCATTGGTGTTTTCTTTAGCTCTCAATTCTGTTTTTACCCTTATTTATATTCTTACGGAGCTGGAGGCTGAAAAAATAGGACCAGGTCAGAATCTGAGTCCCTTAAAAAATGTCCCGGGTCTTCCTAGTAAGAAGAAAATGACTGTAGTTCATTTGGGAGGTATTATGATCATTGAAAAATTGGTAACAGGAAAGCACTGCCCCTTAAAAATAACTATTTTGACCACAGTTTTTAAACTTTAGTCATGTTCTTAGTAGTTTTTAATCCTTGTGTTTAAACGATAAGTATTGGAAATAGTAAACTTTGCCTACAAGGTTCATTTTAAGACAAGATATTACGTATAAAAGGCAACGTGCCATGTAACCTTTTCCATATGTTACCCTTTCAAATAAATTAGTCTTTTAATGTGTATTAGAATAAGAGTAAAATCAATATAGTAGCAATTAGTATTGGTAGTGTATTGGGCAAGCTCTGTTGCAAGACTGCTGGTGTGGTTTCTATAAATTATTTTTTTTTCAACAAATGACCCAATGAAGCTGCTTTTTTTGGCTAACTTATAGAAACTAGATAACATCTAATATAATGGTTTCTGGCTTTTGATCACTGTTAAGGAAAGGCTCTGATTGCGTTCAGGACATTATAGGTGAGAGTAATCTTTCATCTCACACGCTCACATTTTTAGTCAAAATGATTTGGGTTTTTTTTTTTTTTTTTTTAAGACAGAGTCTCACTATGTCCCCCTCGGTAGAGTGCCGTGGCATCACAGCTCACAGCAACCTCAGACTCTTGGGCTTAGGCGATTCTCTTAAGTATCCCAAGTAGCTGGGACTACAGGCGCCCGCTGTAAAGCCTGGCTATTTTGTTGTTGTTGTTGTAGCTGTCATTGTTCTTTTTAGCTGGCCAGGCCAGGGCCAGGGCCAGGGGCAGGTTTGAACTGCCCTGCCGGACCTCCTGAGCTAGGGACACCCCCCCCCTTTTTTTTTTAAGACAGAGTCTCACTATGTCGCCCTCAGTAGAGTGCCTTGGCGTCACAGCTCATAGGAACCTCTAACTCTTGGGCTCGAGCAATTCTCTTGCGTCAGCCTCCCAAGTAGCTGGGACTACAGGCGCCCACTACAACGCCCGGCTATTTTTTGTTGCAATTGTCACTGTTGTTTAACTGGCTAGGGCGACTTCGAACCAGCCAGCCTGGATGTATGTGGCTGGTGCGGTAACCGCTGTGTTCCGGCTGGGGAGCCGGTTCTCTCTCTTTTTTTTTTTTTTTTTTTTGGAAACAGTGTTGCAGTTGCCCTAGGGTTGAGTGCTGTGGGCTCAAGTGATTTTCATGCTTCAGCCTCTCAAGTAGCTGGGACTACTGGCTCTAGCCACAAACATCTGGCTAATTTTAGAGATGGGGGTCTCGCTCAGACTGGTCTCAAACTCCTGAGCTCAGGAAATCCCCCCACCTTAGCCTCCTAGAGGGCTGGGATTATAGATGTGAACCTTGCGCCCCATCCTGTGATTCAGTTCTTTTTTTTTTTTTTTTTTT
>NW_003852510.1:1000290-1003610 GCF_000181295.1 Otolemur garnettii
CTTGAGCCCAGGAGTTGGAGGTTGCTATGAGCTCCTGGGCTCTGCCCAGGGTGACAGCTTGAGGCTCTGTCTCAAAAAAAAAAAAAAAAAAAAAGGTCACTTCAGGGCATCGCCTGTGGCTCAGTGAGTAGGGCACCAGCCCCATAAACTGAGGGTAGCTGGTTCGAATCCAGCCCCATCCAAACTGCAACAAAAAAGTAGCCAGGCATTTTGGTGAGCATCTATAGCCCCAGGTACTCCAGAGGCTGAGGCAAGAGAATTGCCTAAGCCCAAGAGCTGAAGGTTGCTGTGAGCTGTGACGCCAGGAGGGTGACAAAGTGAGACTCTGTCCCTTAAAAAAATATATCACTTCAAAACAGTTTGGGGATCTTGTCCTTATGAGATTTTTATTTTTTTGTTCTTTGGCTGAAAAATATGAGTACAGCAAAAGACAAAATATGTGAATATTTTTCACATTATTGGGTATACAATTGAGTTGCATCATGCTTATGTTTAATTAGTCATTCTTATACATGTGACAAAAATTGGATGGGGGCATAATTTCAATAGACCAATGATTTTAAACCAGGCTACATTTTGCTCCCCAAAGGACATGTGGCAAGGTCTGGAGACATTTTTGATTGTCATTACTTGTGGGAGAGGGTATCAATTTAGTGGGTGGAGGCCAGGGATATTGCCCATCGTCCTTCAATGCACAGGACAATTGCCACAGCAAAAAAATGATATCCAGCCCAAAATGTAATACAGGCAGTCCCCAAGTTACAAACATGTGACTGACACATGACTTGCACTTACAGAAAATAGGTAGATGTACCTGTTCCAACTTACATACAAATTCAGTTTAAGAACAAACCTACAGAACCTGTCTTGTTCATAACCTGGGGACTGCCTATAGAACTAAAGTTGAAAAACCCTGAGCTTAATTAACCCTACTAATGAAACCCCTTGAAAACCCTACTAATGAAAACATGCTCCCCAGTGAACATGAGTTGGATGACAAGTATTTCTTCTGTTTTTCAGGCATATTCACATTTTTTGTAGTGTGATTACCTAACCGTTTTGTGTGATTCTAGTGTTTATGGTGATTTTGGTTTGTTATTATCATGTAAGGCAAGTCATCTAGGTGAATAGTTTAATGGATTTCTTAGGAAATACTAACTATGTACATTAATTTTACATTGCTAATTTATGCCTTATTGTTAGGAGTCTAAACCTTGGGTAAATTGTGACTCTGCTTTTGTGCTAAGGTAGGGAAAAACTTAGGTTGATGTGGTGCCTGCAGTGATTATAGTGTTTCCCTTTCCTTTCTTCACCCCCTTGGAATTTTTATTAGGGGCTTACTCTGGAGATAGAAAGGGATCAAGATCGGTGGTGACAGAAAACCTAAGCAGGTTTATACTCTATTTGGGAGGAAAGAATTTTTTTAAAAAAGCAATACAAGGAAGCTTATGCTGAGTACTTGGCAGGCACTAAGTGCAGTAGGATTGGAGAAAGCAGTTATGAAGAACAGTGAGGCAAGGAAAACCTTACAGAGGAGTTGTGAATCCAGCTAGCTTCCACACTTGGACAAAGGCTTAAACATTGTAGGAAGATGTTTTAATAACTAAAAATTATTATCATGTCACGAATGGGAATTTTGTATTATACTATGAATTTCTCAAATGTAAGATGGAAACTTGCATTGAAATCACATTTTTCCCTTGCAGTCTCATACCATTTTGCTGGTACAGCCTACTAAGAGGCCAGAAGGCAGAACTTACGCTGACTATGAATCTGTGAATGAGTGCATGGAAGGTGAGTTTAACACTGACCAAAGGGTAGAAATCATTGAAATATTTTTTTCCCCTCACATTCACTTTTTAAAATTTCTCACTGAGGAACTGGGTTTGCTTTTTTGAATTGTTAATTTGAGCAGGGAAAGTAGATATTTCAGACAGGCCGTATTTGTTGAATATTTCAAACATTAATATATACTGTCCTCTTTGCTACACATGTTACTTTTTCTTTTAAAATTTTATTTATTTTTTAGAGAAAGGGTATCACCCGTGATGGAGTACAGTAGCACTACTATTATTTATTTATTTTTTGAGACAGAGTCTCAAAAGAGTGCTATGGCATCATAGCTCACAGAAACCTCAGACTCCTGAGGCTTTCTTGCCTCAGCCTCCCAAATAGCTGGGATTACAAATGGCTGCCACAACACCTACCTATTTTTAGAGATGGGGTCTTATTCTGGCTCAAGTTGGTCTCAAACTCCTGAGCTCAGGCAATCCGACCACCTTGGCCTCCCAGAGTGCTGGGATTATAGGCATGAGCCCCTCGCCTGGCCTCAGCTAATTTTTTTAATGTTTTGTAGAGACAGGGTTTTGCTATGTTATCTAGGTCTCCTGACCACCCCAAGCAAGCCTCCCAAAGTGGTGAGATTGTAGGTATGAGCCACCACACCTAGCATACTTTTACTTTTTTTAATTAAACTTGTGTATATAAAAATGACTTTGCAGAGTTCCTTATTTTATAAATCTTCCATTATATGTTTTATTTTTTATATGTTATTTTGTTATATTAGTGAATCTTTTAAGGCAGACTCTGGAGATTCCTTTCGAACCTAATAGTTTGCTTAATAAATAAACATTACAGCTGTTGAAATGTTATATCGTATAAAACTATTGTTAGAAAATAAAATAAGCTCAGAAAATAGAGGCAAATGGAACCAAATCAATATAATTTATTGTGCATTTGATAAGCTGACACCACCCTAAAGGGAACTGTTAGCTTTTAATATTTATTCAGTAAACGATTAGATGAGAGCACATAGATGGATGTTCACAGATTATGTTTAATCATTACATCAAATAAACAACTTGTACACACCCAACATCCTTCCTAGAAAACTGTTCATTCTTCACTTCTTCCTATAAAGATTTTTATAGTAACTATTTTTACCACGGGGCATTTCTCTGAATCTGTTGATGATTCAGAACTAACTGCATTAGACTTAAAACCTATATAAAGCCAACAATGAGTAGACCTGTGAATAAAAACTACTTGTAATAAATAGAGATAGCTGGCTCAGCGCCTGTGGCTCAAGTAGCTAAGGCGCCAGCCACATACACCCAAGGTGGTGGGTTCGAATCCAGCCCAGGCCCACCAAACAACAATGATGGCTGCAACCAAAAAATAGCCGGGTGCTGTGGCAGGTGCCTGTGGTCCCAGCTACTTGGGAGGCTGAGGCAGGAGACTCGTTTGAGCCCAGGAGTTGGAGGTTGCTGTGAGCTGTGATGCCATGGCACTCTACCCAGGGGGATAGCTTGAGGCTTTGT
>NW_003852510.1:1003797-1004909 GCF_000181295.1 Otolemur garnettii
TGTGATGCCATGGCACTCTACCCAGGGGGACAGCTTGAGGCTCTGTCTCAAAAAAATAAATAAATAGACATAGCTTCTAGGTACCTGTGCTAGTCCTGGGTACTAAAATTCTGCTCTAATTTTAAAGAACAAAGTCCTTGATCTCTTTTCAGGTCCCTTCCTCTGCTGACATTCTTTCCTTCCATTGAAATGTACTTTCTGGATTCAGCACCTATGGCTCAAGCAGCTAAGGTGCCAGCCACATACACCTAAGGTGGCAGATTTGAATCTCCCACCCGGGCCCATCAAACAACAATGATGGCTGCAACCAAAAAATGGCCGGGCATTGTGGCAGGCGCCTGCAGTCCCAGCTACTTGGAAGGCTGAGGCAAGAGAATTGCTTCAGCCCAAGAGTTTGAGGTTGCTGTGAGCTGTGATGCCACAGCTGTACCGAGGGCAACACCTTGCGACTGTCTCAAAAAAGAAATGTACTTTCTATACAGGCTCCTTTAGCAGATTGTTACCTTTCCTGTATTTCATGTTTAGTCTTTGATCCTGCAGTACCCTTTAGAAATCTTTGCTGATTTTAGTAAACTGAACTTTTTAGTAATTAGTATAATTTATTTCTACTTTATTTTTAGGTTATAAACAAACTACAGAGAGTTTTATTACTCCCTTTCTCCATCCCTGTGCAGTTTCCCCTATTATTGTTAACGTCTTGCATTGGTGTGGTACATTTGTTACAGTGATGAACCAGTATTGATACACTGATACATTATTATTAACTGAAGTTTATAGTCTACCTTAGAGTCCATTCTTTGTGTGGAAGAATTCTATGTCTTTTGCCAAATGTATGATGTCATGGATTCAAGTTACAGTATCAGAATAGTTTCACTGCCCTGCCCTAAAAATCCCCTCTGCCCAACCTAATCATCTCATCTTACCCCACCTCTCCAGCCTCTGACAATCATTCATCTTTTTGTCTCCACAGTTTTGCTTTTCCCAGAATGTTGGAATCATTACCATATGTAGCCTTTGCAGACTGACTGCTTTCACTTAAAGTATGAATTTAAGGTTCCTCAATGTCTTTCATGACTTGACAGCTCCTTTTTCTTTTCTTTTTTTTTTTTTTT
>NW_003852510.1:1006084-1007090 GCF_000181295.1 Otolemur garnettii
TTGTTGTTTGGCGGGCCCGGGCTGGGGATTCAAACCCGCCACCTTAGGTGTATGTGGCTGGCGCCTTAGCCACTTGAGCCACAGGCGCCGAGCCTAGTTTGGTTATTATTTAACCTATTAAAGACATGTTGGTTGCTTCTGGGCTTGTTTGGTTTCTCAGTTTCTGGCAATTATGAGTAAAGCTGCTATAAACATTCTTGTGCAGGTTTTTGCATGGACCTAAATTTTTAGGTTGAGTAAATATATAGGAGCATGATTGCCGGATCATGTGGTAAGACTGTTTCCTTTGTAACGAACTGCCAAACTGACCTTAGAAGTGGCTGTATTATTTTGCATTCCCACCAGCAATGAATGAGTTTGCTGACCTTTGTCATTGTTTCAGATTTTAGCCATTCTAGTAGGTGTGTACTTGTATCTCTTTTTTGTTTGTTTGAGATAGAATCTCACTCTATGCCCTCAGTAGAGTGCTATGACGTCACAGCTCACAGCAACCTCCAACTCTTGGGTTTAAGCGATTCTCTTGCCTCAGCCTCCCAAGTAGCTGGGACTACAGGCACCTACCACAACACCTGGCTATTTTTTGTTGGAGTTGTCATGGTTGTTTAGCTGGCCCGGGCCAGGTTTAAACCCACCAGCCCCGGTGTGTGTGGCCAGCACTCTAACCACTGAGTAGGGGTGCTGAGCCAGTATCTCAGTTTTTAAATTGGCAGTTGTCTTATGACATTTAATGTTGAACTTCTTTTCATATGCTGATTAGCTATCTATACATCTTTTTAATTGAATTTGTTGGCTCGGCACTTGTGGCTCAAGTGGCTAAGGCGCCAGCCACATACACCTAAGGTGACGGGTTGAAATCCAGCTCAGGCCCGCCAAACCACAATGATGGCTGCAACCAAAAAATAGCCAGGCGTTGTGGCGGATGCCTGTGGTCCCAGCTACTTGGGAGGCTGAGGTGGGAGACTTGCTTGAGCCCAGGAGTTGGAGGTTGCTGTGAGCTGTGATGCCA
>NW_003852510.1:1009150-1016869 GCF_000181295.1 Otolemur garnettii
CCGTCATTGTTGTTTGGCGGGTTCAGGCTGGGGATTCGAACCCGCCACCTTAGGTGTACGTGGCTGGCGCCTTAGCCAGTTGAGCTATAGGTGCCAAGCCAGGACTAAATTTTGAAATCAGGAAGTGTATATCCTCAGACATCTTTCTTTTTTGAGGTTATTTGGGTTAATTCGAATCACCTTGTCAGTTTCTTTAAAGGCAGCACACATTTTGATAGAGATTGCATTGAATCTATAGGTCATGGGGGTGTGTTGCCATCTTTTTTTTTTTTTAATAGAGATGGGCTCTTGCTCTTGGTCTTGCTCAGGCTGGTCTTGAACTCCTGAGCTTAGGCAGTCCTCCCCCACAGCCTCCCAGAGTGCTAGGATATAGGCGTGAGTCCTGTTTCCAGCCTAGTATTGCCATCTTAATATTGTTCTAACACACAAATATGGGATGTTATTCCATTTATTTAGGACTTTATTTTCAAAGACATAGTAGTTTTCAGTGCAGTCCTTTGCTGCTTTAGTTAAATTTCTTTCTTTTTTTTCAGACAGAGTCTCAAGCTGTTGCCCTGGGTAGGGTGCCATGGTGTCATAGCTCACAGCAACCTCAAACTCTTGGGCTTAAGCAATTCTCTTGCCTTAGTCTCCCAAATAGCTGGGACGATAGGCGCCTGCCACAATGCCCAGCTATTTTGTTGTTGTTATTGCAATTGTCACTGTTGTTTTAGCTGGCCTGGGCCGGGTTCAAACCCTCTAGCCTCGGTGTATGTGGCCAGCGCGGGCACCACCATTGTTAAATTTATTTCTAATCAGTGTATTTCTATATATTGTTGTAAATGGAGGTTTTTTTTGTTTGTTTTGTTTTTGTTTTGTTTTGTTTTTTTACCCTTTTTGAGAGAGACTCTCACTCTGCTCTGGGCTGAAATGCTGTGGTGTCACAGCTAACAGCAACATCAAGCGCCTCGGCCTCCCAGTAGCTAGGGCTACAGGCATTGGGTCACCACACTCAGCTAGTTTTTCTACTTTTGGTAGAGATGGGGTCTCACTCTTGCTCAGGCTGGGCTTAAACTCTTAAGCTCAAGCCATCCACTCACCTCAGCCTCCCAGAATGGCAGGATTATAGGCAAGAGCCACAGTGCCTGACCTGGAGTTGTTTCATTTTCAAACTGTTTATTGCTAGAGTATAGAAATATGATTGATTTTCATATGTTGATCCTGTATCCTGCATTTCTGCTGGGGTTTTGGTAGTTTTTTTAGGATTTTCTGTCTGTAAGATCATGTCATTTGTGAATAGAGCTAGTTATATTTCTTCCTTTCTGATCTGAATACCTGTTATCTTTTTCTTGCCTAATTGTCCTGGCTAGAAACAAATTGTCTAGTACAATGTTGAATAGAAGTGCAAAGAGTAGGTATTCCAGTAGGTATTGTCTTTCCAGTGTAAAGAGTAGGTATTCCAGTAGGTATTGTCTTTCCAGTGTAAAGAGTAGGTATTCCAGTAGGTATTGTCTTTCCAGTGTAAAGAGTAGGTATTCCATCAGGTATTATCTTTCCAGTGTAAAGAGTAGGTATTCCATCAGGTATTGTCTTTCCAGTGTAAAGAGTAGGTATTCCAGTAGGTATTATCTTTGCAGTGTAAAGAGTAGGTATTCCATCAGGTATTATCTTTCCAGTGTAAAGAGTAGGTATTCTTCGTAATCATGTCAGAAAGGCATCCAGTCTTTCACCATTCATTATGATGGTAGCGCTAGATCAATGCCTTTTTTAAGATGAGCAATGAATTTATTTTCTTGGTTTTTACTTCCTATCCATTCAGTAACTGATGTGATACTCTATGATCACAGGGTAGTGTATCAATAGCAATCAAAAACCCTAAGATAGTTGTTTGATAGTTTGTGGTTGAATATTGATTTTTTTACTAAGAGATTTATGAAGTTAATTTGAAGGTTCATAAAGAGGCTGTGTATACAGTACAGGACATGTTTTTTCCAAAAAACTAGCATTTACATTAGAGCACTTAGTTGCACTGATGATTTAAGTATGTTATTTCATGTAATTGTCACTACTCTGTGAAGAGGTACTATTACTTTCCCTGTTTGACAGTTAAGGTTCAGTGGATGGAGTCATTTGCCCAAGGTTTCACAAGTAATAAAATTTAGAGCTGGAATTCAGAGTCTAGGACAGGCGTCCTCAAACTACGGCCTGTGGGACATATCCGTCCCGCCTAGGACATATCCGGCCCGCCAGGTGTTTTTGCCACTGTTGCCTGTCTTGCTTAGCAGCTGACTCATCCCAAGGCCCTCAGTCCGGCCCTCCAATGGGCTGAGGGACAGTGAACTGGCCCCCTGTTTAAAAAGTTTGAGGACCCCTGGTCTAGGATTTAAATAACATACTAGGATAATCTCTTTCTGCATTGCAAACTTTATTGTTAGGTGGCTTTAGGAAGAGTTACTGAAAAACCTGATAGGAGCCAGTCTAGGTGACTCACACCTGTAATCCTAGTACCCTGGGAGGCCGAGGTGACTAGATTGCTTGAGCCCAGGAGTTCAAGCCCAGCCTGAGCAAGAGCGAGACCCCGTCTTTAAAAAAAAAAAAAAAATAGCCCAGCGTTGTGGTGGGTGACTATAGTCCCAGCTACCTGAGAGATGGAGGCAAGAAGATCACTTGAACCCAAGAGTTGGAGGTTACTGTGAGCTATGATGCAACAGCACTCTACCAGGGGCAAGAAAGTGAGACTGTGAGAAAAGGAAAAAAACAAAGACCGGGGAGGTGGCTCATTCCTGTAATAGTAGCACTTTGGTAGGCCAAGGCAGGTTGATGCTTGAGCTCATGAGTTGGAGACCAACCTGAGCAAAAGTGAGACCCTGTCTGTACTAAAAGGAAAAGAAAAAAATAGAAAAACTGAGTTAAGAGGATCAGTTGAGCCCAAGAGTTGGAGGTTTCTGTGAGCTATGAGGCCATAGCAGTCTACCCAGGACTACAGCTGGAGACTCTTTCTCAAAAACAAAAAAAAAATACTGTTGAGACCCACAATGTTGTTATTTGAGCCATCAGAAGATAAGTCTTTAAAGTCCCTAGAGCTCCAGTGGTTTGACATAGTCATCTTATAATTAATACACAAATAGTTAGCAGCATTCTGGTGAATTTATAAAATTTTTAAAAATTTATTGGCATCAGTAATTAAAACAAAAGTGCTTTTCCCAGCGCTGCTTTATTAAAGTGAATATCAACATACAACATTACTCTTATCTAGACATTTATGCAATTATAAAATCTCAGTCTTTTTCCCTACCCTCTTGCAGGCGTTTGTAAAATGTATGAAGAACATCTGAAGAGAATGAATCCCAACAGTCCCTCTATCACATATGATATCAGTCAGTTGTTTGATTTTATCGATGACCTGGCAGACCTCAGCTGTCTGGTGTAAGTATTAGCCACCGTACCTCTTGTCATTTTTTACTGTTTACCTGTCTCTTTGAAGTGATTATGGTGATGGGAGCTCACTGTGTACCTGACACCTATCCTTGCATTTTGTATAATACATATACAGTAGAACCTCTAAGATGACCGCCCAAGGGACTGTAACAAACTAGTCAATGTGCAGAAGTGGTCTATATAAGGAACTAGGCCTACTGTATGGATACATACGTGTCCAGTCTATGAAAATTACATTATTATTACAATTGAAAATTACATTTATTATTACAATTTGACATCATAATATTTTTTAGTTGGTTAAGGATTTTATATTAAGTGACGTTTTTTAAATAAGTAGATGTAGGGAGGTGATAACTGTGGAGTTTCTACTATAAATCATAAAGTTGGCAGCTTAAAGCAAAAGGCACAGAAAAATCTTAAAAACTTTGCTAATTGATGCAGTTAGTATTCAGAGAGGATGCCAGTTAAGAAGTTCTGTGTTCTGGGCATAGCCCGTAGCTTAGTGGTTAGGGCACTGGCCCCTACACCAAGGCTTGTGGGTTCGAACCTGGCCTGGGCCAGCTAAGGCAACAATGACAACTGCAACAACAACAAATATAGCCGGGCATTGTGGTGAGTGCCTGTAGTCCCAGCTACTTGGGAGGCTGAGGCAAGAGAATCGCTTAAGCCCAAGAGTTTGAGGTTACTGCAAACTGTGATGCCACGGCACTGTACCCAGGGCAACAGCTTGAGACTCTTGTCTCAAAAAAAGAAAAAAAGTTCTGTGTTCTGATTCTTTCTTCTTATGCCCAGTAATCTTAGTTTTTTTCCCTTTATAGTCTTTGTCCTGAAGCAGTTACTTTTGGATTAACTCAGATTATCCTCAGACTGCATGTGGTGGCTCACATCTATAATCCTAACAATCTGGGAGGCCAAAGCAGGTGGATCGCCTGAGCTCAGGAGTTCTAGACTAGCCTGAGCGAGAGTGAGACCCCCATCTCTAAAACTAGCCAGGTGTTGTGGTGGGTGCCTATAGTCCCAGTTACTTGGGAGGCTGAGGCAAGAGGATCGCTTGAGCCCAGGACTTTGACATTGCTGTGAGCTGTAACACCACAGCACTCTACCCAGGGTGACAAGGTGAGGCTGTATCTTTAAAAGAAAAAAAAGATTATTCTCTTTATAGGACGTAAAAAAAAAATATATATATATATATATATGAGATACATGTAAGGCTGAAATTGAATTGTAGTCCTAGCCTGTATAAACATATATATATGTTTGGGTATGTTAGAATGAAATTTGTTTAGACTCATGTTTTTTATTCTTAGATTTATTAAATTTAATTTTTTTCCAACTACATATTTATTATCATAATTTGTATGATAATCTACTTGTTACCAAGGAACAGAAAGCGTTACTTTAGACTTACATAGTCTTCTCAACATTGGTAAATGGAAACTAAATGTAAGTACAGCTCATTTAACAGATGAAAATAGAAGTACCTTATGATGAGATGACATTTCATCACCGGGTACTTCAATACTTATTATATGCCAGGGAAACTTTTGGTGCAGTGGTAAAAGCCACATATGTCCTAGTCCTGCTCATAGCCACTTCCTGCATCATATTTGGGCCCTGGAACCTGGCTTTGCCTTGCTCTACTCCCAGAGGTTCCTGTTGAAAACATGGATTTCCTTTTTGAGTCTTGTTTTCTGCATCTGTTCATTGTGTTTCAGTTATGGCCGATTTGCTTTGCTCACTCAAAACATTGAAGTGATCCGTTTCTAGTTTTTAGCAAAATGTTAATATAAGTTTTTATTATTTAAATGTAAATAAGCTCAGAAAACTATAAGAGGCCCACAGAGCTACAGGTATTATTAGGCTGTTAGTTTGTAATTACTATAGTTGATCTGCTCTTAGTGAGACATCCCTTAGTATCCTCAGGTAATTGGTTCCAGAACTGCTGTGTGTACTAAAATTTGCAGATGCTCAGGTCACTTAAATAAAATGGCATATAGTACTTGCTTATAACCTGCAAGCATTTTCTCATGTACTTACATCATCTCTAGGTTGCTTATATTTTATTTATTTTGAGTGCCAATCGTATACCAAGTAAGCTCTAGGCATAAATAAAAGAAGTTAAACACCATCAAGGGAAATAGAGCCAGGTTGAGGAATAAGGAGAACCTGGAAGATGGACTTTCAGTCTTATTTAGGATAGCCAGGAAATGGTTAACTGAAATGCTGATGTTTGATTTCAGACTTAGGTAAGAGCATAATAAGCTAAGCTATAGCTATGCAGCTATAGGAAAAATAGACCAGATAGAGGGGCCAGGATGTAGGAGTTCTGAGGCAGTAACGTGCCTGGCAAATTTGAAATAACTAAGGAAACTTGTTGGGGGCCGGGGGCTTGTGGAAGTGCAGGGAGCTGTGATATCCTAGAAGCTAGTGAAGAAGCATTACTGATAGGTTAAATAAATGATTGAGAATTGACCCCTGGATTTGGCACTGTGGAAGTTTTTAGCAACTTCCAAAGTAATTGTGGTATAGAGTGATAATAATAGACTTAATATTGTAGTGGGTTTAAGAGAATAAGAAGAGAAATTACAGGCAACCAATATAGGCAGTTTTGTTGTTTTGTTTTTCTGAAGAATTTTGCTCAAAAGAGCAGAGAAATGGGTTTATGGCCTTTTTTTTTTTTTTAAAAACAAGGGTCTCACTCTGTTTCCCAGGCTAGAGTTCTGGGAAAGCTCACAGCAACTTTAAATTCCTGGGTCCAAGTGATCCTCCTGTCTCAGCCTTCTGAGTAGCTGGGAATAAGGTACCTGCCTGGCTAATTTTTTCTATTTTTAGTAAAGGTGGCATCTGGCTTTTGCTCAGACTATTTTTGAACTTCTGAGCTAAAAGGATCCTCCCTCCTCATCCTCCCAAAGAGGTAGGATCACAAGAAGGAGCCACCACACCTGGACTTGGAGAATTAGTAAAAAATTTTGCTGAAGGCTGAAGGAACAGCAAAGAACTGAATGACCACGAGATGTAATCAGTGGCAAAGGTAGTTAATTGTGGGTCCCACTGGGTAAAAGGATTGCCAAAGTTGGAGTATTAGAATGTGGTCATTAGAGAACAAAATGTTTGAAATTGGGAGATTGGTGTTGCTAGTAATGTCAAGATCTAGGGATCTAGCCTGGAAGGATAGGAGATAAGATCATTGAGGGATAGAGGAGGTTCATGGAACAGCGAGGCCTACATGATGATAGGATTGTCTGCTGGGTAGGAAATACGAATAATGTGTGTATTTTCGTGCTAGAATTCACATTAAGAGTGGGGAGCTTTGTTTTTATTCACTGCTTTATTCCCAGTGCGTAGAGTAGATGGAGTGCATAATTGTTGCTGAATAAATATTGGTTGTATAAATGCATGTCAAGTATATAATATGATTTGAGGCATGGCTTGTTAAAAATTAGTGGTGATTTCCCTTTTCTCTTGTTTATATTAAAAGCTATACTCTGAATTGATAGGATGATCTAAACAAAAGTGAAAGAATCTGAAATTTCATAATAAATTTTGTATTATATTAATTAGAAATTTGAAACTTTAGCTGATGAAACTCTGGAGGGGTGTGTGTATGTGTATTTTTTGTCCTAGATGTATTTGTATTGGGAAGTTTTCATACCTGAACTTAAAATATTATCTAAATGTTTCATTCGGAACTTAAAAATCTTAAAAGTTTGTATTACCATCACATCACTAATTACTGATTTTATTTTAGAAATGAGTGGTTGTCTTCATGATTATAAAAATCACTGAGACAACAAGTTTCTAATTCTGATGTTCTTGGGATATGGTACCCATTCCTAGTAAATGGGGCGTAACTTAAAGCCAAGGTTGTTTTTACTCACCTTGGGAGGCTATAGTTAAGAGTTAGCTGGAGTTTCCGAATTAGATGTAGCTGGGTTTGAATCTATCTCTGCCATTAGGCTAGCTCCCTTGAGCAAGTAGCTAAAACTCAATTTGCTATGGAATCTATGCTAGATAAAAAGGGGGCCTGATAAAAATTAAGCATTACTGTCAAACACTTCCACAAAATAAACTCCCTTTATTTTTTATGTCTTTAAAACTTATAGCATTTTTTTATAAAAAAAAAAATTCATGCTGGCAGCGCCTGTGGCTCAAAGAATAGGGGACCAGCCCCATATACTGGAGGTGGCTGGTTCAAACCCAGCCTTGGCCAAAAACTGCCAAAAAAAAAAAAAATCATGCTGACAATGTGAAAAGTTTTTAAAGAATACCCAGACTAGGCTCAGCGCCTATAGCTCAACC
>NW_003852510.1:1017111-1025355 GCF_000181295.1 Otolemur garnettii
GCTTGAGGCTCTGTCTCAAAAAAAAAAAAAAAAAAAGAATACCCAGACTATCTCAAAATAAATAAATACAAGTTATACAAAAATATAGTGCATTTTTTGTGATGATTATTACTATTATCATTATCACTTATAATAATGGCTCTTACATAGTATTTTAAATACGTGGTTAATTTCAAGTTTAATTTTTCCTTAACAGTAAACCTGTGCACGTGTGTGTATGTACACACATCACCCAGGACACATATGGCATATGTTTGAAAAAGGGTTTAGGACAGTGTAACCATTTATTTGCACTGAAAGTGTACTTCTTGATCTTTACTTTCTCCTTTCACTTTGTATCTCCTGGTTGAGTAGTTGTCCAACACATTTATATAATTTTTTAATCAATTTACAGGTAAGTATTATGTAATGTACATTGTGAAATTCATTTTTCTGTACTATTAGAAATCAATAAAGATGGAATTTATGGAAATAAATGGACAAGGTTGACCCCTGGTCGCTTAAATATGAAACTAAGTGATTAGCCTTTGACAGAAATAAGGTAGTGGCTTTAATTCTACCTATTCTCCACTGGCCTTGAAAAGATTTATTTCATTTAGGTTTGGTAGATAAAAATCATCTTATTTCCTAATGAAGCTGAAAAGTTTATGTAAAAATGTTAAATATAAATTGCTACTTTACTATGTATTATCTAAAAATAAAGCCTGCATCTGTCTGTGTTACAGAGAATATGTATCCCACAAATGTGCCTTTGGAAATACTGATTAAATTGACTCTTCTTGATTAAAAAATAAAATAGTTTGCTTATTTGTAAAATGTAGATGATTCTAGTTCCCAAAACTATTTGTGAGCATGTGAGGACTTTGGAGTCAGGAGCATTCAAACTCTACTGTTTGCCCAACGTCACATAGTTAATAAGTTGCTTCACTTCCCTGAGCCTCAATTATTAAAAGGAGATGATAACTATACCTACTCAGAGGGTCGTAAAATGAGTTAATTTGAATAAATACTTAAAGCAATACCTAGTACTTGGTGACATCTTCATGTAAGTTTTCTACATATTTTTTTGCTGTGAAGTTAAAAAATGAAATTTCTGGGTGAAAATGGAGATAATAATTTGATGATTCAGATATTTTTCTAGGGTATCCCTTAAGTATCTTTTTAGGCTAAGAGGACCTTAAAGGCAAACTGTGTCACTGATAATCTCTCAGGTGCTGTGCTTTGTCCCCACCAGATGGTGCACATAGCTTTGAAACACTGTGGAGTGTTTTGTGTCTGTCTAATCTCTGGTTGCTTATTGTCTGCTGTTTTTAGTTTGGGCCTCCAAAAATGAATTTATTCCCTAACTAGCTAGATTTCAGTTTTCCGTCAGCTGGAATGTCTTCCCCTTTTTTTGTTTGTTTTCTATTTGAGTCTTGTAAAGATACCTTGAATGGCTGCCCTTCTTTTCTGATTAGAGACGTTGTAGGGCTTGCTGTGTTCTCTGATAGTCCTCCATAGGCTCTAGTATTATTAACCTTAAAAAGAAATCTTAGGTGGGCGCAGTGGCTCACGCCTATAATCCTAGTACTTGGGAGGCTGAGGCAGTGGATTGCCTGAGCTCATGGGTTCGTGACCAACCTGAGCCAGAACAGGGCCTTGTCTCAAAAAATTAGCCAGGCACCATGGAGGGCACCTATAGTCTCAGCTACTTGAGAGGCTGAGGCAAGAGAACTCTTCAGCCTAAGAGTTTGAGGTTGCTGTGAGCTGTGACACTATGGCACTCTACTGTGGGTGATAAAGTGAGACTCTGTTTGGAAAAAAAAAAGGCAGATTTTAAAACACAGGTTATAAGATTTCCTTCTCTTAACATTTTATAGAAGGAGTGGCGCCTGTGGCTCAAAGGAGTAGGGCAGTGGCCCCATATAATAGAGGTGGCTGATTTAAACCCAACCCCAGCCAAAAAAAAAAAAAAACTGCAAAAAAATACTTTATAGAAGAAATAACCAGCAAGAAATCTTTGTTGTACTGGCATGTTTTAAAAGGATTTTTAGTTAATTAAAAATAAACTTTGTAGCTTGGCGCCTGTGGCTCAAGTGGCTAAGGTGCTAAAGCCATATACACCTAAGGTGGCAGGTTCGAATCCAGCCCGAGCCCTCCAAAACAACAATGACGGCTGCAACCAAAAAATAGCCGAGCACTGTGGTGGGTGCCTGTGGTCCCAGCTACTTGGGAGGCTGAGGCAGGAGACTCACTTAAGCCCAGGAGTTGGAGGTTGCTGTGAGCTGTGATGCCACAGCACTCTACCCAGGGGGATAGCTTGAGGCTCTGTCTCAAAAGAAAAAAAAATAAGCAATTCTAAAGTTTTTGCTGGTTTTTGTTTTTTAATAACTAAAGAAACCTGAGGGCAGTGACTATGGCTCAAAAGTTGTAGGGCACCAGTCCCATATGCTGGAGGTGATGAGTTCAAACTCAGCCCTGGTTAAAAAAAAAAATGTGAATAATAACTGAAGAAACCATAAAAAAAGAAATTATATAGGAGAAAAAACATGATTTCTGGTCATACTCTTAACATGTTTAGCTTTTTATTTTTTTACCCAGGCTAGGGTGCAGTAACACAACCACAGGTTACTACAGTCTCAGACTCGTGAGTTTAAGCAATCCTCCCATTTCAGTCTCCTGAAGAGCTGGGATTATAGGTACAAGCCACTACATCCAGCTACAGAGCATTTAACTTAAGAGATCTAGGTTTTGGTTTCTTTCTATGCTGTAAGATTGTGCTAGGTAATCTGAAGTTCATATGGTTTAAAATTCAACAACTATGTAAACAGTTCTTTGAACTTTTCATTCAGTCCATTCATGGAAATATGCACACCTATGCCATTATTGGGTGGTTACTATTTGGGGCTTTAAGCACATGATGGTAATTGACCACTGTAACTTTGCCTATTGCCTTTCTGTTCTTCAGTTACCGAGCTGATACCCAGACATACCAGCCTTATAACAAAGACTGGATTAAAGAGAAGATCTACGTGCTCCTTCGTCGGCAGGCCCAACAGGCCGGGAAATAATTAAGTTGGAAACAACAGGGGGGTGGGGGTGGGCTTGGAACACAGGTGTGTACAGCGTGCTGTAGTGGAAGTTTTGTATTATAGTAATCCTGTTTCCATTTTGTTACACTCTAGCCAAGATTGAAGATATTAGATGAAATGTGAGGCTCTTATTCAATCTGAAACCCCCATTACCCCTACCTTTTTTCTTTTTCTGTTCTTTTTTTTTTTTTTTACTTAAACATTTTTATGATGATTTAGATGAAAGTTGTTCTTTGTCAGCTGATACTGCTTCCAGTCCTTCAGACTGTTCATACCTGCTTTATAACATTTCACTGTACTAACCTGTCTTCAGGATGGGGTGAGGGGTGGTTAACAGTTATGTCCTCGAGATAAAGTCTTAGTGAAAAATAAATGTTGTTTAGTTATATTTTCTCCCCGAGTGATTTTTCTTGTCTCCTAACATTGAATTTTCTTGCAAAGCATTATCGGTTTAAACCAGCAGGCTACACACAAAGAATGTGAAGAAAGTTGATGTTATGTATGTGCTGAACACATTTTGCTGTGATTGATGTAAAGCTAATATGCTTTTTCCTCACTTTTCCAGTGTTTGAGTGAATCTTAATTGTACCTCCTGTTTGTACCTGCTGTCGATGCAGACACTGTGAAAGGCTTTCTGGTGATGCAGCTTATCTGCGGCGGCAGCTGGGTTAGTTCCTTTGCTTTGTTGGAATACTCTTTCTGGGAGGTCCTTGTGCCCTTCTCAGAGCCTTCAGCAACTAAATATAGTTACCTACTATTGGTGGAAGCTACTTGTATAAGGGTGAGGGAAAGAGCACAACAAAGTACAAGATAAGCTTACTGTTAATGTAGAGAATGTGGCCGTGTTGTGATTTTAACATTGTATTGTACTTCCAGTCAGCAAATATATAACACTGCCTGATTCTGCTATCATCACTCTACCAGTGGCCAATAATATCTTTTTGTTTACCCAAAACAAAATTAGTATTTATATATGCTCAACAAGTTGAGTTAGTATTTATAGAATAATTCTATTAAATATCATCACTGAATCAAAGGATTATTAAAATTAAGATACCTGACAAAATATAGTTGTAGTTAATGTTTTACTGTTAATCAGCCAAATTTTAAAGCTAAAATAGTCTCATGGAAAAAGAAGTAGACCTCCAAATAAATCAGATTTTCCTGCTTTTTTCACTTGGCCTGTCCTACGAATGTAGTTTTATTTCTCAAACAAATATGATCTAGTCTTCAGTTTTTTTGAAGAATACTCTAAAACAGATCTGGAGGGAGTGGGATCTCTTGATTCTCAGATGCAGTACATACGTTTCTGGTGTTGGGCTTGCGTACAGAAGAAAATGAGATTTTTCTAAGGATTTTGAGAAAACATCTGGTTCCTAGATGTTGGGAGATAAGAGCAAAAAGGAGGGGAGTGATATTTTAATCCTCTGAATGTTTAAGGAAGATTAGAACTGGAATAAATACAGAGAAATACACATACTGAAGAAGAGCCAAAAGTACCCTTTTTTTAAAGGGATGTGTGTGATGAAGTTCAGTGGTTTAGAGTATTGATTACTTGTCTTTTTTCCAACCACAAGTAAAAAATCAGAAGCTTGATTTCCGCTTATTAAGTGATTTTTTTACACTACATAAAAGTACATGACAACCTATAAGACAAATTACAAAATTTCTGATTCTCTAATCCACCTTTTATATATCTCAGAATTTCTAAAATAATGTCTTTTTTTTAATTGTTTGGTATTAATTGAGGGTACAAAACAGTAGGTTACACTGATTGTGTTTGTTAAGTAAAGTCTCTCTTATAATTGTGTGAAATATTTCCTAATATTGGCTGCTTCTGTCCGTTAATACTTGATCTAAGAGGTTCCAGGATTATGAAAGGGAGATTTCACCTATCACTTCACTTCTAGTTCTCTGGCTTACAGTGTATTCCCAGCACTTCATTAAATGCCCAAACAAGTTACATATCTTACTCACATTCTTTGGGATAGAAGTGGTGTTGAACTGGTTTTACTTTCACCAAGGGAATGACTTAAGGAATAAGCAGTGTCCTAAAAGCAGACTAGTTAGGTTGGAGGAGAGAGGGCAGGATAGTTCTCTTAGTACCACATGCGACATCAGCCTTACATCAGGATGGCCCTCCTTTATCAAATTATTTTTACTAATTATTTGAAGGTTGGAATGAAAATCAGTATTAATATATGAACTTTTAAAGTATATTTGTAGGAATACTTTTAGCAGGAGAAATATTAATTTATATGTTAGCATAATAATGTACTACCACTTAGACATATAGCATCTTACTGCTAAGGAAACACTTACACATCTTAATTATAGCAACCCTTTGAGATAGGAAATAACTGTTTCTCTATTAATAGTGAAAAAATAGGCTTAGATTGCCTAAGTGATTAATTCAGATCACAAAGCAATAACCAGCAACTTTGCTAAGTGAAACAGATAAGGTTTTAACCTCAAAGATCTTGAAGGGAGGTGGAGAGCCCCACAACATCCTATCAAAGAGACCTTTATAGACTTAGTCAAATATTTGGATTCAGAAACCTGTAGAGGTCACATTTGACACTTTACTCAGAAGCATACAGGAAACAATAGCTTGCCAATCCAACATCAGGTGCTTCTCTTCACAGGAATAGTCTTCACAGCAGTTCACACTGCCATCCAGGAATTACCCCGCATGCACAGACAGGTACAAGAGACAAGACTTAAGTGCAAGAGCAACCCTGGCCTAGAAACTCGTGTACAACAGGAGCCACTATCTCTCATAATAACTTCAGAGACATAGTTTCTAGGTCTCTGCAAGAGATATGCTCCAGTTAAAAAGAATCATTGCATTCAGAGAAGCACAAGGCTTGTCTTCCAACCAGGTATTTGTAGTTTCTGCTAATCTGAATGTACTTTACCACTTAGAGGTAATTTTTACCATAAGCAGTCTTCTTTTTTTTTTTTTTGCAGTTTTTGGCTGGGGCTAGGTTTGAACCCGCCACCTCCAGCATATGGGGCCGGTGCCCTACTCCTTTGAGCTGCAGGCACCACCCCATAAGCAGTCTTGTGTAATAATTTATTGCACCATTATCTTTCCTTAGGAACAGAGCTCGAAAGTTAGTCCAAGACCAAATTTGTTCATAGAGCAGGAGGTTTGTTAATTATTTACAGATGCTTAAGCATGAGATGGCACCATCTGCCTGGCTTCATGGAGGTGGTATTTGAGTTGGGCTTGAAGGATGACTAAACTTTGAGAAAGCAGGACAATAAGACAAAGATGATAATAAAGAAGACCAGATGTGATAACTCACATCCGTAGTCCTAACACTCTGGAAGGCGGAGAGGGAGGATCACTTGAGGTCTGGAGTTTGAGATGAGCCTGAGCAAGAGTAAGATCTCATCCCTACTAAAAACAAAAAATTAGCCAGGTGTGGTGACAGGCAGCTGTGGTCTCAGTTACTTAAGAGGCTGAAACAGGATTGCTTGAGTAGAGCACAGAGTTTAAGGTTGCAATGAGCTATGATGATGCCACTGCACTCTGGCTGTGGTGACCAAGTGAAACGGTCTCAAAATAATATAATAATGATGAGATTATAAAGCACTGGGAATGTTTGAAACAAGTAAACCATGATGGCTGGAGTAAAGGAAATATTCAAGAGAGGATAAACACCAGGAAAACTAGGACTGGAGTGTCTTAAACATCAGGCTATGAAGGCTAAATTTACTTCCCTAGGCTGCAGGTAGCCTTTAAAAGTTTTTGAGGCATAACCTGTCAAATCTTTAGGTATTGGGAGCATTAGGTACACTGCTTTGTGTAGCTTGGGTTAGAAAACTAGAGAATAATATCTCAGAATCCAATTCAAGAGAATTTTCCAGTGAAAAGTTACAGAATTATTATGAGCCCTTCTTCATAAAAGGGCTTTGAAGTTGGAGTTGAGGGAGTATTTTCAGTAGTATATAAGAAAAATGCCAAATTTGCAGATAGAGAGTAAGGGACAGCAACATTTATTTTATATATATATATATATATATAGTAGGGCACGCCTGTGGTTCAGTGGGTACGGTGCCAGCCCCATATACCAAGGGTAGTGGGTTCAAACCCACCCCCAGCCAAACTGCAACCAAAAAATAGGTGGGCGTTGTGGTGGGCGCCTGTAGTCCCAGCTACTCTGGAGGCTGAGGCAAAGGAATCGCCTAAGCCCAGGAGCTAGAGGTTGCTGTGAGCTGTGATGCCACGGCATTCTACCGAGGGCAGTAAAGTGAGACACTGTCTCAAAAAAAATTTTTTTTAAGTAGTAAAATGGAATACAATAGGTTGGAGGATTTTGTTTGTTTGTCTCCTTGGGGGGAGTGGTTTTGAGACAGAAGTCTGGCTCTGTGCCCTAGGTAGAGTGTGGTGGCATCATTGTAGCTCACAGCAACCTCAAACTCCTGGCCTCAAGCGACCATCCTGCCTCAGCTGCCTGAGGAGCTAGGATGACAGGCTCACACCATAACACATAGCTAATTTTTCTGGAGACAGGATCTCACTCCAGCTCAAGCTGGTCTCGAACTCTTGAGTTCAAGCAGTCCAACTCCCTCAGCCTCCTTGAGTGCTAGTATTATAGACATGTGCCACCTTTCCCAACCTGATTTTTTGTTTAACTAGAGGCAATTTGTGTTTGTGTGTAAGTAGAGGCAAAGTTCACATTGAAAAAAGTACATAACTGCCCCCTCTGTATCCATCCATGGATTTCAAATTCAGGAATTCAGCACTGCAAATATGGAGGACCAGTTGTATTTTCCATGGATGGGTGGTGAAATACATAGATGCAGAACCCGTAGGTACACAAGGTGAAACTGACTGAGTTTCAGTTTGACTGTTACAACTAGATAATTGAGGGTGAAAGATTGCACAGCTAGTTGAAGAGAATATATGTTCAAGTATACTGATGGAATGATTAACCTCAGAAGAGAAAGTGAGATGAAGTTGAGAGGGTTTGTGTTAGATCCATTGAATGGATAAAATGTCTTAATCCATTACATGGATGAAATAAGTCACTCTCATGAAGAAACAGAAGAATACTAAGGCGCCAGCCATGTACACCTAAGGCGGCGGGTTCGAATCCCCAGCCCGGACCCGCCAAACAACAATGATGGCTGCAACCAAAAAATAGCCAGGCATTGTGGCGGG
>NW_003852510.1:1026754-1028054 GCF_000181295.1 Otolemur garnettii
CCCAAGTAGCTGGGACCACAGGTGCCCGCCACAACGCCCACCATTTTTTGGTTGCAGCCATCGTTGTTTGGTGGGCCTGGGCTGGGGATTTGAACCCGCCACCTTAGGTGTATGTGGCTGGCGCCCTAGCCTCTTGAGCTATAGGCGCTGAGCCTGATACTGAAATTTTCATAGCACAAATCACTTTTGAAGCTTTTAAAAAAGCAAGTTCCCAGACTTTTATATAAAAGGCTACTTCTAAGTGTAATGAGTATTTTATGCCTTATGGACCACATGTGGGGTTTTCTGTTTTGTTTTGTTTTGAGACAGAGTTTTACTTCGTCACCCTTGGCAGAGTGCCATGGCATCATAGCTCTCAGCAACTTCAAACTCTTGAGCTCAAACGAACCTAATGTCTCAGTCTCCCAAGTAGCTGGGATTACAGACGCCCATCGCAATGCCCAGCTATTTTTAGAGAAGGGTCTCTCTCTTGCTCAGGCTGGTCTCCAACCTGTGAGCTCAGGCAGTCCACCCACCTTGGCCTCCCAGAGTGCAGGGATTACAGGTGTGAGCCATCAGGCCCAGCGACATGTGGTCTTTGTCACACATTTCTTTGTGGTGGTTTCATAGGTTGGTTTTCATTTTGATTTTTGAGACAAGGTCATGCTCTATTGCCTAGGCTAGAGTACAGTGGCATCATCCTAGCTCACTGCAACCTCACACTCCTGGACTTAAGCAATTCCCCTACCTTAGTCTCCTGAGTAGCTGGGACTATAGGAGTACACCACCACAGCTAGCCAATTTTTCTTGCTACATTGCCTCGGCTGGCCTCAAACTCCTGGCTTCAAGCAATCCTGCTTGAATCCAAACTCCTGCTTCCATCAGTCTTGACCTCCCAAAGTGCTGGGATAACAGGCCACTGCACCCAGCTCAATACACCCAAATGGGATTGTATTTTCTTTATAATCCCTTAAAGATGTAAAAACCATTCTTGGCTTGCTAGTCATGCAAAAATAAACTATAGCATGAATTTGGCCTGTGAGTTATAGTCTGACAGTTCTACTTTGGAGAATTTTATTGAGTCAGTCTGAGTTTTGACCTGAGAAAATAAGAATTTTTAAAACGCTCTCATGTCCACTTCTATCCACAGTAGAGTAACAAAACCCAATTTACCAACTGAAAAACTGGACAAATAAGTTAAATTATGCAGACATTGAAATGCTTCAGGCTCGGCACCTGTGGCTCAACCGCCTAAGGTGCCAGCCACATACACCTGAGCTGGCGGGTTCGAATCCAGGCTGGACCCGCCAAACAACAATGA
>NW_003852510.1:1028884-1033613 GCF_000181295.1 Otolemur garnettii
AAAAAAAAAAAAAGAAAGAAAACATTAAAAGTTATACTTTAGTTGTAAGACTGAACTATCTTGAGAGGAAGGCTACTATAGACAGCGTAGCAGGTTTTGAAGAGGTCAAACTGATCTGCAAATATTTTAGTTGTATAGAATAAAGTCCAACACTCAAAGGAAGGTAATAACCAAACACTAAATAAGACAACGTTCACTGTTTTCCACCGTTAAAATTATTAGACATACAAATAGGTAACAAATAGCAAGATGATGGATTTAAATTCAATCTTTATATTACGTTAGATGTAAATTATCTTAAACACCTCAATTAAAAGACTGGGATTGTCAGACTAAATCAAACAAGGCACAACTATATGTAGTCTACAAGCAACCTACTTTAAATATTGAGACACAGGTATGCTAAAAGTAAAAAGATAGGGAAAAATACACCATGCAAACATGCATGAGAAGCTGGAGTGGCCGTTCTTAATATCAGGAAAGTAGACTTCATAACTAAGAATATTACCAGGCATGGAGAGGGACACTTTGTAAAAATAAATGGGTAACTTCATCAAGAGATACAACAATTCTGGGCGGTCCCTGTGGCTCAAAGGGTCCTGGCCCCATATGCTAGAGATGGCAGGTTCAAACCCAACCCCAGCCAAAAACTGCAAAAAAAGAAAGATATAACAATCCTAAATGTATATGTACTTGCTATGATTTGAATGTGACTCTGTAAGTTCATGTGTTAGAAATTTAAATCCCAACATAGCTGTGTTGGATCTGGGGCCTAATAAGAGGTGATTAGGTGCCGAGGGCTTTGCCTTCATGAATAGATAAATGTTATACAGGAGTGGCTTGGTTAACATGAATCAGCTGCTTATAGAAACTAGTTTGGCCACCGCTTGCTCTCTTTCTCTTGCCCCTCTTGCCTTCTGCCTTCCTTCAGGGTATGCCACGAAGGCCCTTGTCACATGTCAGCATCATGCAGCTGGACTTCTCAGCCTCCAGAACCATGACCAAATAAACTTCTATTGTGTTTGTAAACTGCCAGTCTCAAGTATTCAGGTATTGTAGCAAAAACAGACTGAGATAAGAACAGAACTTAGTAAGAGAATTTCAAGAGACACAAAGTAAAGAGCCTCCCAGGTGACTCTGATATGCGTTATGCCAGTACTTCTCATTCTGAATGTTGCACACCTGAGTATCTTGTTAAAGTGCAGATTTGTATGATTGTGCTAAGGTAGATTCATATTCTGCATGTTTAACAAACTTCCAGGTGAAGACCATGTGCGGTGGCATATCCCTGTAATCCTAGGAGGCCAAGGTGGGTGGATTGCCTGAGCTCACAGGTTCGAGACCAGCCTGAGCCAGAGCGAGACCTTGTCTCTAAAAATAGCCAGGTGTTGTGGTGGGCACCTGTAGTCCCAGGTACTTGGAAGACAGACAAGAAAATCACTTGAGCCCAGGAGTTTGAGGTTGCTGTGAGCTATGATGCACTCTACCAAAAGCAACAAAGTAAGACTCTGTCTCAAAAAAAAGAAAAAACAAACTTCCAGGTGATCACATTTTGACTAGCAAGGTAGCTTACACCACACTGTTTTCCATTAGGTAATAAAGAAAGTGCCTGGTGTGTATTAGATGCACAGTAAACAGCCATCAAATCTGACTAAACAGTGCAGAGCACATAATTATCTACAAAAATGAACCAAGAATGATGTTAGGCAATACGGATAGAGAAGTTCACAAACTTTAGCACACAGAGCAACGTAACATTGTTTTGGAGGTAATGCTGGGGCGGGAGTAGAGATAAGCGGACAAGGAATTATAGGTAACAAGCCTAATATCAAAGGGCTAACCATGCTGTATGGTGGCTATTAAGGCAAGTGAGACAGAAAGGGCTGAGAGGTTGAAATTGTGAGGACATTCTGGAGATGGAGAAGTTGAAAGAAGCTAGATGATGGTCTGAGGGGCATCATTTCTCAGTGATTTTTTGTCTACTGCACTGCATAGTTTGGAAGCCTGGTCTCAGAAAGATGTTTTGCCTTTAAGACAGTAGTAATCCCTTCAGCTGTATTTAGAGACGCTATGTCCACTTAGGCAGCATACCCCTTTCTTTTTTCTAATTATACGCTTAAGAAGATGTTCAGTTTTGGAAATATTGTGAAAAGCTTGGTTTAAAAACCTCTGCTGTGCCAAAGGTAATTTCCTTTATGCTTTTCAAGACAGAAGGGAGAAGGCTAATGCAAACTGATTACATCACTTAACTGAGATGGACCCTATGTCCTTAGCAACAGATGTTGGAATTTAAGGTCTCTAGACTGTAATTTAAGAGAAATGGAATAGATCATGGTTTCTTCCTCAGAAGCCTGCAGTTGGAGGGGTTGCCATAGTAATGCTAACTCCCACCTTCACCTACCTATAAGCATTTGTTGTGGAGAACCTGCTCTTTCCAGGACCCCCAGGCTTGGCCAACTATATTGCCCCTTTAGTCTTAGAAAAAGAGTGGTTGAGTCTTTTAGCATCTGCTACAGGGTGAATAGTATAACATTTGGGGGGGGGGCAGAGTCTCACTTGGTCACCCCTTGGTAGAGTGCCATGGTGTCTTAGCTTACAGCAACCACAAACTCTTGGGTTCAAGCAATCCTCTTGCCTCAGCCTCCCAAGCAGTTGGGACTACAGGCGCCACCACAACACTTGGCTATATTTTAGAGGCTGGGTCTTGCTCCGGCTCAGGCTGATCTCAAACCTGTGAGCTCAGGCAATCCACACTCTTCTGTCTCCCAGAGTGTTAGAATTACAGGCATGGGCTACCTCGCCTGGCAATAGTGTAACATTTTGGAGAGTACTCAACAATTTTGGGCCCTTCCTCCCAGTGGCCCTGGCCATTCTAGACATCATTTTTCCCTTAATGTGAGTGAGCCCAGATCCCTGTTAAAAGTACAGTCACCATCTTTCACCTGTCATGTAATCCCAGAAGGATTACCATAATGGTCACCCCAGTTATTACATAAATCCCAGTGAAAAGAGGGAGAGAAGCCTCGTGTTTCTTTCAGAGTGTAGGGAAGGATATAAGTGTATGGATACTTAAAAGCTGTTGAGGGCAAATGCTCCTGATGTGGCTTTAAGGGATCCAAAGATGGAAAGCCTTAATACCAATACATGAGTGTTTTTTTTGGGGGGGGGAGATAGAGTCTCATTCTGTTGCCCAGGCTAGGAGTACAGTGGCATCAGCCTAGTTCACAGCAACCTCAGACTCATGGGCTCAAGTGATCCTCTTGCCTCAGCCTCCTGAGTAGCTGGGACTACAGGTGCCCACCACAATGCTTGGCTATTTTTAGAAATAGGGCCTCACTCATGCTTAGGGTGGTCTCAAACTCCTGAGCTCAAGAGATCCTCCCACCTCAGCTTCCCAGAGTGTTAGGATTACAGGTGTGAACCACTGTGTGTGCCCAGCCAATACATGGTTTCTTTTTCTTTCTTTCTTTTTTTTTGAAACAGAGCCTCAAGCTGTCCCCCTGGGTAGAATGCCATGGCAGCACAGCTCACAGCAACCTCCAACTCCTGGGCTCAAGCAAGTCTCCTGTCTCAGCCTCCCAAGTAGCTGGGACCACAGTCGCCCACCACAACGCCTGGCTATATTTTGGTTGCAGCTGTCATTGTTGTTTGGCGGGCCCGGGCTAGATTCGAACCTGCCACCTTGGGTGTACGTGGCTGGCGCCTTAGCTACTTGAGCCACAGGCACCGAGCCACATGGTTTCTTTATACCAGGCCCTCAGGATCTTTCTTAGTACTTGGATTGAGAAATTACCTCCTTCCTTTGCATAAAAGGAAGTATCACTATTAAGACAAATAAGTATTTGAGGCCTACGTGACCTGCACGTGAGCATTGAACATCTCTATAACTGTGGATATTGGGATTCTATATAAGATTCTGTATCAGCAGTTCACCTGACCACCCAGCAGTCAGTCAGTATTGGTAGCCAACAGGGAGTATGCTGCCCTGAGGGCCTATGCATGGGAGGATCACTCAGCTTTGGAACAGGGACAGCCTAGCCCACCTAGGCCTTGACAGCCACCGATGCTACCTACAGCTAGTCTCTGCATAGTCTCCTCTTCCTACTTGAGTTCTGACTCCTCACTCCAGGCCACTCCTGCATGGGGACATCTTGCTTATCCTACTCCTCTATAAGGGTGATTTCACCTCATTTTTACAGTTTAACTTCATTTTCAGGATAAAGTAGAGTTTAATAAGTGATAAAAATAATTAAGCTCCAGGTGGGGCTCGGTGACTCACACCTGTGATCCTATAGCTTTGGGAGGCTGAGGTAGGAGCATCCCTTCTGAGTTTAAGGTTGCAATGAGCTATGATGATAGAGTGACAGAGTGAGACCTTGTCTCAAAGACTATAAAAACAAAAAACAGAATTAAGCTCTTAGAATTTTGCATACTTTCTATATGTACATTTTACTTTAATAAAATTTATTCCTCAGCAGTATTCAATGCTGTTGTTGATACAGTACTACCAGAAAGAAGTCTAAAAAAATCATGTATCCACGAAGTTACCTCTGCATCTTAGTAGGGATCTGGGAGACTGAGGCCATCGAACCACAAGCTGCTCAGACAAGGAATCTTGTTCACCTTCAGATACTTCTTCATTAATAGGCTGTCTTTTAGCACTGATAACCACTATTATTCAGGCTGGTCTCATGTTTTCATGAGACCTATTTTCTTTTTTTTTTTTTTT
>NW_003852510.1:1033973-1037476 GCF_000181295.1 Otolemur garnettii
AGCCAAGACCTATTTTCTTAATTTATGTAACAGCTATTTCCAGAAATGTTTTTAAACATTTAAACATATTCCCTGTTGGCTACCAAATGTTTTTAATTGCTAAAGTTGTTAGGCACGTCAGTGGAGATCCTAGTGCAGGTGTATCATTTTTAATACAAATAGGGTTTCACTATTACTCAGGCTAATCTCGAACTACTGAGCTCCAGTCATCCACCCACCCTCCAGTGATGCCTCCCAGAGTGCTAAGATTATAGGCATGAGCCACCACTCCCAGCTTCTAATAAAAAGTTTTTTTAAAAGATTGAATAACAAAGTTAATATCCTGAATTGAATAACAATAACAAAGTTATATCCTGCCTTAACTGTGGCACAGCTACATGCTGAAGCCAGTAGGGATGTTTCTGGGACTGGCAGTTTGTACTCGCCCCTCACCCCACCACCCAGGCTTTACTATTTCCAGACCTTCACCTCACTACTCCAGCTGGCCTGATTTGCTGCCCACCACCCTGCCCTCAGACTGTGCTCAGAAGAGGGAATGAATGGCCACATTCTCCTAGCAGGGTATATTTGAGCCACAAAAGAAGCCTTTGCTCTGGACTATTTAGTCGCTTCGCAGGAGGAACTTGCAGGGAAGCTGGTGGCTCTGCCCTGTCAGGCTGGCATTCTGCATGTCTGGTAGTAGCAGGGGGTGTTTGGAGCCACAGAAGCTGCATTCCCGACACATGCTAATAACCCTCGCCCAGGGAGATAAACAGAGTCAGTGCTTCCGACAAATTCTGGTGCGATTTGATTTAACAGTCCTTGCTTAACCACCTCCCTAGTCTGCTTCTGACTGGACGTGGAGTGCTGATTTAAAAGGGGGCGTTTCCCACCCCCTGCAGTTTTACAATGCCAGTTTTTAAAAGCTGCCATCTTTACTGGGCCTCAGTGTGGGCATCCCCAAAGGAGGGAAACAAATGCGTTTTCTGAATACCCAATTTCAAGCCTCTCCACTTGTCCCCACAATCCCCCCTGTCTGGGAAGTAAGCTGTCACGGAGGGTGCCCTAGGGAAGTCCTATTCTGGGAGTCAGAGGGACTTATTAAGCTGACACACCACAGCTGGTCTTGTAATGCTAACTTTAGACCATTGCTAATCAGGGCTACCAGTCCCTGAGGTGGTTGTGATCATTGCCTATTTGCAAAAGCAGGTCTTTCTCTACTGTGTAAATAGGGTTTTAAGTGCATGTAGTTGCACTACGCTGTTGGTTATGTGGGCTAAGGTAACCAATGACATGAATGACCCTCATGGAGATAGAACACTCTGTTCCCCAAGACCAGCACTCAACCTTGAAAACACATGCCAGCCATTCAGAACTGAACTCGTCACCCCTCTTCACTGCCCCACACAGCGGCTCTTCCTGTCTTGCAGAGGCTACTAGCCAGCCAGCCTTCCTAGCCCAAGACCAGGTATAAGGTTTAATTTCTCTCTCCCTCATTTTCCATATTCAATTGATCAGTAAGGCTTGCTTTTATCCTTGTCTCCCTGCTTTTGTTTATTCATTTAGTCATTCATTGCCACAAATATTTACTGAGCACTTGCTATGTGCCAGACACAATTTAAGGTCTGGGGATATGATGGGGAATAGACCATCCTACATGATCCTTGCCTTCAGTTGCTATCTTCTGTCCTGTTTGGGCCCTAATCCCCAGCCCCAGTGCCTTCTCCAGGCCCTTATCATTTCTCACCTGCAATATTGTCCTAATTTCAATGTGCCACTAGATCGGTTAGCCATCATTCCCTTGTTACAAGTGACAGAAACCTGCCCTGAATTAGTGTGGGCATTAAGAGTAGGAGGTCTGGCTCGGGGCCTATAGCTCAACCGGCTAAGGCGCCAGCCACGTACACCTAAGGTGGCAGGTTCGAATCCCCAGCCCGGACCCGCCAAACAACAATGACGGCTGCAACCAAAAAATAGCCGGGCGTTGTGGTGGGCGCCTGTCATCCCAGCTACTTGGGAGGCAGAGGCAAGAGACTCACTTGAGCCCAGGAGTTGGAGGTTGCTGTGAGCTGTAATGCCATGGCACTCTACCCAGGGGGACAGCTTGAGGCTCTGTCTCAAAAAAAAAAAAAAAAAAAAAAAAAAGAGTAGGAGGTCTAGTGTATTGATATGTGTAATCAAACTATAGGAGTAATCAGAGCATGGAAGAATTAGGAGCCAATGGAACCAGAAACTGATGGACAGTTGGGAATTCCTGCTATTTCTGGTCTCTGCTTTCCTTTAAGTGTTAGCTTCATTTTCCCACCTGCCAACTTCTTCCGCTTGGTGAGAAACAAGGCTGCCCACAGTGTCTTCAAATTTTACCACTTTAGATTCTTTCCTTCTAGTCAAGTTAAAAAATCCCAAGGAAATGTTCTGATTGGACTGGCTTGAGTCAGCTGACCTAAGAACAGGTGGGATCTGTGTGGCAGGCAGCATCTAAAATGGCCCCTTAGGATCCCGGCCTCTTGATAGTCATGCCCTTGTGCAAACTCTAGCTTTTAAGGGTGGGCCAAGCTTATGAATGATTCTACCCTAAGAAACAGAATTCAGCAGAAGAAATGGGACCTCACTACCAATATGAAGTTATAGAAAGACTGTGGCTTCCCTCTGAGGTGCTTCTCAGATTGTTGGCTCTAGGACAACCAGCTGTCACATAGTAAGACAGCCCTGTGGAGAGGGCCCATGTGTGTAAGCTGGAAGTAGATCTCCAGTGCCTGCCAAAAGCTACACGTGTGAGCTTGGAAGTAGTCTCTAGCCCTGGCTCAACACTCTGACTGCAACTTCATGAGAGTCCCTGAGCCAGACCAGTGGAAATTGAGATAGTAAATGTTACCTGTTTTCAGCTGCTAAATTGTGAGGTCATTTGTTACACAGCGATAGAGACCTAATAGAGTCTATAATAAAATGGAAGCTTCTATCTAAACCACACAGCGTTTTCTGGAAAAAGAAAGCAGGCAGTTTGTCTGATAACAGAATAGATGTCCCCTACTACTCTCTAATGTCCTCTTTGCTGTGGAAGAGAAAGTTTTCTATAATGAAAGTTCTTGGGCTGGGCTCAGTGGCTCATGCCTGTAATTCTACCACTTGGTAGGCTGAGGCAGGTGGATTGCCTGAGGTTTGAGACCAGCCTGAGCCAGAGTTGAGACCTCATCTTGAAAAATAGTTAGGTGTTGTGGCAGGGGCCTGTAGTCCCAGCTACTTGGAAGGCTGAGGCAAGAGAATCAGTTGAGCCCAGGACTTTGAGGTTGCTATGAGCTATGCTGCCACGGCCCTCTACCAATGGCAACAAAGTGAGACTCTGTCTCAAAAAAAAGAAAGAAAAAAGAAAAAGAAAGCTCTTCTGCTGAGATTCTTTTTTTTTTTTTTGTAGAGACAGAGTTTTACTTTATCACCCACGGTAGAGTGCTGTGGTGTCACACAGCTCACAGCAACCTCCAACTCCTGGGCTTAGGTGATTCTCTTGCCTCAGCCTCCCCAGTAGC
>NW_003852510.1:1039253-1043187 GCF_000181295.1 Otolemur garnettii
AAAAAAAAAAAAAAAAAAAGAAATTGTTCTCACTTGTACCTGCCTGTTAATACTAGTTACACTATAAAGAAGCATGCTGTAGGAAGGAAGGGTAACTTTCATTTTATTAACCAAAATTTACAGGTGAATGTAGTAGACATGACCCCTGGTTCATGATACTCTCAGAGAGCTTACACTAACCATTAAATGTCATTTGGTCACTGTTATGAAGGAAATCATCAGGGTTTTATAAGATAGAATAATATACATACATTTTGAGACAGGGTGTCACTCACGTAGGCTGGAGTGCAGTGGTGTCACTGCACCTCACTCCTAAGCCCAAGCTATCCTCCCACCTCCGCCTCTCAAAGTGCTAGGATTACAGGTGTGAGCCCCCTTCTCCTGGCCTGAGATAGAATATTTTGAGCTACATGAGCTTGGATGGGCACAGGCCCCTTTGGGGCTTGACATTTAAGCTGAGACCTGAAAAATGAGAAGGAGATAGGCAGGCAGAGTTGGAGAAGTGTGCTGTAGGCAAAGGAACTACATAGGGAAGAGGTGGACGCCTTTCAAGGATTCGAATACTGGTACATGGATGAGAGGGTCAGTAGCAAAATAAGGTGGAACAGTAGGCAGGGGCCATCATGGTGGGGGTGGAGAGCACAGCAGGGTCTTGAGCTGACCACACCAGACATCACAGCTGGTGTGCACACCCGCACCCATGCCACTCCTTCCAGTCCTTTGTTCATCCCTCTGAGAGGCCTTGCACACACTACATCCTCTGCCCAGAATGCTCTTTCCCAGATAATCCTCTGGTTGGCTCCCACTGTTCAAGTCTTGCGTCAAATGCCAACACTTGCCCCGTCTAAGATTAGCCCTCACCCCTCTATACCCTCTTCCTGGTAATTCAAACACATCATCCCACTTTATTTTTTGCATAACACCTATTGGTATCTGGGAATAATCTTGTACATCTTTTCAGATACTTGTTTTCTAGAACACATGTGCCACAGGGTCAGGGGGCCTCTATGTTTTGTTCATTACT
This sequence comes from Otolemur garnettii, assembly GCF_000181295.1. Classification (NCBI taxonomy): domain Eukaryota; kingdom Metazoa; phylum Chordata; class Mammalia; order Primates; family Galagidae; genus Otolemur; species Otolemur garnettii. The sequence continues at coordinate 1,040,278 of NW_003852510.1, forward strand.
ATGTCCCCTCTGCCTAGGACACTGCTGGGTATGTAGATGATAAATATTTATTGCATTGCTTCATTTCATTAGCCAATAGTTTTTTGGTTTTTGTTTTTTTTTTTGAGACAGAGTCTCACTATGTCACCCTCAGTAGAGTGCCCTGGCAACCTCAAACTCTTGGGCTTAAGCAATTCTCTTGCCTCAGCCTCCCAAGTAGCTGAGACTATAGGCACCCACCACAATGCCTGGCTAGTTGTTGTTGTTGTTGTTGCAGTTGTCATTATTTAGCCTGGCTGGGTTTGAACCTCCCAGCCTCAGTGTTTATGGCCAGCGCCCTACCCACTGAGCTATGGGTGCCACCCTAGCCAATATTTTTTAATGTTTATTATGTGCCAGACCAGATGCCCAGGTACTGGGACAAAACAGATGTGAGTCCCTCCCAGAACCCCAACTTAGGGCCAGCTTCTTAGACTTGCAAGCTGTGTGATTTTACCAAACCCTGTACTGAAAAGTGCCTCACGCTTGGCTTAAAGCTCTGCTTCATTGTTTTGAAATTCTTAATGATTTATTAATTAAGTGACCCATATTTTCTTTTCTGCATTAAACCCTGAAAATTATGTAGCTGATTCTCCTCTGACTTTAACTCCAAAAGGCACCTAGCACATTTCTATTTGAGAACAGCTTAGGAACAAGTCAGTAGACCCTGAACACTATCATTAATAATTTTAACAAAATTGCCTAATATTAGTTTAAAGAGTAAGTGGTTTACAGAAATAGTATACTTTAAGAATAAATTCTAGTAGTCAGATGTTGTTGAATTCTAGCCCCTGTCATTTCTTATCTGTGTGACCTTAAGAGACTAACACAGTATCTCTAAACCTTGATTTCCACATTACAAATAGAGACAATAATAGTGTCTACCAGGGGTCCTCAAACTTTTTAAACAGGGGGCCAGTTCACTGTCCCTCAGACCGTTGGAGGGCTGAACTGCGGGCCCTGTGATGAGTCAGTCGGCTGCTAAGCAGGACAGGCAGTGGTGGCAAAAACACATGGTGGGCCAGATAAATGTCCTCGGCAGGCAGTAGTTTGAGGACACCTGGTCTACCCCAAAGAGATGGTTTGAGAATTAAATGAAATAATATTTAAAATACTTAGATCAGGTTTGGGGTGTCCTGAGAAGCAGATTGGTCACCCAGCCACCTACTCTTCCTTCCTTTGGCTCATCTGCTCTCCTGTGTGCTCCTGGGGTAGAAAATTTGGGTCATTAAGATGCTAAGTGAGAAGAATATTGAAGAGAAAAACCAAGGAATTATAGTCTCCAGGGAAACAATAGCATTTTACTTAAAAATTGCTTGAGCAAAGACTTTGTAAAGGTTTGCAGTTTGTATGCAAATAAACTAAAGACTCCTATATCCTGAGCTGAGAAATGGCCCTGGGCAAAACTTGAGGAAGACTACTGCTAGACCACAGAAAAGCCTTCGTTGGTTTCCTTTTGCCGCTAGTTTAACGAAAACCAATTCTGGAGCTGTGGTTTCCATTGCCTTTGCCTGTGAGTTCATTAGTATGTGAGGCAGTTCTCTAACCAGGAAGGTGAGTCTGCATCCGTATTTGCTGCCTCATCTCTGCTGTATAATCTTTGTTCTCACATTCATTGTCTGTTTAATCAGGTACTGATTTGGCATTAACTTGCAAATGCTAGGTCTCCTGTACCTGATGAAAAAGAATTTTCCCTGGTTCAAACTTCGCCTGATTATGTGAAAACCAAGTCAACAGCCAAATTAAAAGAGAAAGCTGAGAACAAACTGACATGAACCCCAATGCCCAGAGACTCTCAGAACTGAGAGCAGCAGTTTCATTTTATTTTATTTTATTTTATTTTTTGAGACAAAGTCTCACTTTGTTGCCTAGGCTAGAGTGCTGTAACACCGTAGCTCACAGCAACTTGAAACTCCTGGGCTCAAGTAATCCATCCTCTTGCCTCAGCCTCCCAAGAAGCTGGGACTACGGGTGCCTGCTACCACACCCAGCTGGTTTCTTTTTTCTATTTTTAGTAGAGACTGGGTCTCACTCTTGCTCAGGCTGGTCTTGAACTCCTGAGCTCAAGCAATCCTCTGCCTCAGCCTCCCAGAGTGCTGGGATTACAGGTGTGAGCCACTGTGCCCAGCCCCAGAACAGCCGTTTTCTTGTGCTGCTCTCCACTCACTCAATCAACAAACAGGTACAGAGCACCTCCCATGTGCTAGGCACTGTCTTAAGTGCTGTGACAAGGCTTTGTCTTGGCGCAGTTTGCAACTCAATGGGAGTACAGAAGAGTAGGGCAACTGCAATGTGACCCTGACTCAGGTAAAAGGGAAAGTCTAGGTACTCGGGCCCCTCTGGGAAAGCCCCTCACCCTGTGACTACAGATGGAGGTGGATGTTCCTGCCCATGAATTGCATCCATTTTTCCATCTCTCTGGTCCCTCCTTAACACAATCCCTCCATCTGCAAAGTTACAGAGCTTGATGGCACCTGTCTTATACACCTTTCAGACACTGGGGGCCTGGGCCCAGGGCTGGCACTGTGGTTGGAGTTCAGGCCTTCCCAGAGAGGTCCATTCTGCCTCAGTCATTCGTCCATTGTTTAGCACACTCTCAGTGACCACCTCTTCTGTACCAGTCTGTGACGGTCCAGCTGTGAGCAAAGCAATCTCTTCTTCTCCAAGGAGCTTGGGCCCTCCTGTGGGCACCATGCCTCCTTTTCTTTGTTTACTCCAGCTTTTTACAAATGCCACCTCACAACATCCCTCAGAAGTAGGTATTTGTCATCCCTGTTTTTCCAGTGAGGGGACCAAGTTTCAGAAAGCTAAAGTACCAGGGCCCAGCGACTTCTACCTATAATCCTAGCACTCTAGGAAGCCGAGGTGGGTGGATTGCTTGAGCTCACAGTT
>NW_003852510.1:1043495-1052240 GCF_000181295.1 Otolemur garnettii
CAGCTCTGGGTTTGTGCCCACAGCTGTTTGTCTTTCTGCTCTGCCGGGCAGAAACAAGCCTGGGCTGGGAAACCTGGGCTGGGAAGAGCCAGTAGCTTTCTCTGTCATTGGTAAATACATGTTGGTCCTTCTCAATGTGGTTTTGCTCTCCTTCCTTAGGCCTTTTGATAGTGGCAAGACCATGCCTGTGTGGCCTTCTCTGACAGAAACTCCAGAACTGCATCCCAGCTTCCATCTCAGCTTTCTGGGGCAGGCGCAGGGAGCCCCAAACTGTGTGAGGCAGGGGATGCAGATGAGAGAGGGGCAGCTCCACGCTGAAGTCCCCAATGGGAGCCTCTCTTCCTGCCTCATAACCCTCCCTCCTGGCTCCAACATGCTTAAAATTTAAAATAGAACATCAGGTTCCCCACTGAACTTACTTTGTCCCTTCACAAAGGTAAAAGCTGCACCATAAAACAATGTTTCAAGGCCAGACCAGCAATCTCCACCTCAGGAGCAAAGTGGGTGCCTAGACTCCCCACCTCTTCTTTCCCTGGTTGACTCCCCACTCCCTTGGGCCTCCATCTTGCTCTGACAACTGGAGAAGGTGCCAACCAGCTGGAAAATCCACAGCTTTGGGGTCCAGTAGCTATGGCCCACTCCATGCCCAGAGAAATATTCCTGAGTGCTTCCCAGACTGCAGCACCTGTTTTTCAGTATATAGGGCCTGACCACAGGCATTTTCTAGTTCATCTTCCCCCCCCATCACACCCATTTTTCAGCTGAGAACATTGAGGTTCAGGACACCTAAGTGGCTGGCTGAAGGTCTCCTGGCTCACAAGTGGCTGAGCCAGAACTGAAACAATTGTCTTACTGTACAGCTAGAATTCTCAACTCTCCACCCCTGCTGTCACACAGTAAAGCAGTCAAGACATAACTGGGATGGACACATTTGGTGACAATAAATTAAAAATAAGCCTGACTGCTTGGTCAGCATGCAGAGATCCAGGCACCTGGTGAAAACCGTGGGTACCCTACGAAGCATCCTCATGTCCCCACCAAGGTAGACAAGGCCATGAGGTAGGGTACACACAGATCTGAACAAGCACCAAACTGATGTCTCAGGGGAAGTAATGCTGAGCACAGCACTTTATTGCCACGGGGACATTTGGAAAAAACAGTCCCAGCCAGAGATGGGTCTGCAGAGAAAGCAGGTCCTGCAGCCAACCAGCCCTCGGCCCTCGGGGCCAGATCTTTTGGAGGTCCCACCCTCCTGAGCTCTAGGGAAGATAGCTGACACCTGAGAGACAATCAGCACTGGTGTCGCGTGCCATGGAACATCATGTTCTTGGGTCCGTTGCTTTCTGTGCTCCCGGTTTCCTGATCTGTGACTTTAGGAGTTTCAGCCTCTGTTAACTAGTAGAGTCAACCCTGGCCTTCCCCACCTCTCAGTGCTCTAAACATTAGCTATGCAGGGATGTGGGATGTGGGGACAAGTGCTGGGTTTTAGAGTGAGCCTGAGAGAAGTTTAGTCTCCAAGTTATGTGAATACAAACCAGTTTGGGAAAGGCAATTAATGGGCAGGGAAGAACATGGCCCCTGAATTAGACTTCCTGATTTCAAATGCTGGCTTTACCTCCTGTTAACTGGATAATTGCAAGGGTGTTAACATCTCTGGACTTCTATTTCCCAGTTTATAAGTGGGGTAATGCTGAAAATATCTACCTGATAGAGTTGTTGTGAGGATTAAAGTTCAAATGTCAGTGTTTGATCAGAGGGATAGGACTGGCTATGAATGTCATTGGATGGGGGATCCATAGAAAGGACTTAGCTATGTAACTCACGGTAACATGTACGCCCATCCTGTAGGCCAGGCAGTACAGCACTGATTCTTTGATTAATGGATCTTTCAGGGTAGAAGCGCTTTTAGAATGAAGTCAGCCATATGTAGTTGGTGTTGGGGAAGAAACTCATAAATCATGCAAAGCAAGGTTGGCATGTGGCAGCTGGCTCAGCAGCAACCCTCGGCCCAGCCTGGCTTATACCCGCCCTCTGCACCAGAGGGTCCATCACTGCCCAGAGCTCTGTGGCAGGCGGTCTGCTGAGCAAACACCAGGCTTGCAGCACACAGTTCTCTGAGCCTTCTGCACTGGGTTGTGACCTGTGGCCCCAGTCAGGGGACCAGAACCCCAGTCACCAAAACAGTGGCTCTCAAATTTGAGCAAGCATCAGAATCTCCCTGGCTGACCCCACCTGCAGAGTTTCTGACTCAGTAGGTCCAAGTGGGTCCCAAGAGCTGGCATTTCTAATACTTCCCTGGTAGTGCTCAAGACAGTGGTGTGTGGGACCACAGTTTGAGAACCACTGACACATACTCCTGGGGGACTGTTTAAATCTAGATATTTATCTTTGTGGAAGTTTCTCCTGACTAAGCCTCCACTCATCCATAAGGTAAGCATACCAGGACCAGCCTCATCAGGGTGTATATGATAGCCTTATCAAGATTCAGGGTATGCAGAAAGTGTTCCATCTCTGTCAACCCTCAGCATTGCCAATGCATTGTTGTTGAGAACTTAGAAACAACTAATAAGTAGGAAGATGGGCTGTAAAGATCCCACGCTTTCAGGAAGTGAGGGGAAAGTGAACAAACACATACACAGTGCTTTCTGTATGCAATGTACTAATTCCTGCATGCAAGAATGCTTTATCATTAAACACAAAACAAAATGAAGACAAACCAAGTGCTTTATCTTTAACTCATTCATTCAGCAAGCACACATTTACCATAAGGCTGAGAAGCAAGCTCTGAGCTGTGGCCGTGGGAGGTGTGAAGGAGGCCTGGTTCTTGTCAGCAAGGAGCCACAGTCTAACAGAAAAGATGAGACAAGACTAGAGACAACAGGTGCACGTCACAGCACATGGAGGAGGATGGTGGCTAAGGCTGGGAGGAACACTCAGAGCTCTGAAGAGGCAAGCTTCAGAGATTCTTCTCAGATAGACGGAAGATCAGGAAGCGTTCCCCTTGGAAGCTGCATTTGTCTGGGAAACTGGTTAGCATTCAGCCCACAGAGATAGCAAGGTGGTGGCACAAGGAAGCACAAAAGCACAAACAAGAGAAAGCAGAAAGCAACTTTAAGTAGGACCCAGGTCATTCTGCTGATGGCAGTGTAGGGAAGAGGGTAAGAGGTGAGGTTGGCCTGGCTGGCTAGTGTCAGGGGCAAGACAGCCTTGACCATCAGTGATTCACAGGGCTTCTCCAAGATCATTCCATGTCTTCCATAGTTAAGTGTTCAGCACACCATTGAGGGCTTGATGATGAACATGATAATGACGCACAGACATGAAAGTCTGCCCGGCCTTTGAGGGCAGCCCCCAGGGGCTCTAGCTGCTTCCAGAGCCTGTTCACCTTCACAGCATCTGACAGAGTGAAAGAGATCAGTTCCAAGCCCCACCTGATCGCTGAACCAAGGTCACTGCACAGCCAGGAGACAGCCCCTGGTGTCACTCTGTTGCCACACAAGCCACCCCACAACCTGCTACAGCCTGATTTAGCCATAACAAACCCCTACTCTTCCACCTCCAAAGAGACCAAGGCTTAGGATAGGATAGACAATCCCTACCTAGGAAGCAAGTTCTGGGCCAGGAACCTGGAGCTCTGTAGCTGCCCAACAGGGCTGTGGGACCTACAGCCCACCCACACGGGGAGAGACTCAAGATCACATGGCTAGTAAATGGAAGGGTGGGGATAGGTCTTTAGAGTCCACTAGTACACTCTTCCTTGTGCCTCATGGGGTTGAATTCAGTAGGAGAGGGCCATCCTCAGATGGCTTTAGAGCCTCAGTCAAGCTCAGTACTCAGACAGCCCAGCTGTCAGGCAGGAAAGAGTAGCCTGTCCCCTGCTCTATCTCCGGGTCTTTCCTAAGTGCCTGGCAGTGAAGACCTTTTATCATGAGAGAAGCTGCCTAATCCCTCTCCCTTCTGGAGGAAAACTGACTCAGATCATCACAGGAGACACACAAATACCAAACACATTGAGAACATTGTTGGGAATGAAACTGTGTACACTGAACTCAGGCCTCTCCCTTTCAGGTTTCCTTTCCCATTCCCTGGTGAGAAAGGACCACACCCCATCCGGAGCTGGAAAACATTCCCCATGGGCCTTGGCCCTCCCACACCCTACCCAGCACAGGCCTGGGGTGCCAGAGCCCTTGGAAACAGTGGTATTGTCCAGGTTATTCTTCTCAACTGTGAATGGAGAAAGCCCCCCTGAGGGGCCGGGGGAAGAGCCAAGTCATAGAGGCCCAGGGATCCAAGGACTGCTCCCTGCCGAAGAACAGCGGCTGACCCAATGCAGAGGGCCCTCCTCCCACCCCGCCCTGGGTGCCAGGGACTCTCCTGCCAGTCTTGTAAGGCCTACTGCTAATGGCCTGCTCGAGGGCGCTTGCTGATTCCTTGGGGACTGGCTAAAGTCTGGCAGCTAAAGCTCCCTGGAAGAAGGCGGGTGGGAGAGAAAATGGGCCTGCGAGGAGTAGGTTTGGAAGAGAATAAGAAAGCCAGATTCGGAAGCCAGCACCAGAACTCTCAGGCCAGGAGTGAAAATAGATGGAAAATGGAAAGGGGGCCCACCCTGGCCAGGAGGGACCAGAGGAGGCAGTGGGCAGGGGGCTGTGCTCCCTGGGAGGACAGAGGGATGGAAGGGGGGATGGAGACTGCTGCCAGAGTCTTCTGCAATGACTTGCCTCGAAGGCCAAAGCTCAATAGCATTGCCAAGTCATGTGCCTTGCAGCCATCTTGGGCTTGGCTCCAGCCCTGCAGGCCTAGGGATCAGAAATTCTGGGGAATCCCAGATTGGCAGGCCAAAGGAGGTAGGGGTTAGGGCAGAAATGGCTGCGTACAGAAGTCAGCGATGCACTGGCCTGCTGACTGCAGTTCATATGTGCGTTGAAGCAGCGTTTATTTTTACCTGGGTTTCTGGTCATAGAAATGATGAAGGTTTTCCATTGGTTTCCATGGAAACATTAGACAGAGCATCTGCTACCCAATCAAGCAAGGCTAGTAAGATTCTTGTTGTAATTATTTTGTTGTTTTCACCCAGGAAAAGTGTCCTGCCTGAATTTTTCTCACTGTCTTCTTGTGTGGTAGAGGCAGGGAAGGGAAGCTCTGAGGGCACGGGGCTGGCTCCCAGAAAAAGAAGGTAAACATGGGGCTGGGGGGCAGGCCACAGCCATTCGGGGAACCCCTTTGATTTCCATTTCCAAGCTCCAAGTAGTGTCCTATAATGAGGCAATTGGAACATGGACTCAGCCTGGCTGGAGTTGGGTCCTGGGTTCTGGTCCTAGGCTTGGCCAGCAGTAGAGTCACCTGCTGGCTGCCCCCAGGGCAGCCCATGGAAGCTGAGGAACAAGCTCTCAGGGGCATGCTCAGTTTCACTCCTACAGCAGGGAGCGTGGCACTGAAGGGCGTGGGCTGGAGTCGGAAGGAAGGCACTAGTGAACATGTAAGAAGTGGTTTTATTCCAGGTGTGTGTTTCATAAAGACAAGGTCCTCAAGGACAGGTAGTGGCACATGCTTTGGTCAAGAAGAGGAAAAGCAAAACCAGAATAGGGCTGAATCACCACAAAGGACAGCTGACCAGTGCAGGGCCTGGTGTAGAGTGAGACACTCTCAAAGGCCCCCTGAGCAGTGGTCCTCTTACATTTAAGAAAAGCAGCCCGCGTTCCCCATTGCTGTAGGTCCACACACGAGCATGGCCCAGGCCTTTTAGTCCATCTTCTAGGGAGATGCCTTTGCCCTTGTCCCAATTCTGTCCTAAGCTGTGGCAGGAGGCCTCCTGGTTGAACAGGGGATCCGAGGCCCACAGATGACATTGATGAAACATCACAACAGAGGCCTGGAGCAGTGTGGCCATGGGGGCAAAGAGCCTGCCTGCGCCAGTGAGTCCAGGGGGCATGTGGTTGAGCATTGCCCAGAGGACGCTGGTGAGAGTCAGGAGGTGAGAGGAAATTGCTGGCGAACCCTCCAGAGTGGCTACCTCAGAGCATGGACACTTGGCTTCTGACCCACGGGTCATGTAGAGGGAGTGGGCCATGTAGAGGGAGTAGGCCATTGCAGTTTGGGCACACCAGGGAGGGAGACTGAGTCAGATGACGAGTCAGAAGGCAGGTCAGATGGACAGTGACTCCAATCCAGAGCAGAGGTTCTGACCCTTTGGGGATCAGGGACCTCTTTAAGAACCTGGGGAAACCCATGAACTCTCTCCCCAGGAAAATGCATATATGCCCATATATGCAATATTTGGGAGACAATTTCTGGAAATTCCTAGACCCTCTGGAATCCATAAACTCCCTACGGGTATGTGGATTACAAGTCTATGAAAGACTAGGGGCTTCTAGGGTAGATGTGTCCACCCCAAACCGGTTTGCTTTGGGAAGGAGACCCCCAGGGATCCTGGTTCCAATAGTCTTTTGCCCACACTGCCTGAGCTAGTGGGATGAGGGGAAAGGGCAAGGGAACAGCAGAGGTGGCAAGACAAGGCCATGGGATAGATGTGGTAGTTCTCAGGGGCTGTGAGAAGGATCTAAAGGTTATCTACACAAACAGCAGCCACCAGCCAGCCTCCCAGGACAGTGCAGTAGCTGAGCCTTTGAGATAATCCCTCCCATCACAGGGAGTGGAATGAGGATGAGGTTTAGCCTTAGTAGTTTAGCCCCTGATGACTTAGTTCATGCTCCAGAAAGGAGGTCCCATTCCTCCCAGACACTCTGACCCGTGATGCTGGATTGGCAGAGATCTTTGAGAAAACAAGAATTGAAAATTACAAAGGAGGAATGGGCTGTGCATCCTCCCATTGGGCCCCGGTGGTGAGGGAGAGGGACTGGGCATTAAGGCCCAAGACTGAGTTCTCAATCAAACATTGGGCCAGAAAAGTATGGAGTCTGTTTAATAACTGTGCTCCACAAGTCTTCCGCTAATGGTCCCTCTGCAGCCTCTTGCTAAGGATGTGAGTACCCTGGGGTTGGAGAAGCATGGCAGGATAACATCCTGGCTACGAGACCTGGTCTTCTGATGCTTTCTGCTCTCCCACCCATGTTTTCTTACAAAATATCCATGCTCTGCCCCCAAGCTCTCATCCCTCCCATACCCCACCCAGCATTCCCTGGGTCTGGCTCTCTGACAGGTCCCCTCCTGCCTGCCCTCACCGGCCCCTCTCCTCTCCTTCCTTCTGTTCCCAGCTTTAGGCCTCTCCATCCACATTGCCCACTTTCTCCTCTCATGCCTGTTCCACAGGCAGGCCTCTGGACTCTTTGAGTGAGCTGCTGTCTTGTCCTCCTCAGGCAACAAGGGGAGGGCCCACACACCAGTCTGGGCACCAAGAAGCATCGAGGGAGAGGACAAAGGGCCAGGGGCACCTGCCAGTTTCTGCCCAGCAACAGTCCAGCACCCTGACCATCTCCTCTCCCCGTGCAAGGCTGAGATGGTACAGAGGGTATCGAGGCATGCCCCCTGCACCCTCCTCAAACAAGCTTTGGAGAAACGTGTGTGGTGGTGAGGCGTTTGCTGATAATACTGGCAGAAATGTGAGGGGATGGAAATGGCCTACTCTGCTCTCCCCCACCCTTCCAGTCCCAAAGTCTCATGCAAAATGTACAGGAGGCCCCAGGGCTACCGTCATGTGTGTGGCAGCAGCTGCCACTGCTGGGCCTGGGCATCAGCCTGACATTTGCTGGTCACCAGCTGGGCAGGCTTCGTCTCCAGGCAGAGGCCACTGACTGAATGCTGGATGAAAGATCCTTTTCTCCTCCATTTCTAGGAGGAAGGGAGAGGGAGATGAGAAAATAATGACTACAAATAATAACATTGTGCTTTACTTCACATGTATATACACAACCCTGTATATGCCTAGGACACATCTTTCACTTAAACCAGGCTGTATGTCTTTATATAAGAGGATGTCCCCAGCTCCCGCCCCCAAACAAACTTTAAGCCCTATCTCCCCCCACAGGGCTCTTGCTTCTGCAGGTTGGCATGAAGTTACTGTCTTGATCACAGGAGGCAAAGCAGAGGCCCACAGTGTTTATTTACAATGTGAGGACAGGCATGGTGGCTCACACCTGTAATTCCAGCACTTTGGAGAACCAAGTTGGAGAATCACTTGAGCCCAGAAGTATATAACCAACCTGGGCAACATAGCAAGGCCCTGTCTCTACAAAAAATTTTAAGAAATTAATTAGCCAGGCATGGTGTTACACATGTGTAGTCCCAGCTACTTGGGAGGATGAAGAGGGAGGATCATTTGAGCCCTTAAGTCTAAGGCTGAGCTATAACCTGCCCTGCATTCCAGCCTGGGCAGCAGAGCAAGACCCTGTCTCTAAGAAATAAATATAAATAAATAAATGAAATCTGGCTTAGTTGCCACAGACAAATCTGCATATCCAGCCTCTGCTTAGATGTTGGGCCCAGGTCCTTCTGAGGCCTCAGCTGAGGATTTACTCTCTGCTCAGGATGGGGCTCTTGCTCTCCAGTTTGCAATGGTTCCTGCCTGGTCTTGTCTTTTTGCCTACAGGGGTTTCCCTGGAAGCTCCCTGTAGGCACTTAAGTTTATGAGTCCTGGCCTAGGTGAATCTTTTACTTTTGCAATGAACGTTCTTCTTCCAGCAGCCCTAAGCTTCTGAGCTATGAGGCCAGCCGCTGTGCTCTCTAGAGCAGGGGTCCTCAAACTTTTTTTTTTGAGACAGAGCCTCAAGCTATCCCCCTGGGTAAAGTGCC
>NW_003852510.1:1053235-1057616 GCF_000181295.1 Otolemur garnettii
CAGAGAGCCTAAAAGTCAAAAGCTTTTGGCTCCCTGAAGCTCACAGCATCCTGTTTCTTCATGCTTTTTAGTCCCTGACATTTACCTGATATAGGCCAAATGTCCAGCAAAGCCTAGCTGGGGAGAGTGGCTGTGCTTACCCTGGAAGGGCCTACTGACCTCCACTATGGGCCTCCACATCTGTGTTGCAGGGCCTGCCCCAGGGCTGCGCCAACCATGCTCGGTGCTGCCCCTGCATCTAGCCCTCCACAGGCAGTGGCTGACTCCCTGCTCTTTCTCCCCATAAGTTCCTTGGGGGTCAGGGACCATGTCTTCCCTTCGTTTTTGTGGCCAATGTGATTTGCACATTTTCTGGCACAAGTTAGGCACCCAATAAAGTTGTTTTATGATTAATGAATGAATCACTCAATCATTATGAGATGCTTCTCAAGCTGCAGGATTCTCACTTCCTACCAGTACTGTCAGGCATAGTCTTAGGGCCCCGGACTCTCCTAGCCACTCAATTCTGGGTCTGGCCTGAGAAACAAAATCATGTCACATGCTCTCCCATCTCCACATACTGGTTCTTACAGCTTCTCTAAAAGACAGGGCAGGGGAGGGAGCCCCTCATTTCAAAAATAAGGAGACTGAGGCTCCAAGAGGGTAAGTAATGACTGAGCTGGGACCTGCTGACCTGTCACACCTGGTCTAGCACACAGGAGCCTCTTGGATACAGGGAACCCAACTGGCCTTGACAACATGGAGGCCCAGATTCCAAAAGGCATTGTCAGGGGGGAGAGCTGCTCACTCTGTCCTCCCAGGAGGGGAGGGACGCAGGGGCCCACAGTGCCATCAGGAGCCTGGCAGGACTTGCAGGGGTGGAATGCATGGGGCCAGAGTGGTAGGCTAAGCTGGCACAAAGGGGGAAATGGACAACTGGACCCCAGAGAGGTATCTGAGTAGAAGCTGCCTGGGAATGTTTCCTCAATAGGGAAGAGTGGGCATGAGCTTAAGGCCACCCCTAGAGAGGTGGGTGCTCTAGCTGGAGGGAAGACTGCACTGGCCCTCCTGCAGGGTAGGGCCAAGGAAGGATTGTACCCTTTTGATCAGAAAGTGCTTTAGGGGCAGCGCCTGTGGCTCAGAGGAGTAGGGTGCTGGCCCCATATGCTGGAGGTGGTGGGTTCAAACCCAACCCTGGCCAAAAAAAAAAAGAAAGTGCTTCAGAAGTGTCCAGCAGGCCAGGGCATATCGGTCCTTCAGACACACATGTGTGCATACACGCCTGCTGGAGGGAGAGGAACTGGACGTTTTCCTGAACATAATAGCAAACTGTCACTCATCTCAAAACAGCTGACCCAGGCAAACAGAAAGCAGGTGAGAGGGAAACCTCCCTGCCGCAAAGCAGAGAGCCAGACACCCTCCTGCACATTCCCAGGCACCAAAGTTAGGCTGGCTAGGCTCAGGCACAGGGAGGGCGGCCAAGAAGGGTAACAGGGGAAGGGCTGGAAAAGTCTCTGGCTTGTGGGTCCCATTTCCTGGGCAGCAGAGGAGGGGAGCTGCATATAAGGGAATCCAGTATCTAGTTCCTTTCTATCACTGGCTGCTGTGGACACTGAGCACAGCACTGACTTCATCTCCTGAGCATTCTTCCTCAACAGGGTGGCCTGACCTATCTCTCAGGACTAATGGGGACGCTAGATGAGAGTGCTGGGCAAATGAAAAAGGCAGAGCTCATGTGGGGCTGGTCATGGGCCTTAGACATCACTGTACCTAGGTCTCAGTTTCCCCAGTTGGCCAGCAGTCAAGAAATACTTTTTTTTTTTAGAGACAAGTTCTTGCTCTGTTGCCCAGGCTGGAGTGTAGTGAGTGGCATGATCCCACCTCACTTCAACCTCAAACTCCCAGGCTCTGAGTAGCTGGGACTACAGGTGTGTACCACCATGCTCCGCTAATTTTTCTTTCTTTCTTTCTTTTTTTTTTTTTTTTGCATTTTTTGGCCGGGGCTGGGTTTGAACCCGCCACCTCTGGCATATGGGACCAGCACCCTACTCCTTTGAGCCACAGGCACTGCCAATTTTTCTTTTTTTTTAGTAGAAACAGGGTCTTGCTGTGTTTCCCAGGCTAGTCTCATACTCCTGAGCTCAAGTGATCCTCCCCCCTCAGCCTACCAAAGTCCTAGGATTATGGGCGTAAACCACTGTATCATTCCAAGAAACAGTTATTGGGCATCTACTATGTGTCGGGTTAAGAATGTGGGCCTAGGAACCACACTGACCTGGATTTGAATTCCAGCTCTATCCCTTCCCAAATGTGTGATCTGACATACAGTATATTCAGCAAGCCTTAGTTTACTCATTTTTAAAATGGGTATATTACTAAGGCCTATATCACTAGGTGGCCAGGGCGATTAGATAAGATGATCTATTTAAAACTCCCAGTACAATCTCTTGGTAAAAGCTGCCACTTCTTTGCACTATGGTGGTTGTCACGGGCTAGAGATACAGCAGGGACTGGCAAACAGTCCCTGCCTTCATGGAACTCAAGGCCTGGCAGGTGTATTGTTTGTATCGTTTAATACAAACACTTACCTGAAGAAGTACTGACCTCCCGCTGGAGGGCTTGTTTGAGCCTGTATGTCTAAACCTGGGGCTCTTGCCAGGGTCTGCCACCCCCACGGCATGCTCCCCGGGCTGCAGACCACCTGTGCCCAGGGCAAGAAGGCTTACCTGCTTGCCTTCTCTTGGGTTGCACATCTGCAGTATCACCGGGGACCCCGGGGAGGACATTAAGGTGGACGTGGCAGCCAGGCACTTCCCCTGCTGCTGAATGAGATGGTCACTGAACAGCCACGCCTGCCACACAGGGACCAGAAAGACCAGGTCAAAAAGGACAGCAATGAATGGATAGACAAGTAGATGGTGACAGAGCAAATATACTATATATGTTTGTAGAATTTTCTACAAATAATTATAGAAGCTAGGGTGCGTGTATGGGTATTCACTATACATCACTTTTAATTTCCTACATGTCTGAAACTTTTCATCATAAAATGTTGGGGTGAGAGAGCTTAGCTAGAGCTGGCCAGAGGGCAGTCAAGGATGTACCAAGGGACACTGGGGGAAGAGGAGAACAATAGGACACAGGACATGGGCAGCCGGGAGCTGGTCCATACTGGAGTCTCCATGACCTGCTCTAGGCCAGGTGTCTGGGTAACACGCCTGTCCTGCACCTTTGTGCACACAGATGTCACAGATACCCTGCCATCCGTCATACCAGCTGACCACAGCTGTGTCTCCCAGACTGGGAGCTGCCTGGGCAGCATTCCTCCTTCCGCAAGGAGAAAGCAAGTGATGGACAGAAGTTTCCTGTGAGATAGGCTGGAAAGGGGGTGACAGTGTGGCAGGAACAAAGCATTAGGGGCCCTGGGAAAGTGGGTTTGTGGTGGGTATAGACAGAGGACAAGGGTGAGCAGAGGGACTGTCCCCTCTCCCACACAGTGTCCCCCACTCTTGCCCTCTCCCAGTCCTGACCCAAACCCCTCAGCAGTTTACCTGGGCTGGCTGGGGATTCTTGGCAGACCCTCTGCAGATCCCCATTCCAAGCAGGAAGTCACCAGCTGTGTTCTGGCCCTGGGATTCCAAGCAATTAACCCCCTGCTTAATGATGCCAGGGAGCACTTCCTTCACAGGGACCCTGGGAGAGAAGACAGTGGTCAAGCTTGTCCTCTGCCCTCTCCGGGCTTAACCATGTCCTCTGCCCGACAGCAGCACCCATCAGCTTTAGGAGCACCAAGGTCTCCCTGGGAGCAGCTGGGAGGATGAGGAGTGGCCTCTGGGAAGGCTAAGTCCTGGCCTTCAGGCACCCTTCCAAGCAGCTCTGGGAGCCCCAGGAATCATCCTGGAGGCTAAGCGTGAGACATGGAGAACCCTGGGGGAAGAGAGCTCAGGCCAGAAACACGGGGGTCCTCAGTTCAGAGAGAGGAGAGGCTGGGGCGCAAACATGGGCTCACTAACCACTTTCGTAATGACAGGGAAGGGGTCATTTGAACCAGCAAATTTAAATACACAAATATGAAAATGTTTAATTTCACTAATGATTAAAGAACTACACTGTTTACCATATTTGTATATGGGCACATGTATATACATATGTTTTTCCTCAAGGACAATGCCCAGCATTGGCAATAGCTATGGGATTAAATCGTCTCATGCTCTACTGAGTGTGACATAGTAAGACTGCATCTCAAAAAAACAACAAAAAAAGAAAAACTGGGCTTGGCGCCTATAGCTCAACCGGCTAAGGCGCCAGCCACGTACACCTAAGGTGGGAGGTTCGAATCCCCAGCCCAGAACTGCCAAAACAACAATGACGGCTGCAACCAAAAAATAGCCGGGCGTTGTGG
>NW_003852510.1:1058427-1063412 GCF_000181295.1 Otolemur garnettii
AAAAAAAAAAAAAAATTATAGGTGTGACCTACTGTGCCCACCCTATTGTTGCTTTTAATTATTTGACAATATTAAAAATTTTGAAGGTTACACAGAAAAATCTCCAGCTTCTCTTGAAAAAATAGGAAGATGAGGCCACACTGAGCTTACATTCCAGCATGTATACTAATCTACCATGGGGAATAGCACCTGTACCCTCTGGGTGGGGCTTTTGTGCCCCTAGTTTGCCACAGTCCCCACAATTCCCTATTGTCTCATCCCCAACCCACCAGACTTATTTACATAATCTGTCTGACCACTGTAGGGATTTGAGTTTACAACTCCTGTTGTGTAAGGGTTCAGGAGGGCAGTAGCTGCACCTTCTCTGCCTCATCCAGGAGCAAGCTGTTACAGTTCCTTTCTCTACAGAGATGAACAGCTTGCTGAGGCCTCTTTGAGAAATATGCTTAGGGGGAAATGCAGCAAGGGGTCCAGGGCTTGTTCCAGACCCTCATACTCTCTTGTCCCCACCCCCTGTTGCTTAGGGAGGTATGAAAACTGATCACCTTCCCTAAGTGAGGTGGCACCAACCACATGTGGCAATGGCCACTGGTGCTGAAGGCCTGCCCACTGATGCTTACGGATGAGACCCTGGGCTTAGGAGCAATCTCCCAACCTGCCCTTATGGTGGCAGTCCCAGGATAGCTGCCCCGCTCTTGTCCCAAAGCCTAGTCTCTGGGCTGCATCTAAATGCTGCATGAACGCTGACAGAGTGTAAAGAAATGACTTCTCTTTTCTCCTCAGCTTCTCAGATACGATGGATCTGAGTGACTGCTGTCCCCTTAAAAGTCGCTTTAAGAAGTTGTTCATTTGTTACATTTTATAAATGAATGTTCTTCCCTTCACAGCTATTGTCCAGGGAACCGGAGTTGTCCAGGCTGCCAACTTTCTTCCAAGGATGGTGCAATTCCCCAAATTGTTCTGGGGTTTCTTGGAGACTGCTCCCAGAGTCAGTTTAGTCTTGTTACTTCAGAGTCGTGCTATATTTGGGACCTCAGATTATATTATCTGCATTTATCACCTAGCTTATTCACCAGACTTGGCTGTAACCTAACTGTGGCTATTTTCCAAAACTCAAATCTGCCTTCAAAGGACAAAGATTTGCCTCCTTGAAAGATATTCCAGCTCTGAGGAGGGGTGGAGTGTTCTGGAAAGCCACCCAGCATCCCTGGGAGAAAGCTGGCAGCAGTGGGAAACCTGTTCCCCAAGGGGACAGCTACAGAGGAAGAGTGGTAATTTCAGACTTTATTGAGGCATATTGTCCATACAATTTACTTAGTCACAAATATTTATTGAGTGCCCCTTTTGTGACAGGCACTGTTGTATATACAGGAGATAAAGCCTTGAGCAAACAGATAAAAGCCTCCACCCTCAAGGAGCTTACAGACAAGTTTGAAAAGAAAATGAATAACCAGATAGAAGCTGGGGAGGGAGGTGGTGCTGGGAGTCTCCCTGGAGGGGGGACATTTGAGTAAAGACCTGAAGGAGGTGAGAAATGAACCATGTGGATGTCACCAAGACACTGAAAGGGCCATGTCATAGCTTATTCCATTCCTGTCTGGAACACACATGTTCATCTATGACTGCAACCCTAGTGCGCACACCACTGGCATTTTGTCTCCTCGTTTGCTAGAGAAAACATTTCCCCAAGCTTTTGCAATCTTTATGATTATATTAGCGAATGCATATTTGTTCAAGTTGATGTATGAGGATTCACTGCACCCAGCCTCCGTTCTCAGTTACTTCTCATTTGTTCACTGCAACAAAGGCTGTGGTATCTACTGGTCAACAGCTTTTCACTTTGGTTGTTTTATTTTCTAAGGATAAACTCCCAGAAGGGAGAGAATGGGGGGAGGGGGTGTCAAAGGGCATGGATGTTTCTACAGTCTTTGCTACATAATGCAGTGCTGTTTTTCTAAGGGGACAACGTCCATTTTTAGGTCTAAGACCCAGTTTGTTAAAAATTCAGTTCCTACCATGCCTAATTTATAACTCCTGGTAATGCCTTCTGAGTTCCCCCAGAGCCTTCGCGGGAACATACAGCCTGGCAGCTAGGAAAAGCCAGAGTACCAGAGGTGAGGAGCCCAAGGTGGGGTGGGGGTGGGGGTGAGGGCCTGATGTGCAGGTGAGGGCTGCACTCACGTGAGCTCTGGGTACACGTTCTCCAGGTACCAGCGGAATGACTTGCAGTTCATCTTCTTCCTCTGCTCGATCCGAGTGGCTACACTGCAGGAGGAGGCAAGATTGGGTTTAGACCTGCCAGTATGGGGAGTATGGACAGCAGAGGCCCTGGGTCCAGCCCCAGGAGCCACCCAAGCCTGCCCTGTCCAGCCTTGGCCACTGCCCAGTGTCATTCTCTGACCTGTGAGCTCACCCCAGTCTCTTGGTCACGCCTCATTCCTCTCCTCAAATTCTTGCTCAGCACTCACTTTTCAGGAGGAGCCCCGCCCACAGGGGACCCCACTTTTCTCTGGCTTCTCTCTCCGTGGTGCCTCACTTAGCATACCATAAATGGGTCCTTTATTTTTGCAGAGAGTGGAGCCTTAGTTAACTAACTAGAATTTATCCTTTCCTGCATTCCACTTGAGGAGGCATTCCAATGACAAGAAGACCAAGCTGAAAAAGTCCTCAAACTCTTGGTGTCAAGCAACTCTCTGTCTCAACCTCCCAAGTAGCTGGGACTACAGGTGCTGCCACAATGCCTGGCTATTTTTTTTCAGTTCTGGCTGGTCTAGAACTCCTGAACTCAGGCAATCTACCCGCCTCAGCCTCCCAGAGTACTAAGATTACAGGCATGAGCCACCGCACCTGGCCAACATCAGTATTTTTTTTTTTTAAAGGGGGATAAATAACAATAAATAGAGTAAAACAGATTCACTGATGATCACAAATAATGTTTTCAAACTTTCCTGACCACAGGTGTAGGTAGGAGATAAATATAGCTTACATTATGATCTAATACACCCCACATACAGTCAGCCCTCAGCATTCATGGGTTCTGCATCTGTGGATTTAACCAACTGTGGGTCAAACATATTCAGAAAAAAAAGTTTCACAAAGTTCCAAAAAGGAAAACTTGAATTTTCCGTGTGCCAGGTACTACACTGAATCTATCTGGATGAAGTAATGTGTAGGCATTGTAATAGGTATTCTCCGTAATCTAGAGAAGACCTAAACTATACAGGAGGATGTGTGCAGGTTATATGCCAATGTTACATCATTCTGCATCAGGGACTTGAGCATCCAGGCATTACGGTATTTACAGGGGATCCCGGAACCAATGCCCTGTGGATGCCCAGGGATGACTGTACATATATAGGTACACGCGTGGACACAGATGTACCACTGCACTCAACTCTTATCTTCTATTCTGTTCTGTACTAATCTTATCTACAGTGTTCTATTTCTCTCTCTCTCTTTTTTAATGCTGGTCACGACCCACTAAATTGATTTCACAGCCCATCTGCATTTTGAAAATGCGTAACTAGACTGTAGTCAAAACGGTCCACGACAGGGAAATAGGCTAACAGATCACGATTCTGAACAGGGGGAGGAGACAAAAATGCCAAATGTTTTCTGCAAACAGCCCTTTCGCACAGATGCCCCTTTTCCTATCGGCAGCTTGTGGGACAAGTTTTTTTTTTTTTTTGGTAGTTTTTGGCCGGGGCTGGGTTTGAACCCCCCACCTCCGGCATATGGGGCCAGCGCCCTGCTCCTTTGAGCCACAGCGCTGCCTGGGACAAGTCTTTTTCATAAGCAAGATTTCTCTCTTGCTACATCTCCCCACAAACTGCGCACACCTCCCAGACCAGGAGCTTGTTTCCCCCTTGCATCCCCTCACAGGGTGGGGAGCCCAGCAGAGCAGGAGCTCAGTCACCAAGGAGGCTGTGAGCAGGGCTCTGGTGTACACGCCACCTCTTGCTGGTTGTGCTGTGCTAACATGGGTGACGCTCTCTCACACAGTGGAGCTGGGGGGCCCACCTGCCGAAGGCCTTTCCAATGGCCGAGGGCCGCGCTTCGTAGTAGTACTGCTTGTATTCGTCCATCCACACCTCCGCAGTGCGCTTGGTATTCCTAGAAGGAGAGGAAGGAGCTAAGTAAGGTCGCCTGGGAGGCAGTGGTTAGGATCCCAATGGGCCCTGTGCAGCACAGGTGATAAGAATCTCAGAGGCAAGGCAGCACCGGTGGGGGCGGTAGTGTAAATGAGCACAGTCTCTTTGGAGGACAATCTGTCAGTATCCATCAGCTTTGCAGACGTGGACCACATTCCCTTTGGGGAATCTACTCTACTGAAATACTTGTATGTGGGCAAAAAGACATTACAAGAAAATTTGTTTAACAAACCCTTGGCAGCAGCCTAAATGCCCATCTGTAGAATAACTAACTCCTTCTACATGATAGAGTACTAGGTTCCTTGAAAAAGAGTGCCACGGTTAATATGCACTGACCACTGAAGGGTGTCTATAATTTAGTGTTATGTGACAAAAAAGAATGCTTCAGAAAAAAACATACAGAGCAGCACCTGTGGCTCAGTGGGTAGGGCGCCAGCCCCATATACTGAGGGTGGTGGGTCCAAACCCGGCCCCAGCCAAACTGCAACAAAAATACCCAGGCATTGTGGTGGGCGCCTGTGGTCCCAGCTACTCAGGAGGCTGAAGCAGAAGAATCGCCTAAGCCCAGGAGTTGGAGGTTGCTGTGAGCTGTGTGATGCCACAGCACTCTACCAAGGGTGATAAAGTGAGACTCTGTCTTTACAAAGAAAAAAAAGAAAGAAAGAAAGAAAAAAACATACAGCATGACCCCATTTGTATAAAAGCACAAACCCAAACCCATGATGAGTCTTTCTATCAAAACTTTATGTATGGGCTCGGCGCCTATAGCTCAACCAGCTAAGGCGCCAGCCACGTACACCTAAGGTGGCGGGTTCGAATCCCCAGCCCGGACCC
>NW_003852510.1:1064220-1070332 GCF_000181295.1 Otolemur garnettii
CCATCATTGTTGTTTCGCGGCCCAGGCTGGGGATTCGAACCCGCCACCTTAGGTGTACGTGGCTGGCGCCTTAGCCGGTTGAGCCACAGGCGCCAAGCCATAACAGTAAATTTTAATACAGGGTATCCATTATTGTTACTGCTTGAATATTTACAGTAAACCTATGTAACTTTTGAAATTATAAAAGCAAGAAGAATGGGGTAGGAGGAAGCACAAGGAACTCCAGGCCATGCACAAATAAGCATGGGCTTGCCCAGGTGATGAGCCATCCTGAGAGGAGGGGATCTCATGACAACATGTCCTCCTTGCCACTCTCACCAGGAGAACAGGTCATAGCTAGCTGCACCCAAGTGCACCCTGCAGCTAGGAACTGGATGGACAGGTGTTTGACCAAGTCAGGGTTGGTACACTGGCACCCATGACCAGCACCTGGGCTCAGCAAGGGGAGGGCAGCACTTAGATGGTCATGTGGCCAATTTTTCAAGACCCTCAAAGACAAAGGGAGTCAAGGCAAGAGAGCCCTGGTGTCAATTCCCAAAACATCATCTTTCCACTTCTGAAAGTATCTGGAATCCCAGATATAAGACCTGGGAGGGGCAAATGGGGAAACTGAGCCCCAAGAAGTGGTGTGGCTGCCCCAAGTCACAAGGTGAGTAACTAGCAAGGCTGGGGTCCAGAGCCTCAGCATCCTGCTTCTAGTCCATTGAGACCTACCTGATATAGGTAAGGGCGTTGCCCTCAGGAAAGTTGTAGGGGTGCCGCTTCCTGAAGACATGGCCCACGCGGCTGCAGGGGACGATCTCCAAACTGCCACCACACATCCACACCCTGAAGGAGAGCTCTGCAGGAGACGGCTGCTATCAGGAGGAGGAAGGGATCCTTGGCCAGACCCCACTGAGCGAGGGTGAGAAAGGGCTGGCTTCCCTTCTGCTTGGCTTCCTGCTGGAGGAGCATGCTGGGCTGGAGCTCTCAGGCCTGTCCGGATGGGATGCTTCTGGTCCCCCTGACTGCTCCCCCCTCGCGTGTACATGCATGTTCTCACACACACATGTGCACGTGAGCGCACACCCATGTAGCAGAGGCCTGGGAGAGCAGTGGGGAAGCTTTAAAGGGTCACCAAGAACGTAAGTGGAAGGAAAAGCAAACCAGCAGCCTTTGTCTAGAAAGCTGAGGCCAGACATGAGCTAAGGAAGAACACATCTGATCCTCAGCCAGCTCTGGGCATTTGTGAGGCTGGAAAACCAGCCGCCAAACAAACCACTGGCTGCTCCAGCTGGCACCTTGCTGGCTGCCCCTGACCTCACTCTTGGGCTCCTGGCCCGGTTTGTCTCCAAGTACAGGCTGTCACTGGCCCTCATCAGACATGTTTCCTTTCGACGGTGTTGGTGGGGCTGAGCCAACTTTTGCAGATGACTCTGGTCCCCAGCACCGTCGGGAGATGCACGGGGTGGCCATCCTGCCTCCCAGAAGGGGACATCACAAGTTACCACGCAGTTCTCTACTCACTAATCACCATTTATGGTAAGAACCCACCTTGGTAGCTGGCAAATAATGTCACAAAATCTCTTCGGTTTCCTTCTTTCTTTCATATAAAATCTATAATTGGGGTTAAAATACCTCCTTCCTGTCCAAGAAAATCCACAATTTCTGTATTTTTTAAAAACTAAAACAAAAAACCATTTTATCATGATTCAGATGCTTTCGTTCATTTGGCAAATTTTTATCAAGCACCTACTATGTGTCATACATTGCTCCAGATTCCCTTATACTCTAGTATGGGAGACAAGAACCCAGTAAGCTAAGAAGCAAAAGAATACAAGTAAAAAGGAAATGAGCAAAACACGTAGAATGTCAGATGGTGATAAACGCAGTGGAGAACAATTAAGCAGGTAGGGAATTGAAGAGGGCTCATGGAGCTGGAGCTGGGGCTACATTTTAGGCTGATTAGGGAAGTCCTCAATGAAAGGGGACAGTAGAGCTAAAACCTGAAATAAGTGAGGGCGGGAGTCATGTGGCTGTCAGGGGAAGAGCAGTCCAGGCAGAGGGACCAGCGAGAGCCAGGACCTGGGGTGGCCCCTGTGGCTCAAGGAGTAGGGTGCCAGCCCCATATGCCGAAGGTGGCGGGTTCAAGCCCAACCCCGGCCAAAAACTGCAAAAATTAATTAATTAATTAATTAAAAATCCTTAAAAAAAAAAAAAAAAAAAGAGCCAGGACCTGGGCTGAGAGCATGGTGGGCAGGTCTCAAGCATGAGAAAAAAGGCTGTGCAGCTGGGTGCAGGGAGGGAGGACGGGCAAGGGGGTGTAGTTGGCAGCAAGGGCAGATGATATCGGGCCTGGTAGCCAGTATAAGGGCTTTGGGTTTTTCTCTGAGTGACAAAGGAACCCTTGCAGACTTTTAAGCAGAAGAGTGACATGTTTTAAAAGGATCCCTCCTGTGAATCCCACAGTTCTCATATTTGCCAGCCCCCTTCAAGGTAGTTTCTGGGCTTGTGAGTTTGGATCTCCTGGGAGACACAGGCACACGTCTCAGTTTGGGCATCTCCCTTCTTTCAACAAAGGAATTAAAATGAAAGGCTCAAATCTTCCAGCTGCACGAGTCTCAGGGCTCAAAACTGGTCCCAGCAGCTGAACGTCTGAGCACTGCAGCTAGCCTAGACATTTCTTTGAGTTTCTTCTAAGAAACAAAATCCTCCCCAGAACCACTCTGCAGTTTGCCTTTCAAGTTCCCCAACCACTGAGCCCTTGCCTGGGGCAGAATTTGAAGTTGGCTATTTGATCACTCACTTGTTTCTCCGCAGGTCCCTAGCCTAAAGGAAAAAGAAAGAAAAAAAAGGAGATAGTTGGTTTCCCAGTTTTCTAAGTTTTTACAGGAAACCAGCTTTGCCAAAGCTCCCTTCAGGCTGAGACCAAGGACACAAAGGAAATCACTTAGCCCCAAGGGGGTCAGAGTGGAAAGGTTACTGCACTCCAGTTCCCAGAATTCACTCCTCCAAACCCTGCCTGGAACTGGCTTCCAAAGAAGTTATAACAGAGAGAGAATCCCACTGGACAGCCTGCTCCTACTCCAGCTGGTTTTGAGAGGGGATCAGGCCTGGTTCAAGCCCCACTACTCATCTATTTCCCTCATCTGGGAGAAAAGGAAAAGGAGGCCCTCTCCTGACATCCCAGAGGTACAGACGTTGATAACAGAGCTGCGTGCACCTATTAGATGTGGAGTTTCCTCACTGAAATGTGAAAGGGAACAACTGCCTCAGTTTCCCCACCTGTCAAGTGGGTAGGCTACCACCTGCCTTACTCGTGAGGAAACAGTGGGAACAGGCTCTGGAAGTGACCAGTTCCACAGCAAGAGTGAGAACAGACCTTTGTATCTCACAGGCCACAGGGGCCTGCCTACATTCCCAGGCACCCCTGGGGTGACTATCCTTCTCCACCCAGCTCTATTCGGGAGGCTGCCTGACACCACTGGACTCCCTTCCCTCAGGCTGACAGGTTCGGCCAGCAGGACATACCAGCAGTGGATGGCAGGATGGGGGACAGTGAGGGTGGGCGCTTAGTCCCCTGATACCCCGACATAGGCACATGCCCAAGCCCACAGCTCCTCCCCCTGCCTCCCTGACCTAGAGTGGTTACAGCTCCCAGCAGTCATGCCCTGCTTGGTACCCCACTGTCCCTGTGGCTCCCTATGTCTTGCCCACACCCTGTGAACAGGCACTTTAATAAACACTGATGGTGGGTCACCATCTGTACCCCTCCAGGGCTCTGGCTGATAGACACTATCTAACCTCAATCTCACCAGCAACCCGGGAGAGAGGGCCCTTCATTTCCTATTTTACGAATAAAAATATGGAGGTTCAAAAAACTGAGTGACTTCCCAACTCACACATACAGGAATTCAGAGTGTGCACTCTGACCCTGCCTGGTGCCCGCTGCACAGGGCTCTGGGTACTGAGTGAGAAGCCAGTGTCTGCGACCCAGTCTCCCCACCTCCCCACTGAAACATGTCACCCCCACCTCTGCCTCCTTCACTGATACTTTGGGTAGGGGAGGGGGGCAGCCTCCCATCTTTTCTGAGTCTAGAAGGTTCCTATGGCCTCATGCCTAATGATAGTGGCCATGCACAGTGCATTCTGACTCAACATCTCCTTGAGCTCTCATGGCAACCTCTTCAGGAAACTCACTTTGGGAGGCTTTAACTGGCCCAAGGCCAAACAGCTTAAAAGCAGTAGCACCAGGGTCTGCACCGACCCTAGGCTGCACCCCTCCCACCCCTTCCATGCAGCTGTGGTCCATCTTCTTCCACACAGGTCTAGTCACGTGGCCAATGGCTCCCCTGGAACACCTCTTTGCTTACTAACTCTGTGGCTCTGGACAAATTGCTTAACTTCTCTGTGCCTCAGGTCATTTTTTTAAATCAGTAAAATGGAGATCATAGGACTTACTCTCCACAGAGGTTCTTGTGAAGATTAAATGACTTAATATGTGTAAAGTCCTCAGAACAGGCCCTCATGCATAGAAAGTGCTCAGTCGGGGCTAACTATTATTATTACTGCTGTTGGTTTTACTGCTATTATTTCCCAACTCACCAAAATTCTCTCCCCCCCAGATATCCATCTGGGCATCATACTTTCCCAAGTGGTTAAACCAGGACTTGTCAATCACGAAGATTCCTCCAGCTATGACAGGTGTCCTGGGAACAAGGAGAGGGAGGAGGTGACATTGAGCTGAAGAAGCTAGAAGCCCCTTTAGATGCCCCAAGGCCACTTAATCCCAAATCCCCTGACTGCAGCGCCTTCCGGGCAGGATATCCGGCCAGCTGCCTCCACAACTGTTCTTATGGCCTATGTCCCAGCAAACAGTGTCAGCACTTAATCTGTGCACGGCCTCCCAAGAGCCTCCCGGACCCCTAAACCAGGGAAGGAAGGGGGTCTCCCCAGAGCCCACAGCAACCCTAACCTTATGGGCCTGGTGGGGTCTGTCCGAGTCATCTTCTGTTCAAGAGGAATCTGCTCCCACTTGAAATGCAGGCTCCAGTCAAACCCTAAGGGACAGAACAGGGCAAGGACAAGGATCAGGGCAGAGTCCACCAGGTGGGGGTGGTAGCTGCTGACCCTTCACTCCACCACCCCTGATGAGTTCTCAGCTCACACAGGGTCCTGAGTTCCTGCCCTCATGAAGTGTACAATCTACAGGCTAGGAAAGAAAGTACAAAGATAAATAACTAAGTGGATAATATGTCAGCTGGGGATGAAAAGTGCTAAAAAAAAAAAAAAAAAGAAGAAGAAGAAGAAAGGAGGAGTGCCCATGTTATTTTAGTAAGAATAGTTAGGAAAGGTTCTCTGACAAGGTGACATTTGAGTAGAGACCTGAATAAAGGATGGATCCCTGCAACTATCTGGGGAAAGTCCCCTTCTGGGCAGGGACAGCAGCAAGTGCAAAGGCCCTGTGGTGATCAAGGAGCCCCCAAGCTCTAATGAATGGCTATATCCATTTACCGGGAGTCAGATCCCAAACAGAAAATCCTCTATGCACACAAGCTCTCAGCAGCAGATTCTCTAGCTCAGGACTGTGCAGTATAACTCTCTGCAGTGATGATGTCTTATACCTGCATCGTCTGGTATGGTAACCACCTAACCTCATGTGGCTACTGAGCACTTGAAATGTGGCTAGTGTGACTGACTGGATTTTAAATTTTATTTACTTTTAATTAATTTAAATTGCCAAGTGTAGCTACTGTCTACTGTATTGAACAGCCCAGCACAGGGCAGTCAAAAGAAATATAATGCAACTGACAAATATAACCTACATATGTAATTTCAAGTGTTTAATGGACACATCAGAAAAAAATACATACAAGTAATTTCATTAAAATATTTTCAATGTAGTATGATCAGAATATTATCATTTCAACATGTAATCAATATGTGAAATTACTAACGAGATATTTTACATTCTATTACACTAAGTCCTGGAACTCCAGTTTTGGGCATGAGTTTTTTTTTTTCTTTTTGAGACAGAGTCTCAAGCTGTCCCCCTGGGTAGAGTGCTGTGGCATCACAGCTCACAGCAACCTCCAACTCCTGGGCTCAAGCAAGTCTCCTGCCTCCGCCTCCC
>NW_003852510.1:1070439-1076718 GCF_000181295.1 Otolemur garnettii
TGTCATTATTGTTTGGCAGGCCTGGGCTAGATTCTAACCCACCACCTTAGGTGTATGTGGCTGGTGCCTTAGCCACTTGAGCCACAGGCGCTGAGCCTGGGCATGAGTTTTTTTAAGAGGGAGTTTTGATCTGTCACCCAGGCTGGAGTGCAGTAGCACTATCATAGCTCACTGTAGCCTCAAACTCTTGGGTTCAAGCAATCTTCCTGCTTCAGCCTCTTGAGAAGCTGGGATTACAGGCATGTGCCACCATGCCTGGCTAATTTTTACTATTTTCTTGTAGAGATGGGGGTCTCATTGTGTTGCTCAGAATGGTTTTGAACTCCTGACCGCATGCAATCCTCTCACCTTGGCCTCTGAAAGTGTTGGGTTTATAGGCGTGAGCCATGGTGCCTCACCCTAGTATTTTTTTTTTTATATTTACAGCACATCTCAATTGTGACTTGTCGCTTTTTAAAACTACCCATATTTCAAGAGCTCAATAAAACAAATGTGCTAATAGTCACCGTATCACACAGCACAGGTCTTAGCCACTTGAGGGGCATATACTTTAGGAATTCATGCAAGGCTGAGGGATAACCCTTCCCCAAGACAGCTGTCACCTTTATGGGCTTTTGCCAGGACTTGTGGCTGTGGTCCCAGAACTGGCAGCTTTTGGGAAGTATGTGTCAATGTTAGGGGGAGGGAAAAAATGAGGGACTAGCCTGGCACTGCCACTGATTGTGCCAAAAGTCTGCAACCGCCAGCTCTGGCCCTTTGTCCCCAATCCCAGGGCTCCACCAAATCTCTCCCCATTTTCTCTTGGGAGGAGGGATAGGGAATGATACTCTGGCACAGCTGAGAAGAGCTGGCTTTCCCTGCCCTCACTTGCCTCCTTTCAGGTCTAGAGCCCCTTCCCCGGGAACAGGACCCACCTCCACGAAGGTCAGCAGATGCTGCAAGGTAGGCAAAATTATCCAGACTGATGACATCGATGATGGGGCTCACCACACGGGTGTGGTCCTAGGGGAGAGATGTGAGTGATGCCAGGACTCTTCAGCGGAAGAAGGCCCAGCTGCCCGCTCTGGGGAGAAGGTCTCTGTGATTCGGGGCACTCAGCAGGATGTGCCCAGGGCAGCCCTGGACCCCTGTCCTGTATCACCACACGCAAGCTCCCGGGAGTTCTCTCCTGGTTCCCACATGCTCTCCCTGCCCCTTCCTTGCCCATCATTTTGAGCCCCGCTAGGATCTCCCCTCCTCAAGTGAATGAAGCCTTCCGTGACTGCTGTGGGCTGAAGGCTTTCTTCCTCTGTTAAGCTGCTTCCACAGGCAATTCCCAGGACAGTGGCTCATGTGCTGCCTGAGGTGACTTTTCTCTTGCTGGTTTGAACTGTTGTTTGATTAAGGTCATTTACCTTTGTATATATTTGAGTTGAATCTTCCCAACTGGAGCACCAGCAGCTTGAGGGCAGGGACCCTGCCTCCCCGTGTAACCTGGGTGCCACTCCACAACATTCACCTTGAGAGGTCAGATTCACCAGTCTCCTCATCACCTCCCAGAACAAAAATCCAGCTCCAAAACATTCATGCATGATACTGATTTTACTAAAGTGTTCTTTTTGTGGGGGGTAGGAAGGGGGATAAAGTGAATTATGTCATATCCCACAAGTAAAAAAAATGTTTTTTTGAAACAGAGTCTCACTCGGTCACCCTCAGTAGAGTGCCGTGGCATCTTAGCTCACAGCAACCTCAAACTCTTGGGCTCAAGAGATTCTCTTGCCTCAGCCTTCCACGTAGCTGGGACTACAGGTGCCCACCACAATGCCTGGCTATTTTTAGAGATGAGGTCTCACTCTGGCTCAGGCCAGTCTTGAACCTGTGAGCTCAGGCAATCCACCTGCCTTGGCCTCCTAAGTGCTGGGATTATAGGCGTGAGCCACTGCGACCGGCCCCCCACATGTAAAACTTAATCACCATTCCTGAGTCTTCTCCTGTCTTGCCCTCCATGGAGGGACATGAACAGAGCCTCTTCTTTCTCTCTCCTCTTCTTCCACTCCCAAAGTTGTCTTGCCTGCAACATAGAATCCAGCTCGGTCTGAGGATACCACGCCTGACAGGGGGCTGACCAGAGGAGAGCATCAGTGGTTTTCAGTGTTCCATGAGGACCGCACATCTTCCTCTGTATAAGCTTGTTTGTACTGAGCTATGAGTCACAGACTGTAAAACCCACCCATTAAAAGTGAACAAGATAGGGGTTTTAAGGTGGTACAACCAGCATCCTTATCTAGTTTCAGAACATTCATCACCCCAATACGAAACTCCAGTCCACTTTCCATATCTATGGATTTGCTCACTCTGGACACTTCATATAAATGCAGCCATACAATGTGTGGCCTCTGGTGACTGCCTTCACGTCACATGAGGGTTTCACAGCTGACCAATGTCGTAGTGTGTATCAGGACTCCATTTATTTTTTATGACTGGATCATTCTATTGAATGGACATACATTGTCCATTCACCAGCTGACAGGCCGTTGGGTTGTTTCCACCTTTCGGTTATTCTGAAATTGTGCTGCTCTGAACACTCCTGTACAAGTTCTTGTGTGGATGTAGGTTTTTATTTCTCTTGGGTGCCCACCTAGAGGTTGCTGCTGGGTCACATGGTAACATATGTTCAGACTTCTGAGCAACTGCCAGACTGTTTTCCAAGTGGCTGCACTGTTCTACCTCCCGCCAGCAATACTTGAGGGCAGCTACTTCTCCAGAGCCTTGGCAGCACTTGCTACCGTCCATCCTCTTGCTTCCAGCCATCCCAGGAGGTGTGAAGTGGCATCTCCTGGTGGTTTCGAGCTGCATCTTGCTAATGACCGATGATGCTGAGCACCTTTTCATGGGCTTACTGGCCGTTTGTATATCTTCTTTGAGGAAATGTCTATTCAAATCCACTGCCCATTTTTAAATTGGGTTGTCTTTTTTTTTTCTTTGAGACAGAGTCTCACTCCATTGCCCAGGTAGAGGGCTGTGGCATCACTCACAGCAACCTCAAACTCCTGGGCTCAAGTTATCCTCCTGCCTCAGCCTCCCAAGTAGCTGAGACTATAAGCAGCATTACAATACCCAGCTAATTTTTTCTGTTTTTAGTAGAGACCAGGTCTTGCTCTTGCTCAGGTCTCGAGCTCCTGAGGTCAAGGGATTCTCCTGTCTCAGCCTCTCAGAGTGCTAGGATTACAGGCATGAGCCACTGTGACTGGGTGGGTTGTCTTTGTGGTTGAATTATTATCTCATCCTTTTCTGTCTTCTGCCCACATCTTCCACATTCTGGAGAACAGCAGGCCCACCTGTGCTAGGAGCCCTCCCACCCTCTCCTCTTTTTTTTTTTGAGACAGAGCCTCAAGCTGTCCCCCTGGGTAGAGTGCCATGGCATTACAGCTCACAGCAACCTCCAACTCCTGGGCTCAAGCGAGTCTCCTGCCTCAGCCTCCCAAGTAGCTGGGACCACAGGCGCCCGCCACAACGCCCGGCCATTTTCTTGGTTGCAGCCATCATTGTTGTTTGGCGGGCCCGGGATGGGGATTTGAACCCGCCACCTTAGGTGTATGTGGCTGGCGCCCCAGCCGTTTGAGCCACAGGCGCCGAGCCTTGAGACAGAGTCTTAAGCTGTCACCCTGGATAGAGTGCTATGGCATCACAGCTCACAGCAACCTCAAACTCTTGCTGAAGCGATTCTCTTGTCTCAGCCAAATAGTTGGGACTACAGGCGCCGGCCACAACACCCAGCTATTTTTTGGTTTAAGTTGTCATGGTTGTTTTAGCAGGCCCTGGCCAGGTTTGAACCCGCCAGCCTCATTGTATGTGGCCGGCGCCCTACCCACAGAGCTATAGGCGCCACCCCTCTCCTCTTTTTAACAACACCATTCTCTTCCCCTTCCACAAGGGCTCCCCAGCCCAACAAAAAGCTCCCCCATCACAGGACCCTGCCTCTCTCAGGAGAAAAACAGCACCCACTCATAGCAAAAGCATTACAGCTCACCAGACTCTCATTCTGTTTAATTCTCGCAATAATCCAGTGGGACAAATATTACAACTACCCTCATTTTCCAATGCGAAAGCTCAGTGAGGTAAAGTCACTCATGGGGAAGCAGAGCCTTCAGGTTTCCTACAATGCCTGCCCAACTTCAAAGACTGTTCCATACACCCTCATGCCAGGACAGGGCGGGCAGGGCCCGAGGACACCCAGCTCACCTCCTTCACCCGCTGCAGCATGGGCTGCAGCCACTCGGTGTTCACTTCACAGTGGCTGTCCAGAAAGGTGAGGATGGCAGCTGTGGCCACATCTGCCCCGCGAACTCGGGACCGGATCAGCCCTGCAGTAAGAGTAAACAGGGGTTGGTGCTGGGGCTGAGCCCATCTGCCTCTCAACAATCCCCTTGACATCCCAGGGCTCTCTGCCCCGTCAGGTTTCCTGAGTTATTTTGACTGGACTTAACTTTGTACTTCTGCTTGTTTCTTCTCTTACTCTCTTTCTTGCCATCCCTCCATCAGTCATCATTACCCAGAGTCATTACCTGAGTGTCCTCCATGTGCCAGACACTGTCTGGGCTCTGGGGACACATGGATGAACAGTCACAGTTTATTGAGTGGCGAGGGCAATAAAGTTGTTTGGTACTGGCAGAACCAGAACCCACCCCTGGGAACCTTGGGTGGTCCCCTCTAGCCACAACACAGCGTGTGACATGCAGAGAATCTCCTGGTCTAAGACAGCCTGAGTTTGCATGCCAGCCCCTTCACTCACCATAAACATGTTATTTAACCTCTCTGAGCCTCAAGATCTAGAGAGAGAATGAACCCTGTCAGGGTCAAACAAGACAACAGGGAGACCACAGGGTCCCTGGGAGACCCACAGATGTCAGATTCTGCTCTTCTGCCTCTGGTTTCTGACAGTGGCCAATGCTCACTGGCCGGCAAAGAATGGCCTTGCTTCGGGCAGCTCTGTGCTCAGAGTTAGGGGCCTGCCCACCCCTGCTGGAGCAGCCCTCTGTGCACTGTGGGCGGGAGGGGCCTTGCTCTCAGGGCTCTGAGGAAAAGCAGCTCCTTGGAGAGATTTCCTGGCCACACCTCTGCCTCACACTCTGCCCCCGTCTATCCAGTAACCATCCAGCCAGCCAAAGGCCCATCAGTCCTTCCATCCCGTAAGTATCTAGAAAGCATCTAACCATACATTTGTATTTATTGTCACCAAAATCTAAGGACAGCATG
Organism: Otolemur garnettii; assembly: GCF_000181295.1. Taxonomy (NCBI): domain Eukaryota; kingdom Metazoa; phylum Chordata; class Mammalia; order Primates; family Galagidae; genus Otolemur; species Otolemur garnettii. Next base: position 1,075,675 of record NW_003852510.1, read on the forward strand.
CCCCCAGCCCCCAGCCTGACAGTACCTACAACCCAGCATAGTGTTATTCAATCTTTTAAACTCACGGCACACTTGAACCTATAGTTAAACTCCCACAGCACACTTAAATTACCAGTATGTTCATCAAAAGGAAGAATATGCTTACTGTGCTTTGAACTGCTTTCAACAATAATTTAATTAATAATCTTTTTCATGGCTCACCTAAGATCCTCTCATCCACACCGGCGTGTCATAGCACACAGGTTGAAAATCACTGACCTTCATCTTTGGCTACTTCCATTCCAGCTTGAAGGTCTCCCTCACCAGTACCCTCTTGGCCCCTGGCTGACCGGCCTTTCTTAAATAAACCTACCATATCACTCTCTCTAAAACCATCACCTGTCTAAAACCGTGCTATCCACCTTATCAAGCCTAAAAGCTTTCTTCTGGCTTCCAGGGTCTTCTGTCTTCTTCCTTCACACTGCCCACTCCCCCTGCTGACCAGGCTGGAATCTCACAGGGAGGGCACATAGTAGGGGAGATAAGAGGCCGGACTTTGTGTTGGGCCCCCAGGATGTAATCCTGGCTCCTTTATTCATCCTCCTGGACAAATCGCTGCAAAATGGGAACAGCAGGCTGTTACAAGGCCCGAGTGTGAGAATGTGATAAAAGTGGATGTGGGGGGTCCGGAAGGAGCCCCCAGGAGCAGGGGCTTTAGTATTGAGCGTTCTCTTCCCTAAGGATGCTTTTGCTGGCAGAGTCCCTGAGCCAGATACACCCTCTCTTGCTCCCTTTTACCTGTTTCACGCCACCTCCATCCCCATCGAGGCCCAGTCCCCCACGGAAGCCCTTCCTGCTCCCCCCAGCTCTCCAGCTATAACCTGCCTGCTGTAGCAGCCCGTATAGCTTATGGCTAGGAGGAGTGAGAATTATAATACCTGTAATGGAACACCTTGGTGAAAAGGGCATGGAGAGAGATTTAGCTCTCCTAACAAGCATGAGTGAGCTCGTGTGATGAGAGCAGTGGTGAATTGGCAGTCTCTACACCTGTGGTGTTGAGATGCA
>NW_003852510.1:1076937-1077196 GCF_000181295.1 Otolemur garnettii
CGGACATGCTTACTCTGACTCTGTCTCCTCTCCTGCCTGCAGAATGCCAGCATGGCGTCTCTCTGCTGAAGATTACCAAGCTCTGCTAAAGACTAAGATCTATCTGTTCTAAGAAGACTGCTTTACTCTCGCTAAGACACTCTCTCTCTCTCCAGCTAAAGTAGATAGCCCTCAAGCACCTAAGAGAAACTGTTTCTGGCTCGGCGCCTATGGCTCAAGTGGCTAAGGCGCCAGCCATGTACACCCAAGGTGGCGGGTT
>NW_003852510.1:1078953-1086117 GCF_000181295.1 Otolemur garnettii
CCTGGGCTCAAGCGAGTCTCCTGCCTCAGCCTCCTAAGTAGCTGGGACTACAGGCGCCTGCCACAACGCCTGGCTATTTTTTGGTTGCAGCCATCATTGTTGTTTGGCAGGCCCAGGCTGGATTTGAACCTGCCACCTTGGGTGTATGTGGCTGGCACCTTAGCCACTTGAACCACAGGCGCTGAGCCTTATTTTTTTTATTGAGACAGTCCTGTTCAGTCACCCAGGCTAGAGTGCAGAGGCATCAACATAGCTCACAGCAACCTCCAACTTCTGGGCTCAAATGATCCTCCTGCCTCAGTCTCCCAATTGGCTGAGACCACAGGAGCCATTGCACCTGGCAAATTTTTCTATTTTCAGTAGACAAGGTCTTGCTCTTGCTCAGGCAGTCTTGTCGCACTCCTGGCCTCAAGTAATCCTCCAATTTCTGCCTCTCAGAGTGCTGGGATTACAGGTATGAGCCATCCTGACCGGCCTTAACTTGCTCTTATCAATTAGCCCATGATAAAACTGGTCTTGTTATACATTGTTTCCCTTAAAGCTGAAGTTTCCAAGAATCTACTGACAACAATAAATGGGGACTCACCACACTTCTGTGGCTTCCAGAGTGCCATACATAATGCAATTCAGTAGTGGGTGCCCCAGAACACCCCCTGATTGCCATGAGGCCACAGCTACCTCATACTTCCCTTTGATTTTCTCAAAGCCTTTCCACGTAGCCTATCTCATTTAATCCTTACAACAAACTCGCAAGGCAGAAGAGACAATCACGGCAGCCAAGAGTAGAACAACTTGCCTACAGTTGTGCCGTGAGAGGGGCTGAGCTAGGCAGGAGGGTTGGCAGACCCTGGTCGCAGCCATCAGGAATGCAGGGGGGCCGTGCTGGCTTGGTGTGCCATACTACCAAAAGGAGTGGGCAGGCGCAGAGGACTACACCAAGACAGGCCCACTGGACTCACCCTCTCGTCGGTCATTGCGCAGACACTTGACCTTGGGGATCCTGGTCAGGAGCAGACAGTCCTCGGCTGAGGGTGCAGAGAGGGAAGGCAAACTGGTTCAGGAAGGGCATCAGACCACAGGAACTGCCCCATACTAGGCCCAGGAAAGGGCTGGGTTGGGGAAGGTGAAGGGGGTCAGTCATCACTGGCTAAAGAATGGCCCTGCTCCCAGGCCAGACTGTAGAATGCCTGTACCTATGGTGTTTCCTCCCCCCACTGGGGAGGCCAGAGCACATCAGCAACAATGACCAACCCCACATTCTCACCTGCGTTGTAATAACAATAGGCTGTTGATGCTGACTTTTTGTTTGTTTGGGGTTTTTTTTGAAAGAGCCTCACTAAGTCTCCTCAGTAGAGTGCCACCCTCAGGAGAGTGCCTTGACATGGCATCACGGCTCACAGCAACCTCCAATTCTTGGGCTCTAGCAATTCTCTTGCCTCAGCCTCCCAAGTAGCTGGGACTATAGGCACCCACCACAATACCCAGCTGTTTGTTTTTTTTTTGTTGTGGTGGTAGTTGTCACTGTTGCTTAGTAGGCCTGGGCCGGGTTCGAACCCACCAGCCCGGATGTACATGGCCGGCGCCCTAACCACTGTATATGGGTGCCAAACTGTGATGCTGATTTTTTTTTAATGTCATCTCACTGGTGTCCTACCCCAAACAATACCCACCCTTCTTTCCCCTCCTTTGGCATCAAGGAATAGGGCCAGAGAAGGGTCCTAGAAAAGACCCAGAATGTCCACTGAAGGGCAGAAAGGTCAGTCGGGGATGGCCAGGACAACTTCAAGAGTGCTTGCCTGGGATTCTGAGGAAATGAGGGGGCACAGAAAAGGTGAATACTTACGGTCTGAACTGAAGTCATCCACTAAAATTATCTCCTGGATCAAGTTGGCAGGAGTTCGGTTGAGGACACTGGAGCAGCAGTGGAGACAGAAGAAGCCCAGAATTAGGGGCCACCTCCCATTTACCCTCCCTGTGCTGTGAGACCTTCCCACTGCCCAGCTCAGGAGCCAGCACACTGGCCATGGACAACTGTTTGCAGACTTCCTGGGCCCTGATCAGTGGCTGAGAAACAGTGAGCTCTTTGGAGTACCAAGCTGACCTTGCTGCCTGGGTCCTTGGGCTCTTGGAACCAACCCCAGATTGGGTGGGGGGACTGCCCTAGTTGAGCTGACAAGGCAGGAACTGGAGCTGCTCAAGCTGCCTGGACCTGAGCAAGCCCTGCCCAGGGGCAATACCAACTAGACTGGAGCTGCCTGCCTGGAAGACTGGTGAGGCTCCTTCCTACCTAAAAGGGCAGGAGGGGAGCCCCTCTGCTTCCTCCCCTCCCTATCCCTTCCCTTCCTCTGCTCCCTGGGAAAGGAAACCCTTTTTTTATCCCTGCAATACCACTGGGCACTCCTTTCCCAGTTTCATTCTTATCTAAGTTCATTGAGGAAATGGAAAACAGAAGAGGCCCCTCACTTGGCTGCCACCTAGCCTCCTGAGGCCTCATGTCCAGCCCTCCCTGCCTCTGTCCTGATGCCTGCATTTCTGCTGGATGCTGACCTCATGTTAGACCGCTGCATTTCTCTGACAGTCAGACTTCTGGGGTCTCCCTGACCCTCACTCACCAGCCCCAGCTTCTCAGGAGGAGGACAGGACCCACCATCCCAGTGCCCACTGGTCTTCATGCTGTCTGCCCATACATAGCACCTGATCTCAGTCATTCCCTGTCAGAGGTGCTGCAGGTCAGCCAAGGCCTTGGGGGAGCACCACTGCCACAAGGACACCATGGCTGGGTTTACCTCTTCACTGTGCGCAGGAGAGTGGAGCGCGCCTCGTTGTGGAAGGTGATGATGACACTGGTGGCCGGCAGGTCCAAGGAGTAGGACACGGACGGGCAACTGAGAAGGGAGCGGGAGATCAGAGGCTCAAGGCCTCTCTTTATTCAGTCTGCTACCCCGGAATACTTCTGTGAAGCAGCGAAGCAAGCCACAGCCAGGCCACCTCCACACCCATGCTCTAGCCCACACTAGCCCAGCACCCCGATGCCACCCGTCAGAGTCATCAGAGGGAAGGCATAGGTTAGGGGAACTTCCAAGGCCTGAGAGCTCCTTACCCAAGACCAGAACCCCACTTCCACTGACACGTCCAGGTTCAGGAGGGCTCCCTACTGTGCACAGGTGCTGCATCAGGCCCCAGTGCACAGTCTTGAGCCAACAGATGCCCTGCCCAATGGGGTAGACCATGGAGGACAAAATGGGAGCAGGGAGAGGGCAAGAGGGAAACACCTCTCTTTGTCTCCCAATACTAGAAACCTTTTCCTTCTCTTCTCACCTTCTTCCAGCTCAGGATGTTGGGAGGATTTGGAGAAGCATCACCCCACAACACGCCCCCTCCCTGGCACTGCCCAACACGAACAGCCCTGCTGCAGACCACAGGCCGCAGAGCGACCTTGCCCCTCCTCCTGGGTCCTGGGTCCCTGGCAGGAAACAAGCCCCTGAGAAGACACTAACGGCGTTTCCCAGCGTCCTCCTCCCTCCCCGGCCATCACAGACACATTTTTTAGTCCACTGGTTCCCCCTCCTCTAGAAAGGGAGTTAAAACAATCCCTTCCTGTCAGGCTTCCTCCCTGTTGTTTCTGGGAACTCATCTGCAGGCTCCCAGGCGGCTGGAAGGCGGCCTAGCTGCTAGTTTCCATAGCCATCTTCTTTATTATGATTGCTCTCGGACTACTTCAGCAGGGACTATTTTTTCTTTATGGCATTCATTCCACCGACAGCAGCCTACAGAATTCTCAGACCCATTTCCTGCCCTGCAGAGCAGACCGGGTCAGACAGGCAGGAGTCCCACCAGCCTGGGACCCCCATGGGAGAAATCCTGACAGGCTTTATAATAATTCTCCTTGAGGCGGGGGAGGGTAGCTTTTGGGAGGGAAATTCTCCTCTGGCCCCTGAGAAGTCATGTTTTCCAAGGACCTGCAGATTTGGGAGCAGGAGTGAGTTTGGCCGGCTGAGGCAGGGTGTGCTGGGAGGAGCATATGCCTCCTGGGTGGCAGCCCTCAGTGCCTACTCCAGAGCCCCAGGTCTCTGTCTTTGTGCCCCAGCCTTCCTGGGCCAGGAACTAGCCTCACGACTTGGAAACCAGCAGAAGCTGCAGCCTAGGGGGCCACAGAGAACAGGAGGCTCCCACCAGCACACAGGCCCCACCACAGGAGGACTGCCCACCAAAGCCAAAACGACCTTTGTCCCCTACAAATACACATGCACGCACACATACATATATGCATGTATACACATACATACACGCATGCACGCACATGTGCAAAGCACACTATGCATTGTGTGCACACGTGAGTGCACATACCTACATGTGCATGCACACACATGTGCACTGCACTTACACAGGCATACATGTATGCACATGCACACACACACACCCTAGCATCCTCAGCCTTCTGAGAAGGCCTGGCAGCACCCCACCAACCCACCACTGCCTAGGACAGGGGTCCTCAAACTTTTTAAACAAGGGGCCAGTTCACTGTCCCTCAGACCGTTGGAGGACTGGACTACGGGCCCCGGGACAAGTTGGCTGCTAAGCAGGGCAGGCAGCGGCAGCAAAAACACCTGGCAGGCTGGATAAATGTCCTAGGCAGGCTGCATGTGGCCCACGGGCTATAGTTTGAGGACACCAGACATAGAGAACCATTTTAGAATGTTCATTGCCCCAAGGGCAATTTTCCCTCTAAGTTTCTCAGTGAGCACCTGAAAAGGTTCTGAGATTCTCCAGGCCCAAGCCCTCAACCCACAGCTTGGGTCAGCAGGTCCTCTGGGCCCTGGGGATTAGGCAGGTCATGGCTAGGGCTGCTGGTGAAGGGTCTCTAGGTGGAGCTTCATGGACATAACCTCATCAGCAGAGCAGAAGACATGCCAGGACAGGGCCTCAGGACTGACTAAGAAAAAGCTTCTGCAGACAGGAAAAGGCCACTGACCCATCAGGGAGTCTTGCTGTGCAGCAGGATCACTGACTCATCTGGCAGCATGAGTGGGTTCTGGAGGCCCACAGTGCTGGGGCAGCAGGACAGTGACAGGTCTGGAGCTCCCCAAGCCCTGCATCCTTCTCACTTCGCACAGGCCACCAAGCCTCTTGGACTTCAGGCATGCCTCCAAGAGTGACAAGGAAGGTGCTAGGACCAGGGCCCCTCTGTATCCTTTTCTCATGTACATCCTTTGTGCCTGCAGTCGCTGCTTCAGGCGTCTAAGCAATATTGGCCAGAGTCATTGCTGCCTGCCCACCAGCCAGGACCAGGCAGAGGCCAGCCTGGCTCTGAGTACATAGCTTCAGGCAGAGGGGAAGATCAATGGCAACAGCGCCCTAGCCACTCAATTAGATGTCTGCACAGAGTACAGAGGAGGGCCCCAACCTTGCTGGGGCTGGCAACTGTCCACAGAGGAAAGGACACTGAGCCAGTCTTTTTTTCCCTCTGAGACAGAGTCTCACTTTGTCACTCTGGTAGAATGCCATGGCGTCATAGCTCACAGCAACCTCAAACTCTTGGGCCCAAGCGATCCTCTTGCCTCAGCCTCCCACATAGCTGGGACTATGGGCATTGCACCACTACATTTAGCTAGTTATTCTATTTTTAGTAGAGACGTTGGGGGGGGGGATCTCGCTCTTGCTCAGGCTGGTCTTAAACTCCTGAGCTCAAGTGATCCACCTGCCTCAGCCTCCCAGAGTGAAAGGATTACAGGTGTGAACCACCTCCCTTGGCCTGAGCCCAGTCTTGAAGGATATGAGGGGAAGGGGTGTTCTGGCAGACGGAAAAGCATGTGTGGAAAAGAAAGGGAGGAAACTGGTTAGGACTGCGGGGCACTAAGTGTTAGGGGAAGAGGTGGATTGCAGGGCACTAAGTGCTAGGGGAACAGGTGGATGAGGCCAGGCCATGTGGAGGCAAGGGGTGTGCTTTGGCAGGAGTCCAGATTGTTCCCATAGGTGGGAAGAGGAAAGACTAGGGTGGTGACTCTGACACTCTAGACAGGATACACAAGGGCCTGGATCAAGGAGGTGATGACTTGCTCAAGCCCAGTCACTCAGACTGAGCTGGGATTAGAGGGAGTGTCCTTGGTCCTGATCTAGGGACAGGTGGTCTAGGGCCTCCCCACCTTATCACACTAAGAGAAATAAAAACAAGGCTTGGGGCATTTCTGGGAGCAGGTGAGGCAGCGGGGCAGGAGGAAGGGCAGGAAAGGGTTCCAGTGGTGCAGTGCATTGCACTCTACTATGTGCAGTGGGTGGGCAGGTGGCCCTTTACCTCAGGCAGTCCCAATAGGGCACCAAGAGCACCTGGCTCACCCACTCCCTCAGACCTCCTCATGGTCTTGCTGGGACATCCAAGGAGGTGCTGAGGGGCCTCTCTGGGCCCAGCTCAGGGGTTTTTTGGCCTTTGCAGGCCCTTGGTAGGTCAATGAAATAAAGAGGCATCAAAAAAGCAAAGGAGGTGAGGGTATTTGAATGTCTAAATCACCAGGCTGTGTCTAAGGGAACTGTCTTCATTTCTTAACATACATGAGTAAAAGAAAGTCAGCTAAACAATGTTGGCCTTTTCTCAACATCTCTCTCTGTGGGCACAGGAGGCCATACCTGTAATGGCGAGTGTCACGGATGGGCCGGTCAGGACTCAGCTTATCACTCTCCAGCTGGTTGAAGGCGTGCTGCCGGTAGGGGTCCTCTCCCGCCTTCAGCTGCTTGGCTGACAGGTACGCCTTCTCATCAAAACCTTTGGAAGGTGTTCCTGTCACCTGAGACAAAGGTCAGCATCAGAGTAGCCACAGGCAGGAGGGGCCCACCACGTGGTAAGTGCTTAGGACCACAGAGCAGCTTAGTACACACCAGGTGGCCAAATGCATCACCTCATTTGTGTCTTATCCCAATTCCGTGAGGAGGAGCTCTACCGCCCTCTTTGTACAGATGAGGAAACTGAGGCTCAATAAGCTTTTATAAAAAAGCGTCCAGGGTCAGAGCTAGTAAGTCTCAGGTCTTCATTCACACTGGTCCTTCTGACTCTTAAGCCCACACTCTTAATCGATGCTCTTTTTTTTTTTTGAGACAGAGCCTCAAGCTGTCACCCTGGGTAGAGTGCTGTGGCATCACAGCTCACAGCAACCTCCAACTCCTGGGCTCAAG
>NW_003852510.1:1086710-1092016 GCF_000181295.1 Otolemur garnettii
GCCATGGCATCATAGATCACAACAACCTCAAACTCTTGGGTTTGAACAATCCTCTTGCCTCGGCCTCCTGAGTAGCTGGGACTGCAGGTATGCGTCACCATACCAAGTAGTTTTTCTATTTTTAGTGGAGATGGTGCTCTTATTCTTGCTCAGGCTGATCTCAAACTCCTGAGCTCAAGCAATCCACCCGCCTCAGCCTCCCACAGTGCCAAGATCACAGGCGTGAGCCACTGCACCTGGCCCATCACCTATAGATTGACAATCTCCTTGGGTCTAACACTGGGTTAGACACAGGATGTGCCTGATCAGTACCACACCAGGGCTTGGACCGCTGCTGCAGGCAGAACTGCCCATAAGGACAGCAAGCCCTCGCTGGCTGCTGCCATAGCTCCTGCAGCTCAGATGCACAGACAGTGATGCACCTTCTGCGCATGCTCCGGAGATGACCCCACGTCAAGTCCACTGGGCCACAGGCACTAAGTGCTAGGGAGAGATGGATGACAGAAGCCATGGCCCGGCCTCCCTCTTCCTTGGCCACACTCTACCCTGTGTTTCCAGAGTCCCCAGCGAGAGACACTGGAGAAGGACACATCTGAGATGAATGGATGGACGGATGCATCCTGACATCTCATTACTTGCATCAAACTGCTGGCTGGATGCTCCCCAGAGTGCCACGAGATAACATCAACTGTGAGTGCATCCCAACTCCAACCCTCTGCCCAGCCAGCAGCCCTGGGCTGGGGCTGGGGCCCTCCAGATGCAGCAAGAAGGCAGGTAAGAACTGCCCACTCGCAGAACCCTTACATGAGAACTCCGTCACAGACCTGATCCTAGCAGATGGCCCTAGCAGGGCAGCTGGGCCTGCGAGAGAACAGACCCCTGTGTGGGGAGATAAGGGGCACATCCCCCAGCAGCTCGGGGCTCCCATGTGTCCTGAGCACCTAGCCCCAACCTCACTGCACAGGAAGACCGAAGGTCAAGGGAGCTCTTGCGGTCCGGAGCTGCTGCCACTCTGAAGTGTTGCCACCTTCTCCGGTTGCTTCCTGTCCTAGGAGCCAGTTGGAAGCTCCAAGGCAAGCAGTGAGGGGGTCTCTTCACGTTTGCAGAGCCTGCCCTGCGCTAGACATGGGCGCTCAGGTTGGTGGCAGCCTGCAGCACTGCACGGAATATGCCTGTGGGGTGGTGCCGTGCAAGAAACTGAGCAGATGTGGCAGAGCCCCCTATGGACTCAAAATCCATTTCAGGAAAGACAGAAGGAGGGAGGGAGAGAGAGAGGGAGAAGGAATGTTCTGGCTTGAGTCCTGGATTGCTAGAAGGATCCAAGCCGTCCAACTCTGAGAGTGAGAATAAAAGGGAGAGTGGTGCTTTGCATCCCACCCGGGAAGTAACAGGGGCTGCTTATCGCCCTGCCCCCAGCCTCCCCAGCTCTGGTGGGGAAAGGGAAAGCAGCCTCCAGCTGCTGGCTGAGGAGCTAAACTTCAAGTACAACTGCAGAGGGATGATTTGTTGATGTTCCCGGAGGGAGAGACATACTTCATCACCCTCCAAGTGGACTGTGGGAAATAACTACGTTTATTTATTTAGGACTTATGGCCAGTCTGTGGGCTCAGGAAGCCTGAGTCCTCATCCCATACTCACTCATTGCCCAGTAAACATTGATCAAAGGCCACCCTTCTCCCAGCCCTGGGGCACCCTTCTTCCAGTTCCAGGGATCCCCTGAACACTCATTCATATGTTTACAAATGCTTGAAATCTTTCATTCATTCTGCTCAGCAGGGCTCTGTCCCTTGTGGTAGGAAGTAGACTGTTCCCCACCCTCCACCTGCAGCCTACCCCACCTCACTCACAGCTGCCCTGGGGCCACAGATTCTGTGGTAGAACACTGTCTGCTCAGGCCAAGCCTCTCTAGAGAAGTGTCTCTGAAGGCCTTGAAACTGAGGTTTACATCCTCAAAGATGCCATCAGGACAAGTCTGGTGTTCCCTCCCACAACACATAGCCTCTGAGTGGTCCAACCTTCTCCATGTGGTACCAGGGTCTGAGGTTCCCCTCCTCATCTGTGAGGCAACTTGTGAAGAAGGTTGCCATGGAAACAGCAGGCCCACTCCCCCTCAGAGGTCTTAGTCCTCCTTTTAGCAGTCCCGTGAACTTGTGGCTGGAACATTAGCTGACCCTGAGCCAGCCAAGTGGAGGGGACACTGAGGCAGTGTAGGCTGTGGCTCACAGAATTTCCTTGACCTCTGCAGGGCTATCACTCCCTCCCTCCTCATCCCCTCCCTGGCCTTGCTCTAGTCACCACCTTGCTGTTCTACCTCTGATATCTAACCCCAGTTCATGCCCAGACCCTAACTCACTCGCTCCCAGCTCTTGCCCCCCTTTCTTTGGCCTATAGTATCATTCTTTGGTCTGGAGACTTCCAGGCCTTTGAATATCCTGTGGGTGCCTCTACCTTGGCATCACAAAACAAATCCCCTACTTGTCCCAAAGCTGCTGCTCTGCCTGTGTTCCCTGTTGCAGGGATGGATAGTTCCATCACTGTCCTCCAAACCACAAATTCAGGGTCATCCTTGATGCCCTCCCAGGCTCCACAGCCTGACCGAAGTGTCTGCCCTGTGTATGCGCAGGTGGTGTTCTAGGGGCACACCACTAGTATAAACTCCACAAGCACATATTGAAAACCTACTATGCGCAGATGCTGGGAATGTGGAAATAAACACATGGTAGCCTGGCCTCTAGAAGAGGAGTTTAGGAATCTGGCCCCTTGCCTGCCCCATCCCATGCCAGGCACAGCCACAGAGGATCGTAAAGAAGCACCTTCCAACCCCTACTTAGTGCATGGGCAGCTGGAGAGCTGACCATGTAACCTTGACCACTATTGGAGCAAGAGCCCACAGGTGTCATATTTGCCATGGAATGCTGCTTCCCTACTCACCTCTTCTAAAGGGGAATTGTACTGCTGTTAACCTGTGTTTTCTTATCTACACTGTGCACTAAGGTTGTCAGCCGAGGAGTAAATGGATCATTTGGCACTTGGCGGTGGGAACATGAGGCACTATATCTGGACCAGTCAGAGAGAACTAGAGACCTGGGCTTGGAGACTCTGGATGGGACAGGTGGTGCTGGAGGAGGGTGAGGGTGCTTTGGGCTGTGGATGAAATTTTACGTCAGACTAGGACACAGGACACATGGCACTGATGTCTGTGCTTTGCTTCTCTTTCATTCCACTAGTTGGTGAGCTTCTTATCTTAGAACTCACTGCAGCCGGCACATAGTAGGTACTCAATAGGTGTTTGCTGAATAAAGCAATAGATGGATGAATGAATGACTACCTAAATATTGTCCCTGCACTCAAATGACCTATAATCAATTGAAGAGAAAACAACAGCAAACAACTGGGACCTGGGAGGTACCTGTTGCTCAGTGAGTAGGGCACGAAGAGTGGCAGGTTCAAAACCAGCCCCAGCCAAATTGCAACAAAAAATAGTTGGGCTTTGTGGCAGGTGCCTGTAGTCCCAGCTCCTTGGGAGGCTGAGGCAAGAGAATCGCCTAAGCTCAGGAGTTGGAGGTTGCCGTGAGCTGTGACGCCACAGCACTCTATCAAGAGCGATAATGTGAGACTCTATCACTAAAAAAAAAAAAAAACTGGGACCCTTGGACACATCACGTGAGCCAACCTGTGGCAACCCTTCTCCCAAAAAGCACAAGCCCTGGGACACACGGTGGCCTGAGACTCTCTCTGAGCAGGTAACCTGTCACCTTAGGGAACCCAGCTTCTGCTGTTGCCCTTTACTCACTCTGCTGTCACTCACTGTCCCCCGTTCCACCAGCACATTGTTCCTTCAGCCCCTTGACATCCTTCCTTGTAGCCCTCTTGTTCCTCTGTCTTCTTCTCCATGTCTGCATGGCTCCCTCCTTCACCTCCTACAGGGCCCTGCTCAAAGCTCACCTCTCCTGTGAGCTTGCCCAACCAGCATGTGTAGAATTATGACTCAATCCAACCCTCAAGGTACTGACACTGGCAATCTGGATCCTCTCGCCCTGCTGTACTCCCTACAGCACTTACCAAAATCAGATAATCTACATGCACTTTAAAGGTTCATCTTTTTTGGCCACTTCTACCCACAAGAATATAAGCTTCACCAGGATAGGGGTTGTCCCTGTACTTTGTCTGATACTGGATCTCAAAGCCCAGAGCAGTAGACACTCACTCACCCCCTTGGCCAAATACAATATTGGAGACTATGGTAGACAGAGCAGGTGACGGGGTAGTTTTTGCCTGCCTTAAGGATCTTCTTTTCCACTCATAGGCTCCTACAGGGTCATTCATTGTCCCCCTGTCCCACCAACATCCTGAGTGATACCACTAGGTGAGCATAAGACCCTGGCCAGGCTAATTTCATTATTCTACTCCCTAGACACAATGATTGGTTCAGGAACAGACATTTGATTTGATCTGGGCCAATCAGCATCTTCCCTGAGACTTTTCTACACAACGAACACTTTTCTAGACATCAGTACAGTTAAGCTTGGGAAATGAGATTCTTCTTGTCTATTACATGGAGAAATCTTGTATGAAGAGTGAAACCAAGAAGAAACAACCAGAGCCAAGAAAAAGAAAGAAAGAGCTCTTAACATTATTTTATGGGCTCCTTGAGTCAGTCATAGCCATCTGTTTGCCTACCCTTTTTTTTTTTTTTGCTTAAACTAGTTTGAAATGGGTGTCCCTTTCTAGTCATCAAAAGTTCAGAGATTTCAGTCCTTTCAATGAATAGAAAAATAGAAATCATTCCCCTAAAGTAAAAAACAAAACCAAAATGAAAACCAACAAATGAGTCACTGATGACAATGCCGGTCTAGGTGGCAGCGCTCCATTCCAAGACATCAGGCTGGTCTCTGGCATTTGTCCCAGTGGCTAGAGTCCAGAGCTAAATGGGGTATTCCCAGTCTTCCCCAGCAGGCAGGGCAGTGCTCAGGCTTTGAGGTGGGGGCTTTCATCTGGACCAGGGCTTCAAAAGCCCTTGCGTTTCCATGGTGAGGAATGAGGGCTGGGGAGATGGTGAGTGCCGGCCTGATGAGCCTCCCACATCCTTCCAGCCTCCTGCAGAGTTCTTGGCTGATGTTTGTGCAGTCACCCTCCCTCCCCAGTCTTTGTTCTTTTAGGCAGTGCCAAGTCCAGTACTTCCATGTCCAACAAGGTCAATCACATCTGAAATTGTTTAAGTTGAAATAAAGACTTTGCTTTATAAAATGGGAAGAATTACTTTTTTCATCCTGGAGAGCTTTCTTCTTCTTCTTCTTCTTCTTCTT
>NW_003852510.1:1093109-1096592 GCF_000181295.1 Otolemur garnettii
CAAGTCATTTTCTGAGCACATTTCTTCATCTGGAAAATGGGAATTATGGTGAGAATAAAAGGCTATAATGCATATAATGTGCTTAACACAGTGCCTGGCACAGCAACTATAATTATTATTATTACCTCGCCTGTCTTTTCCTCAGTCATTCTCAGCGTTAGCTGAACATTAGAATCAGATTTTATTTTTTATTTTATTTAAATATTTATTTTTTTGAGACAGAGTCTCACTTGGTCACCTTTGGTAGAGTGCTGTGGCATCTTAGCTCACAGCAACCTCAAACTTTTGGGTTCAAGTGATCCTCTTGCCTCAGCCTCCCAAGTAGCTGGGACTACAGGCGCCCTCCATAACACTTGGTTATTATTTTTTTTTTAAGATGGGGTCTTGCTCTGGCTCAGGCTGGTCTCGAACCTGTGAACTCAAGCAATCCATCTGCTTCGGCCTCCAAAGTGCTGGGATTACAGGCATGAGCCACTGTGCTCAGCTTAGAATCAGATTTTAAAAAGCCAGTGTCCCGGCCATACCCAAGACCAGTCAAATGAGAACCTCTAGAGGGGGGACAATGTGTCATAAGTCCTTGGAGCTCTTCAGTTGTTCCAGTGCCACCACCACCGAGAGCCACCACATCATAAATATAAAGGATGGTGTGGGGCTGGTAAGATCAGAGGGTCTTAGAACTCGAATGGACCTTGGAGGTCGTCTCCTCTGACCCCCATCGCCTTCCCAGAGAGCCTCACCGTTGAATCTGGTTTTGGCCTCTATTTGTACTAACCTGGAGCTTCACTGTTAACAGAGCCATCCGTAACCATGTAGAGCCCTCATGCTTACCACGGAAACCCACCGTCTTGGAACACTCTGTCCCACAGGCCTATCAAGAACATGAGATGGAGGCTGCCTGGAGAGACCCACACATCTCATGACTCCACCAGGGGAATTGATGCCTACACAGCTTTATGACACTGCTGGTCTCACTGAGAAAGTGGGAGGAGGCCCATTGCCCATTCCCCCAGGGATCTCAGCCAATCAGAATCTTCTATTCAAAGCCAGGATACGGCATCAGGCCTGCCACTCCAGACTGTCTCAGCTCAGATCCTCTCCAAGTCCATCAGCCTCCCTAGTTCTCCATTTCTCACCCTCTGCCCAGCACAGAGGCCATGTGGGGATGGGAGTTTTGGGGTGATCCATGCCAGAGGTAAGTAATGTGATAGCTCAATTTCCACTTGCTAATCAACCTTCCCAGCTTGAATAGAGGCTTCCTGGGTCTGAGAAGACAGAATCCTGCCTTCTCCTTCCAGCCACAGCTGACATAGGCCAGGGAGTGAGGGAAGATTGGCCTCTTATATAGGAACAAGCTAATACTGACAGCTAATTGAGAGTCTACTGTGCACTGGGTGCTACTCTAGGCACTTACTTCTAGCTCCAAATACTTCTCAAAATAGATGCTCCTCTTATCCTTATTTTACAGAAGTGGAAACTGGGGCCCAGAGAGGTACAACTGCATGCCCAGAGTCACCACGACTGCTGAGCGACTGGGCTGGGACTGGAATTGAGGTTGTCTAGCCACTGTGCCTACCCATAAAGCCTTCTCCGTGTGCCTTCAGCCTACGCCTGGGCTCAAATGTGCTTCCATTCCCCTTCCAACACTGAGTGCTTAGCTTCACAGCGGGCTGGCCTCTGGTGCCCAGCACACAAGTCGGCCCTGATGAGTATAGGCTGGAGGCTTCCTTCCTGCTTGACTCAGACAAGGACTTGCCCAATGCTGTCACTTCTTGGCCTGTACATGGGCTTGGAAATATTTCTCTGCTATGGCTCAAAAGAACATGGAAAAATACAAGAGTCTGTGTTATGCAAACCCAAACTGCACACCAGATTTTCTTGGGTCAGCCTGGGCCATCCTGGGTCTCCCCTGCCAGGGCCACCCTTAGCGTCCTGATGACCTTCATCGGCAGTCATATCAAAGGGGAGACAAAGTTAACTCCTGCCCAGGGTACTGATCCCACAAACAACCTGGCCACGCTCTGTGGCTGCCAGAAAGGGGGTGAGCAGAAATAGCCTATGAGACAGGGCCATATATGGTGCCAGTCAGCACCCATTCAAGGTCTGCCTCCTGTCACTGTACTGCAGCTGTTCAAGTAGTCAGAATCTATTGAACTTGGACCTGTCATGTATTAAGTTAAAGAACAAAAGCAGTAATGGGCCTTGTAACACATAGAACACTTACAGTGTGACTGTTGCAAAGATGGTGACAGCCTCCTGCCCCACTGACTAAGGTTGGGACCAGCTAGGCCAAGATCAAATCCAACCTGTTAGAACTCAGCAAGGCCCTGATCACCAACTGGGGCATCTCACTTCATAACGCTTTTCAGAACAAAGAGCCAAAACAAATTAGTGGCTGATGTGATCCACTAATGGCACTGTGGGTCAAATTTAGAAGTACGTTTCTTATGGTTCTGACTAACAATTAATCAGTTAAGTTGTACCTCTCATAAAAATGTCGACCAATAGGGCAGAGCATGACAAAGGCAGACTTTTTGAATCAGATTAACCTTAAAGAAATAAGGTAAAGGAAAGGAGAACTTGGGAAAAAGCAGCTATTTTCTTATGTGACTTTCTTAGAGGCTCTGCTATGGTTCGAATGTGTTCTTTCCAAAACTCATGTTGAAACTTAATCCCTGGCTCAGCATCTGTAGCTCAACTGGCTAAGGCGCCAGCCACATACACCTAAGGTGGCAGGTTCGAATCCAGCTCGGGCCTGCCAAACAACAATGACGGCTGCAACCAAAAAAGAAAAAAAAAAAAGAAACTTAATCCCCACTGTGGTAGTTTTGAAAGGGGGGGAGCTTTTGGAAAGTGATTAAGTCATGAAGGCACTGCCCCCACGAATGGATTAAGGACTCTATAGGGGTAACTTCAGACATACTTTACCCCTTTTGACCATTCCACCTTTTGCCACGCCAGGGCACAGAATCCACCCCCTTCAAAGTGTACGGCAGCACGGCTCCACCTTGGAAAAAGAGGGAGCAACTGTCATCAGACACCAAACCTGCTGCTACCTTTTCATCTTGGACATCCAGCCTCCAGAACTATGAGAAACAAATTTCTATTGTTTATAAGCTACCCAGTCTATGGTATTCTGCTAAGACAGGGCCACTGCTGGGGCAGGTATAGCTTGTCCTCTCAACAGGACTGTTGCTCTGAACTGGCACCTCCCTGGTGACCCAGCATCTTATCTAGGTACAACATACAGAGTGGCCACAAAATCTGGAAACAGGGATGGTACAGATTTTTTTCTTTTTTTTTTTAAGACAGAGTCTCAAACTTTTGACCTGGGTAGAGCAACCTCAAAGTCTTGGGCTTAAGTGAGTCTCTTGCCTCAGCCTCCCAAGCAGCGACACCTGCCACAATGCCCGGCTATTTTATTTGTTGCAGTTGACATTGTTGTTTTAGCTGGCCCAGGCTGGATTCGAACCCGCCAGCCTTGGT
>NW_003852510.1:1097155-1098222 GCF_000181295.1 Otolemur garnettii
GGGGAAATGCGCAATGATCAGTGAAATTCATGACAATTTTGCACAGTGCACCGAAGCGTACATTGTAGTAAAAGCAACACAGCACCGTGTATCGCAACGTAAGCTACACAAACCACTTATTATGTGGGTTTGTTCATGGTTTACTTTATGGCTGCCCACCGTGCAATTAAACAGACCTTAAAGGGAAGACATAGCATATGCTTAAAAAGACTCAGTGAAGTAAAGATATAAACCCTCCTGACTTAATCTACAAATTCAATGCAGACCTGATCAAATGACAACTGGGCCAGAGAAGAGGAAGTTTGACTGGAAGAGTTCAACCATGAGAGAAAAATCAGAGAAAATCTGAAAAACAATTAAAGATGGGAAAGTGAATCCACGAGATGTTAAGGCATACTGTATGGCTACAGACGTTATGCAGCAGAATATACTGGTATAAGGCCAAAGAGATGAACAGAAGGAAACAGAGAAGTCAGAAATAGACACAAACACATATGGAGACTTGTCACAAGACACATTAGCACTTCAGACGATGGTGGGAGGGACAGCTATGCCAGTCAGTGAATGAGGTTAGGAAAAGCAACTAGACAACGTGGCAATCAATACAGCTGGACAGATTTCTGAAACCCAAATAAATCGTAGGTGACTCAAAAATATAAATTTAAAAAATAAATTTTAAAGTATAATGAAAAAATTATTTACTTTTCAGTTTTTTCAACCGTGAACATAAAGCCCAAATGTCATAAAAGAAAACACTACATAAAGCCTTAACTTTTTAGGCCTGGGGCAGTGGTGGCTCACGCCCATAATCCTAACACTCTGGGAGGCTAAATCAGGAGGGTCACTTGAGCTCAGGATTCAAGACCAGCCTGAGCAAGAGCGAGACCTCATCTCTACTAAAAACAGAAACATTATCCTGGGATTGTGATGGGCACCTGTAGTCCCAGCTACTAAGGAGGTTGAAGCAAGAAGATTGCCTGAGTCTAGAAGTTTGAGGTTGTTGTGAGCTAGGCTGACACCATGGCACCATAGCCTGGGTGACAGAGTGAAATTCTGTCTCAAAAAAA
>NW_003852510.1:1099403-1101266 GCF_000181295.1 Otolemur garnettii
CAGTTCCATTATGCTCTCAGAAGCCCCTCTGAATTAGCATTTGTCTGGACTTAGGCAATGGATTATATGATCACTTTCCCTGTCTAGGCATTAACTACAATTAAGTTCACATGAGTACGTGAAATGTACAAGTACATTAATTATAGCATTATTATAAAAATGCTGGAAATAAATGTCTATCAGTAGAGGACTGATTCAATGAATAATGGTTTATCCTTATATTAGCATTCTAAAGGAGTGTTTAAGAAATAGGTATTACTGTGTAATTCATTTTGTTTGTAAGCATGCATGCGTAAATGTATAGATATATCTGGAAAAATACACAGCAAACTGATAAACAGTGGTCACCTCTGGAAAGTAACGTGGAAGTAAGATGGAAAATTTAAGAATTTTACTTTTTCCTTTATACAAGTCACGGTTTTTTGGTTTGTTTTTGTTATTTTACAAATAAGCATTTATGGACAGCACCTGTGGCTCAGTGAGTAGGGCACCGGTCCCATATATCGAGGTGGTGGGTTCAAACCCAGCCCTGACCAAAATGCAACAACAACAAAAAATAAATAAATAAATATTAGCATTTATTCTTTTATAATAAAATTCTTTAAAAAATTAAAATACTACAGGCACAGTGGCTCAGGCCTGTAATCTTAGTACTCTAGAAGACTAAAGAGGGCAGATTGTTTGAGGTCAGGAGTTCAATACCAGCCTGAGCCACAGTGAGACCTCCATCTCTCCTAAAAAATAGAAAAAAAAAAAACTAGCCAGGCACTATGGTGGGCACCTGTAGTCCCAGCTACTCAAGAGGCTGAGCAAGAGCCCAGGAGTGGTAGCTGTAAGCTATGATGCCATGGCACTTTATCCAGGGCTATGCAGTGTGACTTGGTCTCAAAAACCAACCAACCAACAAATAGAACAACAGATGAGGGCTGGGGTTGGTGACTCAAACCCATAATCCTAGCACTTTGGGCAGCTGAGGTAGGAGGATCACTTGAGGCCTGGAGTTCAAGACCAGCTTGGGCAACATATCAAGACCCTGTCTTTATAAAAAAATTTTAAAATTTGACTGGGCCAGGTGGCTCACGCTTGTAATCTTAGCACTCTAGGAGGTCAAGGCGAGTGGATTGATTGAGCTCACAAGTTGCAGACCAGCCTAAGTAAAAGTGAGACCCTGTCTCTATTAAAAGCAGAAAAACGGAGGCAAAAGGATTGCTTGAGCCCAAGTTGGAGGTTGCTGTGAGGTATGACGTCATGACACTCTACCCAGGGTAATAGCTTAAGACTCTATCTCAAAAAAAAAAATTTTTTTTTTAAATTTAAGTTTAAAGAATTTTTTTAAATCCCAGCTACTTGGTTGGCTTGGGTAAGAGGATCACTTGAGGCCTGGAGTTCAAGACCAGCCTGAGCAACGTGGCAAGAGTCTGTGTCTCTAAAAATCTTTTAATCCTAGTATTTAGTTGTCTGAGATTGGAAGATCACTTGAGCCCAAGAGTTCAAGGCTTCAGGAGGTCTGACTGAGCTTCTGGATTCCAGCCTGAGAGACAGAGATCCTATCTCTAAAAGAAAAAAAGCCCAAAAAACAAAAAAACAGATGAACCTTATTTCTTTGTCTAAGACAAAGGGGTTGAGCTGATCAACACCATCGCTCTCAGAGTGAATCTCAGGGATAAATAAATTGATGAAAAGTGAGCCCTTCCTCAGCTGTACCACTTAGGGGCAGAGGTACCAGCCCACATCACTTACTCCTGATGGACAGGAGGGGACAGGAAGTGGAGGAGAGAGGGCAGCTGTATCTGGGGATCGGGCCATAGTGTGTAAGTGGGAAGTGCTTGTGCAATTGAATTCATCATTCAAGAGATAATTGGA
>NW_003852510.1:1106646-1108830 GCF_000181295.1 Otolemur garnettii
TTCTCATCTGTTAAAAAAAAAAAAAAAAAGAGGGAGCAGGTGGGTAGAGGGAGGGTAATTAGTAGTATATATTGCAAAGGTACATGTCAAATCTATTATGAGTAAAGTATAAATGTCTTAACACAATAAATAAGTGAAGTGAAGGCTATGTTAACCAGTCTGATGTAAGCATTCCAAATTGTATATAAAATCAGCATAAATGCATTGATGTATATAGTTATGATTTAATTTTTAAAAATCTAAATTGTATATGAAATCAGCACATTGTACCACCTAAATGCATTGATGTATGCTGTTATGATTTAATAAATAAAAAGAACATGGGGCTGGAAAAAAAAAAAGAAAGAAAGAAAAAAAGAAATATAAATTTAAAAATTAAATTAAAAAAATTAAATATAGGCTAAGGATTTGAATAGACATTTCTCCAAAGAAAATATACAAATGATGGATAAGTATAAGAAAAAATGCTCAATGTTGCTAATCATCAATCCAAACTACAATAAGCCATCACCCCATACCTGTTGGGATGGCTATTAAAAACAAACAAACAAAGACAAATGTCAAGAATGTGGGGAAATTGAAACCCTTGCCCAATGATGGTGGGAATGCACAATGCTGCAGCAGCTATAGAAAATGGGGTTAAGGTTCTCCAAAAAATTAAAAATAGAACTCCCATAATATTCAGTAGTCTCATTCTGGGTATTTATCCAAAAGAATTGAAATCAGGATCTAGAAGAGATATCAGCACCCCTTTGTTTATTGTAGCATTATTTACAATAGCCAAGATGCAAAAATAACTTAAATGTCCCTGACAGACGAACAAAGAAAATGTGGGATATACATAAAATGAAATACCATTCAGTCTCTCAAAACAAGGAAATCCTGCCATTTGCAACAAGGATGAACCTTGAGGACATTATGCTAAGTGCAATAGGCCAGTTACAGAAAGACAAATACTGCAAGATTCCACTTATATGAAGTATCTAAAATGTCATATTCATAGGCATCAAAATGTCAAATTCATGGTTGCCAGGGGCCGGAGAGAGGGAGAAATGGGAGTTACTATTCAATAGCCATAAAGTTTCCGGCAAGCAAGATGACTAAGCTCCACAGATCTGCCGTGCAACACTGTTATCTATAGTCAACAACACCATACTGTATACTTTGAAATTTGTTAACGAGGTAAATTTAATGTTACCTGTTCTTACCACAGTAATACAAATTAAAAGAGAAAACACTACATCTGGAATTAAAAGATCTACGTTTTCCCAGACATTGACATGTGACCTACTAGAAGTTATTTTAAGTTTCTGAATCTCCAGCTCTTCATTTATAAAATTAAATCATAACAGAATCTGGGATCAAAAGCAGCTCTGGGATACTCCTTAAATAGAATACGTTGCAATTAGTCAAAATGATCTAGAAATGAAATTTTCAACATGGAAAAATGTTCACCATATAGAGTTAAATGATAAAAAAAAGCTACAAATTAATATGTGCATTGTGATTCCATTTTTGTTTATCTGGATGTTCTAATTTATCTTAATGAATAATTATTACCTGTGAAATCAGGAAAAAATAGCATTAACAATATTGGCTATAAAATCTCTGTAGCAGTACGGAAAATTGCTCGCACAATAGAGGGAAGAAGGGGCAGGATAAACAATGATATATACCCTGTGATTACAGTTATATAAAAATTATGGACCTGAAAGGTGTACCAGAAGATAAAAACTGTGATTTGTTAGAATGGGGCGATTACGGGTGATTTTCCATCCTTTCAGTTGTTGTTACTATTATGTAATTTTTATTTTTAAAATGGAAAAGAAAAAAAAAAACCTTCTCGGAGGTAGCCTGTCCTCCCCTTGGAGTGGGTGTCATCATGGCAAGTATGCTGCTTATTAAAAATAATGCTTTACATGGGCCTAGTTGACAGCTTCCTGTTATTTACATGGGAAATGGATAATCTCATCAACAAATGGCTGAAGCTTATTTTTGTTTACTCTGGGTAAAGTCTCCCCCTCTTTACCCTATTTTTTAGAGTATCTGACCCTTGACCCTAACCACCAGATGCTGTTGGGCTAACCAGTCCCTACCTTTGGGTTTGTTAGCATCTTCAGGCTCTACTTCTTTTGGCCCCACACAGCAAACCTGCCAAGCTTGAAGTCTTAGGGCCTTGCTGGG
>NW_003852510.1:1110291-1111448 GCF_000181295.1 Otolemur garnettii
CCACTTCAGTCTCAGCTTCACAGAGACATGTTTTTAATGCTGTGTCCAGATTTCCTAGTGGCTCCTGGCAGGAGGGCTGCCCTGATACAAGCTAGTCCGTTCGAGCTGGAAGCAGAGGTGCAAGGCCTCAGCCTCGGCAATGTCCAGAGCCGAGTCTCTCCTGTGTGCTCAGAGATCCTGCGACTCAGCACCACAGAAGATACCCAATAAAGCCTCTAGCAATCTGCGCACTGGGCCCCCAGGTCTGGTTGATCAAATTGTCTTCTGCCACAAGGACCAGTAACGTACAACAGCTGTTGTCATGGCAACCAAAGCAGCCAGCCTGCTGTTCTAGCTAACAGCCCTGAACCTCCTGCTGCCTACTTGGCTTGGAGAACAACAGGGGTAGATACCCCCAGAGTGTCTGAGAGGCTGGAACATGGTGGGGGACGTGGGAAGTGTGGGGAGAGAGAATGGGAAGGTGCTCAGGAAATGCAGACCTCAGTGCTTTCAGAATTGTTATAATGTTCTACGAACAGCTTGGAGCCCAGCGAGCTGTAAGATGACTGGTGCCAGAGGGGTTTCCACATCTTCCTGCGAAGCAGACCACTTGTCCAGGAACACCTCCCCACATCCTCCACTCCCTTTCTGCCAGCTAAAGGAGAGAAGGGCCCTTGAGGGGCACAAACAGCCGGAAGAGAATCCTGCAAATACAGAGGAAGGTCCCTGGGCTTTCACCAGCCCTGAGACAGAGTAGGCCATTGGGAACCAGAGTTGGTGGGTCCCAAGGTTGCTTTTGAGAGGCTAGATTCCCTGTGTCCTCCTGACTCTTTCTGAGACAGAGGTTGTTTCTTTTAACCAGTCCTGAATGTCTCTGGTCTGAACACAGTTGAGTGCCCAGAGATTTTGAAGTCATACAGACGAGAGCTCAAGCCTTGGTAACCTCAAGTATTACCTGTCTAACATTAGGCAAGTAATGTTACCTCTGGGACCAATTTCTTCAGCTATAAAAGAGGGGTGAGTAAAGTACCCATCTTACTGACTTACATCAAAGACTAAGGGAGACAGAGTACACAAAGCACGCAAGACACGGTGCCCGGCACAGAGCAAGCTGTCGGGAAGCAGGAGTTTTATTTTTATTTTTGCTGTTGTTAACAGCATCATGGATGATTACCTCC
>NW_003852510.1:1112188-1112694 GCF_000181295.1 Otolemur garnettii
CAGGTGCCCACCACAATGCCCAGCTATTTTTTGGATGCAGTTGTCATTAGCAGGGGCAGGCTGGGCCCACACCTGCCAGCCTTGGTGTATGTGGCTGGCGCCCTACTCACTGAGCTACGGGAGCCGAGCCTGTTTTTGCTTTTTAAAAAGTTAACAGTAGATATCTATAGGTGATAGTGCTGCAGTTTTTTTTTCCTCTTTATACTTCTGTTTTCCCAGATTTTCCAAATTGAAAAAGTAATACTTCCGTAATTAGAAAAAACACATTCTTCTTAAAGGTTAGAGAAGACCATTAAAAGTGAGCTAAGGACTAAAAACCATGGAATGGTACACTTTAAATGGGTGTATTGTATGGCATGTGAATTATATCTAAATAAAGCTGTTGTTCTAAAAAGCCTTAAAGTATGAGTCAAGGTGTGCAAGAATACCCCATCCAAAATTGTTAATATAAAAAGGTATAAACTGGCTCGGCGCCTATAGCTCAACCGGCTAAGGCGCCAGCCACG
>NW_003852510.1:1113325-1114378 GCF_000181295.1 Otolemur garnettii
ACCCAAATGTCCATCACTAGGTGACTGGTCGAATCAGTTATGGTAGATCCATACAGTGAAATAAGCTGTAAAAATAGAAAGAAAAGAATGAGGGAACTACCTTCTGATATGGAAAGATTTCCAAGCTCCATCAGTAAGTGAAAAAACTCAAGGTACAAAACAGTATATGTAACATGCTACCTTTTATATGAAAGGCGAACTTAACAGCGGCTAGGGGGCACTGAGTGAAAACTGAGCCGATGGGGACAAACTGCCCGAGTCAACTGATTTATACTGCTTGGTCTTAGAACATTATTAATATATTACCTATGAGAAATTAAAGTTCATATGCTTAGAAAAGAAGCTAAAAAGTGACATGCCTCTGGGAGGCTGAGGTGGGTGGATTGCTTGAGCTCATGAGTTTGAGACCAGCCTGAGCAAAAAAGCAGGACCCTGTCTCTACTAAAAATAGAACAACTGTGGCAAGAGGATTGCTTGAGCCCGAGTTGGAGGCTGCTGTGAGCTATGACGCCACTTGAGCCCGAGTTGGAGGTTGCTGTGAACTATGACGCCACAGAACTCTACCTAGGGTGACAGCTTGAGACTCTGTCTCCAAAAAAATAATAATAATAATAAAATAATAAATAAATAAACAAAAAGTGACTTGATGTGATGTCTGGAATTTGCCATAAAATACTCTAGGGGGGGAAAATAGTGGGAGGGGTCTAGATGAAAAAACAATGCCAAAATGTTAATGTTAAATATTGAATGTGGTTGGGGAGTTCCTGGAGGTTCACTGCATGTTTAAAAATTTTCATAATATAAAAAAAAAATTAAAAAATAAAATTTTTCATAACAGGCTTGGTGCCTATTGCTCAGCAACTAGGGTGCCAGCCATATACACCAGAGCTGGTGGGTTTGAATCCAGCCTGGGCCTGCCAAACAACAATGACAATTACAACCAAAACATACCTGAGCGTTGTGGTGGGCACCTGTGGTCCCAGCTACTTTGGAGCCTGAGGCAAGGGAATCACTTAAGCCCAAGGGTTTGAGGTTGCTGTGAGCTGTGACACA
>NW_003852510.1:1114658-1121353 GCF_000181295.1 Otolemur garnettii
CAGCTACTTGGGAGGCTGAGGCAGGAGGATCACTTGAGTCCAGGAGTTTGAGGTTGCTGTGAGCTGTGATGCCATGCACTCTATGCAGCACAGACTCACGACACATGCTTAAGGTTAATAAACAGAAGCTATTGTCTAATTTTCTTGTCATCTACAGATACATTTCTAATTGCAGCTCATTAAGGAAATGTAGCACTTTGTAGAAGAAGGTTAGTCAAAGGTCTCATGCTCTCAACCTCATGATCTGACTCTCTACAATGAGAAAAGGAAAACCCTGCCATCACCCTGGAGGGACAACAGGACCTTTGCTGCTGCCCCCACAAAGCACTGCCAGCCTCTCCACAGGGTGCCCTGCAAACCTAACAGGGAAGGGGAGGCCAGTTTCACTAGACTGATGAGAAAAGGGTGTGGAACTCTGAGGAAATCTGTGAGTTTGGCGTAAGAAAGGTTTTTATGAGTAGGATCAGTAAGTCTCCACATCTCTGGAGATCAGAGGAAGAGCCACTGGGTCTGGCTGGGGCGGGAGGCTGGCTAGGTTAGCCATAAAGGGGGCATTCTGCCTAATGGGCACAATGGAAGGGTATATGGCACACCTCCTGGGCGAGGGGCACAGCTACCACAGGGACTTTACCTAACAAACACATTGTAACCTAATTGTTTGTTCCCTCATACTAATCTGAAATTAAAAAAAAAAAAAAAAAGGACTTTCCACGGGTCATTGAACCAGGGAAGGGTAGGCAGGGAGCACCACCTTGCTGTTTCCTGGGGCTGGGACATGAGTCCAGAAGCAGTCCTGTGTGCCCCACCTCCCCACCCTGGGACGGGGCACCCAATCCCGGGCCTGCCTGCACTAGCCTTGGTCTCCTCTCCCAGGAGGAGCAGGGCCCAGCAGGGGCAGCGCCATAAAGCAGCTGAACCACCTTTCCCCTCTGCCTTAGGACAGAGATCACAGTGGGAAACAAAGGTGTGGTCCGGCACACCAGCTAAAGTACTGACTCAGGGGTAGGAAAACCTGGATAAGAATCCCAGCTCTGCCAGTTACTAGCTGTGTGGCCTTGCACAAGTCAGCTAACCTCTCTGTGCCCCAGGGCCTACCCGCCAGGGATGCTGGGAGAAGAAAATGAGACCCTGTGTACAAAATGCTGAGCACACCTGGATGCGGCGTTAATGCTCCATCATTAGTAGCTACTATTAAACTTGTGTTGAGGCTGAGACAAAGCCATCCACAGGTCCCCTTTCTTTCCCAAGGTTTTTGTCTTAAGGAGGGACCCAGGATGCCATCAGGTCTATGCCCAGGAGGGATACCTGAAGCCTTCCCGAGTTAGCAGCACCTATGAGGTCACATCCATTGCCAGCCTTAGGGCACCTACTGTAATAAAGACACCAGTCCCTTCTGCTTTTATGGCAGTAGGCAATCCCTAAAGCAATTTCACATGCACCATCTTACTTGAGCTCTCATCTGATGAGCCTGTGAGTACTATCATAACAGCCATTTCACAGATGAAGAAAGCGGGGGATCCACAGGAGGGTGTGCGGCAGGTGAAGGACTGAAACCCAGGGGTCTGTGACTCTCAGCCTTCCTGGCAGAGGTGGGGGTTGTCCTGCCCTCCTCATACTCCTTCTCCTCCTCAGCTTCTGTGCCAGTGGTCAGTGACCACCTGACAGGTGAGGACAGGCCCTGGTCTCACTGGGTTGTGTCCTTATCAAGCCAGCTGTCTTCACAGCTGGTCTACTTGGGGACACGCAGTGGAGAGACTCAGGGCTTTGGAGACAAAATTTCTAATGTTCCTGTAACATTTTAAAATATTGTCTTACAAAAAAGAAAGATCTGCTCTTCCAGAAAGAATCTCCTTTATCCCTTAGCCCTAAGCTGACTGAAGTTGAGAATGTAAATATGAAAAGGTCATGGAGTTTCCGAGGGTCTGAAAGCCTCCTCAAATGTGAGTCCCTAACCCCCTCTCCTACCTCATGGGCCACAGCAACCCAAGACCATCTGTGGAGGGAGCTCTGTGCGCCTATAGCTTCCTCTAACATAGCCTAACTATTGTCAGTCCCGGAACCTAGATGGAAAGTTTTAGCATTTAATTTTTTCCAGTTAGGGCTGAAATAGCATTTTCATTCTCCACCCTCATTTTTAAGAGCTGGTAATTTTCAGAGACCATTACTATTTGGGCCGTGGTGTTCTGAGCCCAGAGGTAAGGTACACAGGAATTTTCCTAAGCCAGTCTGAATGCTAGAAGGTGCTTTCAGGAACCACATTTTTAATGTGACTCCATCACTCTCTGCTGGAGCATCTTGGGGTCAATGAGAGCCTTACGGTTCTAACCTTTTCGTTAGCTTCTGTCAGTTTAAAATCATCAACCCAGTGAAACCAAAGGGCAAAGCCCATGCCAACATCTTGTCTTAGCTCCCCTGGGGAGGCACCAAAGGCAGATGATTCTGCGAGGCTGCCCCTGCAAAGCCGTTCTCAGCCGCAGGCAGCCTGGGTTCAATTTTGATGTCTTGGGACAGCTTTCTCTTCCCCCTCCTTCCTGTTTGTTTGCAAGGCCATCAACATGTTGGTTTCCTGAGGCAAAGGGTTCTTCTCCTGGGAGAACAGTATTCAGAACAACAACAACTGCCTCCTAGGAACCTTAAGAGATTGTAAAAAGCAAACTTGAGAGCATCTCCAAACAGCACAGATGATGATAAAGATGCCCAAGTGAGCAGCACTACCACTGTGCCACTGTCTCCTGCCTTTCAAAATTCTGCACATGACATCATTGCTATTGACCAATAAAGCATATGTTCATATTAAATTAATTAACAAAAACAAAAAACAAGCCAGAAATATTTTTTCTTTTCTTTCTTTTCTTTTTTTTTTTTTTTGAGACCAAGCTCACTCTGCTGCCCAGGCTAGAATGCCATGGTATCAGCCAACCTCAAACTCCTGGGCTTAGGCGATCCTCCTGCCTCAGCCTCCCAAGTGGCTGGGACTACAGGTACCCACCACAACACCTGGCTAATTTTTCTATTTTTAGTAGAGACATGATCTTGCTCTTGCTCAGGCTGGTCTTGAACTCCTGAGCTCAAGTGACCTTCCTGCTTCAGTCTCCCAGAGTGCCAAGATTACAGGCGTGAGCCACTCAGAACAATTTCTACACAAGATGTGGGGAACAGCTTTTGTTTTGTTTGGGAATCCTAGTATCCATTTTTCCTTCCTAAGAGCACCTTGATTTCCTTTTAGGGAATTTCTTCTTGTCTCTGAAGGCAACCTCCTCAGGTCTGACCTACACTGTGGAAGCCAGAGGAGCCCTTGCAGGGCTCTTCAGTGACATACCACTTATTCCCAGCAAAGGGCAATCACAGGACTTAGGGTGAGCCAACAAGGTCTTCTCAAGACCAGTAACAGAATTTGCAGAGTCTGTGCCTTTCAGCAAGGGGATGCTACCCAGCATTCTCGTCACTGGTAGGGGAGCTATGGTCTCACACGGCCCTCCTGGCCCCGGCACGGTGCCACACGCCTGGCGGGCTGAAGGAACTGAAAGTTGCAGCCCAAGAGCTGCTGCGAGCTCTTTCCTGATAGCCCTGTGACAGTGACAGGGCACACAGGCCCCACCAGTCTGGACGGTGGCAGGACAGTCCACTGCTGGCCTCAAGGTGGTGGCTGAAGAGCAGTCATGCTTTCCCTGTGGGACTGCAGGAGGTGTTTGGGTGGAAGGTAAGGGCAAGGCCAGGGTCTCGACAGCCCTGCCAGCTCTGGGATCAAAGGAGTCTAGTCTCAGGAAAGGGTGGAAGATCCTACAGCAGGACAGGTGTGAGCACCAAGAGGCAGGAATCTTTGCTCCACACCAGGAGCAAAGGGTGAGGCTGAGCTGAATGGTTCTTCTTAGGCACGCTCTCCCCTGGCATTTTTTTCATGCCTCTCCCACCTTTCTGCAAGCATTGAGGCCAGGGGCCAGAGCATCTCGTTCACTTTTGATTCCCGGCACCCTGCACAGTTCTTAACACATAGCTGCTGCCTCATGAATATATCTTAAAAGGCTGAATATATGACATAAGCAAGCTGAGAAAGCAGAGGGACAATAAATTTAACATAACAATAAGTGCTGTACACCTCCTAATAGCACCACTTATAGTGAATAATCAAATTTGCCTCACGACCCTGTGAAGTGGGTACTGAGGCACAGAGAGGTTAAGTAACTTGCCCAAGGTCAAACAGCTACTAAGTGGTGGAGCTAGACTTAAACTCAGGCAGTCACACTCCAAAGTCTGTGGTCTTAGTCCTTGTGATGACCACTGTCCTCTCTTTTCTACCGGTGAAAACTCCCTGGTATGTTACACAAAGCTCCTCAGCAGCCTGAGCCCAAGAGTGAGGACCTATAACAGGCCAGCTGTGACCCTGGCAAACATACCAACATCCTGGCAACAAGGACACGGGGGATGCATCCCATGAAGGCCCAGTGGTGAGCAAAGAAACAGTGGCCCTGCCACTAACGGTGAGCCTCCCTTTGATTCAGTCAATAATTCACTCAGTGTTTACTGTGTGCCCACTAAGTGCCAGGCCCTGGAACAATTAGACAGACATATTTCTTGCACTCAAAGAAGCCAAGTGATGATATTAATGACCCTTGTTCTGTGCCAGGCATGCACCACTGTGTGCACTTTGTCCCTTTTTTTTTTTTTTTTGTGGTTTTTGGCCAGGGCTGGGTTTGAACCTGCCACCTTCAGCATATGGGGCTGGCGCCCTACTCCTCTGAGCCACAGGCACCTCCCCCCACTTTGTCCCTTTTAATGTAACCTCTGTGATCATAATTATGAGTGCTGTATTGATGAAGGCTGAGAGAAGTCAGGTCACATGCCCCAGGGTACCTACACATATTTAGATGTGCTTATCTGCACGGCAGGTGCAGAAGTGAACACTGCAGACAGCCTTCCCTCTTATGGGCTGTGATGAAGAGCAGTAGAGAATATGTGGGCAAGATCATTTCTGGGGTAACGGTGGGCAACTAAGCAAGGTAAAGGGCTGGAGAGGGCTAGAGAGAGTGACTAACCATGGTCAGATATGGGGTGATGGGGGTGTTCTAGGCCGAGAGGACAGCCTGTGCAAAGGGCCTGAGGCAGAACAACTTGATGTGCTGGTGGAAAGAAAGGGGGATTGCACATCTGGAGTGCAGCGAATGGAGGGAACAACAGGAGATTGTAAACTGGGGGATCAGAACACAGGCCTGGCTTGGCGCCTGCAGCTCAGTAAATAGGGCGCCTGCCACATACACTGAGGCTGTCAGGTTTGAGCCTGGCCTGGGCCTTCTAAACTACAATGATAACTGCAACCAAAAAATAGCTGGGCTTTGTGGCGGGTATCTGTAGTTCCAGCTACTTAGGAGGCTGGGGCAAAAGAATTGATTGCTTAAGCCCAAGAGTTTGAGGTTGCTGTGAGCTGTGACACCACAGCACTCTACTGAGGGTCACATAGTGAGACTCTGTCTCAAAAAAAAAAAAAAAAAAAAGAACCCAGGCCTGTGTGCTCTAACAACCAATGAGTCTGTGTCCAGACGTCCAGACAGGCAGCATGCAAGGGAACTACACAAGGAATCAACTTCAGAGGACAAATTCCCAGGTTACAAGTCCCTATGAAAGCGACAAAATCTCACCATGCCAGATGTCAGCACATAAAGAAAAAAACCTCAGCTTGTGCAGACAAGATCTTTGTCAAGTCTGACATCTCTCACAGGTCCTGTGGGACGAACTCCACTGTGCACCTTATGAAAATTAATAATCCTAACACGTGGTCTTTGAAGTGCTTTATGTATGTAAATACTTCCCAGCAGGAAGCAATTTCAGAATGAATATTGTTTCTTTAATGACCATCACGGTCACTTGGGGTTTAGACTTGCCTGGGGATGGCTGAGCTCAGCACCCTCCTTGCACAAGGGACCGTGTCTGGACAGTACTAGACTTCCCAGGGCAGGTCTGTGAAAGATCTGGTCTCAGAAATGCCTTACGCCTCTTACACCTGTGTGCTGGCATGAAGAGAGAGCGAGTCAGTCTCCATCAGCCACTTCTCCTCAGGGTCACACGAACCAGGAGGAGTGGAGGGTTCAGCTGTTGTCCTAACTACCCAGAGACACAGCCCACAGCCCTGCTGGCGACAGAGGAGAGGGGGTTCTGCTGAGAGACTCAGAGAACACTGAGAGTGGGGAGGGCAGACGAGCACAGCACGTAGGCTTCAGAGTTGCCCCTCTTTCCCTCCACCTTACTCCAGGGTTTCTATGGGGCCTGAGTGGGACCCCACACACCTAACAATTCAATTTTTCCTCTTTTTCTATCATTATGTGGTTGGGAGCCTAGATGCCTGCTTTATATCCTAGCACTGTGATGAATTAGCTGCCACACCACCCTGAGCCTCACTTTCTCCATCTGCAAAATGCAGGTACAGACAGTTCCTAGTTTACAGCAGTAAATCAAAGAACTCGCACCAAGTCCTTTGCCCCATGTTTAGCACATAGTAGGCCTTGTAGGTGTTGTTGGTTTTTTTTATTTGTTTGTTTTATAGAGACAGAGTCTCACTTTGTCACCCTTGGTAGAGTGCTGTGGCATCACAGCTCACAGCAACCTCCAGCTCCTGGGCTTAGGCGATTCTCTTGCCTCAGCCTCCCAAGTAGCTGGGACCACAAGCGCCCACCACAATACCTAGCTATTTTTTGTTGCAGTTT
>NW_003852510.1:1122237-1123653 GCF_000181295.1 Otolemur garnettii
TTTTAAAAGGATATTTGCTTGGCCCTACTTAAATGACCAATAAAGACATAAGTCCAATTGGCAAAGTGAAAGGGGGGCAAAAAATTTTTGAGACAGAGTCTCACTTTGTTGCCCTTGGTAGAGTGCTGTGGCATCATAGCTCACAGCAACCTCAAATTCTTAGGCTCAAGTGATTCTCTTACAGGCGCCTGCCACAACGCCCAGCTATTTTTAGATATGAGGTCTCACTCTGGCTCAGGCTGGTCTTGAACCTGTGAGCTCAGGCAATTCACTTGCCTTGGCCTCCCTGAGTGCTAGGATTACAGGGGTGAGCCACTGTGCCCAGCCATGATCTTTAAAAATTTACATGGCATACCAGTTGAAAATCCCTGCCCTGGGGAAAGGAAGTGAGAAGACCTCTCCTAGTATTGATGAGAACAAGGCCCTCTCAGGGAGTTGGGACAGTCTGGATGTAAAAAGCCTTTTGCCCCTGGAGTTGGCTTCTGGGTTCAAATCTGGCTCTACCCTCCCTTCCACCAGCTCTGGGATCATAGGCAAGAGATTCAACCTCCTGGCTCAACCAATCAACCAACGTCCTTTACACACTTACTAGGGGCAGACACCATGCTGGGTACCTCAGCGCCTTTATCTGGCAAAAATAATAAGAATAAGAAAACAGCATGGTGATTCCTCAAAAAATTAAAAATAGAATTACCATGTGCGCCAGCAATTCCACTTCTGAGTATATACCCAAAAAAATTGAAAACAGGGTCTTAAACAGATATTTATATACCCCTTGTTCTATCTTGTTTTGCTTTGTTTTTTGGAGACAGAGTCTCACTCAGTTACCTGGGCTAGAATGCTGTGGCATCAGCCTAGCTCACAGCAACCTCAAACTTCTGGACTCAAGTGATCCTCCTGCCTCAGCCAACCAAGTAGCTGGACTACAGGTGTCCACTGCAACGCCCCACTAAAAATAATTTTTCTATTTTTAGTAGAAACAGGGTTTCGCTCTTGCTCAGTCTAGTCTTGAACTCCTGAGCTCAATTGATCCTCCTGGTTGGCCTCATAGAGTGCTAGGATTACAGACGTGAGCCACCGAGCCCAGCCAATACACCTATGTTGATAGCAGTATTGTTTAGAATAGCCAAAAGGTGGAAGCAATCCAGGTATCCACTGAAAAATGAATGGATAAACAAGGTGTAGTATGTACCTACAACAGAAAATTATTCAGCCTTAAAAAGAAAGGCAATTCTTGGCTCTGTGCCTGTGGCTCAAGTGGCTAAGGCGCCAGCCACATACACCTAAGGTGGTGGGTTGGAATCCAGCCTGGGCCTGCTAAACAACAATGATGGCTGCAACCAAAAAATAGCCGGGCGTTGTGGCGGGTGCCTGTAGTCCCAGCTACTTAGGAGGCGGAGGCAGGAGACTCTCTTG
>NW_003852510.1:1124111-1131895 GCF_000181295.1 Otolemur garnettii
GCGCTCTACTCCTTTGAGCCACAGGTATCGCCCTGAAAACGTTCTTAAAAATGGTTAAGATGGTAAAGTGTATGTTACCCCATTGGAAACTTTAAAAATAAGAAAAATAAATCATTACTAAGCACCAATACCACCATAATTTCTGTTACACGGGGAAGACGCACCTGGGACTACAAGCAGGCTCTATGCAGTCTGTATGGCCTTGGCGTGAGATTCCAGTCTCTTCCCCCTACACCCCAGTCACACTCCTCAGCCTCGTCCTCCTCCATCCCATGTTATAACCTTCCCAGACCAGTTAGAAGTGGGGTTGCCACACCAAGCCCTTGCCCAGGCCACACCTCCTCTCTCTGTGTCCAGCCAGAATGTGCTCATATTCAAACATTCAGCTCAACTTACCACCCCTGAGTGAGGCCAACCAAGACCCCACCGTGGCCCCCATAGCCCTCCCACACTCGGTCCCTGACAAGCCCCAGCAAGTGGAAGACAGGAGCTGGGTCTTACTCATCCCCGTCCCCCAGCTTCTAGCTTCGTGCTTGTTGCACACTAGAAGAGTGATGTGCTCGGAGCAGAGATGCACATGACATTTATTGATCATACTTACTATGGATACTCTTCTGATGTACACACTGTGACAATCCCTAAAGGCAGGCACTTTGTTATTTAAGGCCAGGATTAGGGGGAGGCAGGTGAGGCACTCACTTCAGATGCAAATGTAAAGGGGCCTGCAAAACTCAGCAGTCAGGTGCATATTATTTTTAAAAGCCAAAATGAATGCAAGAAATCCTTAATGAACTAAATATTCAAATTTTAGATAAAGACAGGATCTAACTCCGTGCTCACATGACTCACCTCAGCCTAATTTCAGTCCTGTCAGATTCTGTCTTTGTTTAAAATTTTGATATTTTTTTCAACTTATGTCCAGGTATTTATCAGGAATTCATTAAACCTATATGCAAAGATTGACCTGTAAGAATGTTCATTGTAACCAAGCACTATCATGCCTATGATCCTAGCACTCTGGAAGGCAGAGGTGGGTGGACTGGCTGAGCTCTCAGGTTCAAGACCAGCCTGAGTCAGAGTGAGACCCCCGTCTCTAAAAATAGCCGGGCATTGTGACAGGCACCTGTAGTCCCAGCTACTTGGGAGGCTGAGGCAAGAGGCTCCCTTGAGCCCAAGAGTTTGAGGTTGTTGGGATCTATGACGCCACGGCACTCTACAATGGTGACAAAGTGAGACTCAGTCTCAAAAAAAAAAAAAATGTTTATTGATTGTAGTGTTATTTATTAAAAAAAAAGCATTGGACAACATATTTGGTCAGACCATAGGAAACTGCCAATACCTGATATTTTTCCCTAAAAAACAGCAATTTCATCTAGTCTAATGGAATCTGAAGATCTGACATTTATGAACTGTGATTATATAATCTACAGAACAGTCATACAATTAAATACTAGACAACCATCAAAAAATATTTGGAAGATTATTTATGACGTAGAGAAGTGTCCTTGATAGAGTGTTAAATGAAAATAAGTTACAAAACAGTATAAAATCTTTGATTTAGTTCTTTTTCATTAACTATCAAAAAAGACCTGAATTGTTTATTTGCCACAATGTTAATAGTGGTAACCCTAAATGGTGGGATTTAGGGTGATTTTTATTTCCTTCTATTTGATTTCCAGTCTGGTGTATTAAACATCAATATGTCAAATAATACTAATAAAAGCTTTTTGTCGGCCAGGCGCAGTGGCTCACCTAATCCAAGATGTGAGCCTTGGATTACAATGATTCTGTAATCCAAGAACTCTGGGAGGCCTAGGCAGATGGATCACCCGAGCTCAGGAGCTCGAGACCAGCCTGAGCAAAAGGGAGACCTCTTCTCCACTAAAATTAGAAAAACTGGTCGGGCATTTCGGAGGGTGTCTGTAGTCCCAGCTACTCTAGAGGCTGAGGCAAGGGGATTGCCTGAGCCCAAGAGTTTGAGATTGCTGTGAGCCATGATGCCATGGCATTCAACCCAGGGCAACAGAGTGAGGCTGTGTCAAAAAAAAAAAAAAATTTTTTTTGTCTTTGATCTCATATCTTTCTACTAAGACTTTGTCATCTCCTCACCCCCAGGAGATGAAAAGAAGAGAGTCTCCCAGTCCCAGGCTCTCAATCTCCCTTGCCTGGACCCCCGGCTTAGCAGCACTTTCTCTGCCCCCGTCAGTGCCTTCAACTCAAGCCTATCTGGGTTGATCTTCAGGTTCAGAAGACAAGCCTGGGAATCCAGAACTGATGTGCCATCCTCCAAGCAGGTGACCACAGCACCACATGAGTGACGCAGGGGTGCAGATATCTTGCCTTCAGTCTTCATGTGGCTGAGAACCAGCAACATCAGGGCACCAGCTCCTTCTTTCTTTTTTCACTTTTATTTTATTTTATTTTTTTGCAGTTTTGGCCAGGGCTAGGCTTGAACCCGCCACCCCCGGGGCTGGCGCCCTACTCCTTGAGCCACAGGCACCGCCCTCTTTTTTTACTTTTAAAGTGTTTTAAGATTTGAGGGTTTTTTTTCCCTCTCACACACAGATTAGGATATAGATCTGAGGTTTTTTAAATTCCAAAAAGTACAAAGATTAAGAATACAATTACCTGCCCTGCCACCAGGATTAACAACTATTGACATTTTGTTAGATTTGCTTCAAGTCTCTCTTTTATAAACAACTGCAAAAGGAAAACCAAAAAATACCACACCAAAAAAAGAGTCAACTGAAAGAAAACATTACAAATAAAGTCAAACTCCCTTTTGCTCCCCCTCCCATCTCGTTCCAGGGATACTAACTGTTATAAATGTGCTATATACCCTCTTTAGCCCATTTTTATATCTTGAGATAAGCATATGTGCACGCCTACATACATCCACAAACAATATATGGAATTGTTCTATATAATTTTAATCTACATAAATGGTACATACTACATCATCTTGTCCTTCAGTGACATGTTTGTAAGCTCTATTCATACCAAAATACAGCTGGCTATAAAGTGTACATGCAGTTTGTTGCACACACACTTTATAGCCACCCTGTATATTGGTATGAATATACAGGGTGGCTTTATATTTTAGTCTGGCAAGGTACTCCATTGGGTACACCAAATGGGTGGGTCTGCTCCCTTTGCATGGAATTCTCTGGGGGTGTACATAACACCAAGACTTTCCCCGACCTCATTGGTTCTAATTCGGAGAGCCTAAATCAATTGCCAGGGCTACCCCCAGACAACATCCTTTTAGTCCATAAATCCTTCCAAACCCTGGCTCGGTGCCCATGGCTCAAGTGGCTAAGGCGCCAGCCACATACACCTAAGGTGGCAGGTTCGAATCCAGCCCAGCCTGCCAAAACAACAATGATGGCTGCAACCAAAAAATAGCCAGGCATTGTGGCAAGTGCCTGTGGTCCCAGCTACTTGGGAGGCTGAGGCAGGAGACTTGTTTGAGCCCAGGAGTTGGAGGTTGCTGTGAGCTGTGATGCCACAGCACTCTACCCAGGGGGGATAGCTTGAGGCTCTGTCTCAAAAAAAAAAATCCTTCCAAACCCTGCCCCAGTCCCTCTATCTTCCACAGCTGTGGCACCTGCCCAAGACCACCCTTTCCTCACCCTAATCCTCTCTCTGAGGCATGAGTACTTTTTGACTTCTTAGGCTCCCCTCCTGACTTCAAGAAATAATGGAATTAAGGTCCTTGAAAGAGCTTGTTTTGCCTTCAGAGGTTGTGCCACTAGGTGGTGAGCACCCTGAGAAATAGGTGTCCAGCAGGCTTTTGATCCCACCAGTTCTGGTGGAATCCTGCCTCTCTCGGCAGTAACATCTCTGAATCAGGTTCCTTAGCTATAAAATGGGAATAATAATACTCAGCTCCCAGGCCTGCTGTGATGGTTAAGGGGGACAGTACCAGCACACACCAGGAAATCAAAAAGCGTTCTACCCCGGTCCTTTCTCAGGCTATTCTCAAACTAGCAGCCATGGCACTCTTCTAAATCATATTGCTCTTGTGTTTCTGAGATTTCCAAGGCCAGATCACATATCCAAGTCTTTGCAACATCCACCTTGGTCTCCTGATTTTCTGGCTGTGGGTAAGCTAGCCACCATACCATGAAGACTTGCAGGCAGGCCTGTGGTGAGACTCACAAAGAGAGCAGTGCTGTCACTCCAAAGACAGCAGCAACTTGCCAGTGAGAAAAACACCTTCAATCCTTTGCATAACTACAGCCTCATGAGAAAGCCCACAGCTGGAATACATAGGGAGACCTCATCTCTTATAAAAAGTAAAAAATTATTATAGCTGGGACTGCTGGTGCACACCTGTAGTCCCAGCTATTGAGCAGGCTGAGGCAAGAGGATCACTTGAGTCCAGGAATTTGAGGCTGCTGTGAGCTAAGATGATGCCACGGTACTCCAGCCTGGGTAACAGAACAAAACTTTGTCTCCAAAACACAAAAGTGAAGAAGACTATGAAGATGAAGAAGACAAAAAAGAAGAGAAGGAGGTAGAGGAAGGAGGAAGAAAGAGAAAGGAAGGAAAGAGAAGGAAAGGGAAGGAACAGAAGAGAAAAGAAAAGAAAGAAAACTCAGAAAACCCAGCCTGGGCAACCAAGCAAGACTCTGTCTGCAAAACACAAAAACGAAAACAAACAAACCAAACAAGAAGAGGAGAAAGAAAGAAAGGAAGGGAGGGAGGGAGGGAGGAAACCCAGAACCAACCAGCCAAGCCAATCCCAAATTCCTGACCCACAGAAACAATGAGAAAGAATAAATGATGATCTCTAAGTCATTAAATTTGGGGGTAATTTGTTACACGGCATTAAGTAGCTAATATACAAGTTAACAAATAATAACATCTTGTTATGACTAACAACTTCTGTACAAATACTTATATATTATGTGCTAGACACAATTCTAACTTCTTTTCGTGAATTAACTCATTTAATCTCCATAGCAACCCTCTAAAATGAAAACTACTAGTTCTCCCATTTTACAGGTAAGAAAACTGAGGTACAGAATGCCTGAATAACTTGCTAGTAAGTGAAAGACCCAGAACATGAAGACCAACACTTTGGTTCCATCACCACCATCCCATCTGCATCCTGAACAAAACCATAACCAGAAATTTAGCACCAAGAAACAGGAAATGCCCTCACATCCATAGTGCCTACTTTTAGGGAAAGGAGAACAGAATAGAGAGAACTAGGAAAAGAGCCAAACTTCTGAGCCATGCCTGTGGCTCAGCGAGTAGGGCGCCGGCCCCATATACCAAGGGTGGCAGGTTTGAACCCAGCCCCTGCCAAACTGTAACAAAAAACAGCCAGGTGTTGTGGTGGGCACCTGTGGTTCCCAGCTACTCAGGAGGCTGAAGCAAGAGAATCGTCTAAGCCCAAGAGCTGGAGGTTGCTGTGAGCTATGATGCCACAGCTCTCTACCAAGGGTAATAAAGTGAGACTCTGTCTCTAAAAAAAAAAAAAGAGCCAAACTTCTTACTTCCCCCGGACATTCCAGATTACCTTCTTCTTGAGTTTACAACTCTGTCTCTTACGCTGTCAGTAAGCTGACCCTGGATCAAAGCCCAGGCTTTCCTCCCCTGGGTAAGTGAAGTGTGTATTTCGTTTTTCTGACAGGATTGATTACTAAAATGTTGCACATTTCCTTAGGACTCATTCTGACCCATGGAAATAATGTCTCTTCTGCACATGTTCTGACTCATTGTAAGCCTCATCCCTGCCTCTTCAAAGTTCCCAACAGCTCAAAGCATGCCGGGTCCCTAAAGTGGCAAAAATCACTCTAAGAAGACACCTTTATCTAACGCAGGATAAATAAATAAAAGGTACATGTTCTAAGGTCCATTTCCAAGCCCTTTGCAGACATGGCTAATCGATCATAGCCTCTTTCCCACTTGGCCAGGATGCAGCTCCAGAGTCCTTCTCACCACAGTGCTCCAGGCTGCCACGTCCACATGTTCTGAGTTGGCATTAGAGCTGAGACCTATTTGTCATTCTTGCTATAACAGGACAAAGACAAAACACCAAAAGCAACAGACTGGAACTAATCCCTCTACTTTCCAGGAGAGTAAAAGGCTTCCCGCCTCTGCTGCTCCTATCCCTCCTCCAAAACCCATTTCCATCACAGCAAGAGCTTAGAAAGGATTTCTAAAAGAGAAGACACTGCAAAAAAATATTCACCTTGCTCTTAATGATGGTATGAAAGCTAAGGCCCATGCTGGGAGTGTCCCGAGCCACAGATGATGGTGAATTAGGCACCAAATGGCTCAGCAGCTGGACCAGAAAGGACTCACCCCGAAATCAAGGTAAACGAGGATTCATAGCCACATTCTTCACTTTGTACTGTCATGTGTCACTTAACAATGGGGATCCATTCTAAGAAACACATTGGTAGACAGGTTTATAATTAACTTCATAGTCTGCACTTACACAAACTTAGGTGGTACAGCCCACTACACTCCCAGGCTGTATGGTACACCCTGTTGCTCCTACTTTGAACTTGTACAGCAGGTTACTGTATCCAATACTGTAGGCAGCTGTAACATAATGATAAGTATTTGTGTGTTCATTTCATTTATTTATTTAGTTCTTGAGACAGGGTCTCCATCTGTTGCCGTGGCTAGAGTGCCATGGCCTCAACCTAGCTCACAGCAACCTCTAACTCCTGGGTTCAAGAGATCCTTCTACCTCAGCCTCTCAAGTAGCTGGGACTACAAGTACCTGCCACAACACTCAGCTAATTTTTTCTATTTTTTGTAGAGATGGGTCTCACTCTTGCACAGGCTGGTCTCAAACTCTTGAGTTCAAGGGATCCTCCTGCCTTGGCCTCCCAGAGTGCTAGGATTACAGACATGAGCCACCATGCCAGGCCATATCTATGTATCTAAATATATCTAAACATAAAAAAGGCACAGTAAAAATACAGCGTAAGAGAAAAAATTGGTACACCTGTGTGGGGCACTTATCATAAACAAAGCTTGCAGGACTGAAAGTTGCTCTGGGTGAGTCAGTGAGTGGAGAGTGACTGTGAACGCCTAGGACATCAATCACAGTACATTCCCGTGACTTTATAAACACTGCACATTTAAGCTACATTAAAGTCATTTTAAAAAAAGTAATTGTGCTCTGATGCTATGATGGCTACAGTGTCACTAAGTAATAGGAATCTTCCAATTCCATTATCATCTTAAAAGACCCCAGTCATACACGTCGACACGGGTCTATCATTGACAGTAATGTTGTAATGCAGTGCACAACTATATGACCTTCCTTGGACAAACTACCAGCACTTTAGAAAGGTGACCTGAACAAATGGGAGCACCAGCATTGCCCAGTGGAAATAGAAAAGCGATGCATATAATTTAAAGTTTTCTAGTAGGGGCTCAGTGCCCGTAGCTCAGTAGTTAGGGCACTGGCCACATACATTGAGGCTGGTGAGTTCAAACCCAGCCCGAGCCTGCTAAACAACAATGACAACTGGAAAAAAAAAATAGTTGGGCATTGTAGCAGGCGGCTGTAGCTCCAGCTACTTGGGAGGCTAAGGCAAGAGAATCACTTGAGCCCAAGAGTTTGAGGTTGTTATGAGTTTTAATGCCATGGCACTCTACTGAGGGTGACATAGTGAGACTGTCTCAAAAGAAAAAAAAATGTTCTAGAAGCCACATTAAACAAGTAAAAAGAATTAGGTTAAATTAATTTTAATAATATATGCTATTTATCCCAATATATCCAAATATTATCATTTCAGCACGTAAAAAAA
>NW_003852510.1:1133837-1137833 GCF_000181295.1 Otolemur garnettii
ACATGTGAGGTGCCAGAAGGAAACCCCCTAGAACTGACCGCCAACCTGGCAACTTTGGAAGGCATGGATCCCTTCCAGCTGTGGCACCCCAAAGGTCAAGGCCTTTGACATGAAAGGCCTTGAAATGTCAGAAGGCCACCTCAACAGCTTGTTTAAAGACACCGAGGGCAGAGCCGCTGTGCGGAGATGAAGGGCTGAACCTCTGAACTCTGACAAGCCGCGTCTCCAAGGGCGTGACTAATGAGAGATTGAATTGAGAGAGGGCCTCCAGCTTGCCAGGGGGCACGTGAAGCCATCCCACACCAGTCACCTGGGCACGGGGTGCCACCTGAACCTCAGAAGACACAGCCTCAGACAGGCGGGTCTTGTGCAATGCCAGGAGGGCAGGCTGAGGTGGGGGCAGGAAAGGGCAAGAATTCCAAATCCCTGCCCTGCCAGACAACATCACTTCCAGAGTCCCAGTTGCCCCTGAAGAGAACACTGTGAGCCTGACAAGGAGACAAAGGCGAACTTGATCAGGTACCACCATTTGGAGGAATTGTCCTTCCCACACAAAACTCACCCTCTGGAGACAGAGTCCTCCCTGTCCTCCCCCACCCCAGTATTTCAACAAGGGCCCCATTCATTACCTTTAGTCCTTTAAATCTCTTCAGGCACTAGCATTCTCTCTCCCTCCTCACCAGCCATACACCACACACATATACCTTACAGACACACACACCACGAACACGCCACACATACACACACCATACCACGCACACACATCCCACCCATGACACGTACATAGACCCCACACATGCACATGACAACGTGCCCCCCACAACACACAAGCACCTCACTGATCCCACAATGTAAGGAAATGTAGTGTTCCAAACCATAGAACAATTTCCTAAGAAATTATGTTTACCTCCTTAAGAACCACCACTTACAAACAAATTTGACCATCCTGCTAGAGAATTTCCTGAAATGACATAGTTCCCTGACTTACCAGGCCTGGGTATCATCTGTCACTTCCTGATGATTCAGGTATGGACTCTGAGCCTGCCTTTACCACAGCCCACAAGGACTAATGAGCCCACCTCCTCCTCCGGACTGTTTCACCTTGAGCAGGCTGCCCCCACCCCCAGGATGGTGCCCTGGTCCTAGGCTGCCTGGAACACTTTCCCTAGATGTCTGCATGGCTCACTCTCCTCGCTCACGCCTCAGCTCCATGCTGTCCTACCCATCTTTCCCTCATCTTTCTGCCCCCACCCATGCTGCTTTATTTTATTTCCATAGTATTTGCCACTACCTAATAAGTTACATATTTATATTTTCTGCACCACCTCCGCGCCCCCCCACCCCCGCCACTCTGCAGGATGTGAGCTCCTGGAGAGGAGGGATTTCACCTGTTTCAGTCATCTCCAGGGCCTAGAACAGTCCTGGCACACAGCAGGTGCTCAGTAAGTAACTGTCAAAAGAATGAATAAACACAGCCTTCACCATCCTGACCACTGGGTGCCTGGAGGGTCACGCGGCCTCATGTGGCCCTTCTTGGCGGTCCTTTGCTGTCAGCTGTCACTTCTCAGTGTGTCAGCAGCTCCTGTCAATTTCCCCATCTTGCTCCGTCTAATCCACTGTATTTGTGACCTAGGAAAGGCCGCAGGTTGCCAGGACATGACCAGCCTCCTAATCATACAGATGCTCATGCACAATGTTCATTTCCAGGCTTTGGCCCTTAGGAAATTCCAAGTCTATCTTCTGAGTAAAGTCCACAAGTGTTGTGACTATTAGCGTTCTGCTCAGGGGTCTCTGCAGCTTCCTCCTGGTCCTCTCGGATTGTTGAGATATCCAAAGTTCACCTACAGAGAGTTTTGCATCCATGTCAGTGAGCAGCCCCTGATAGGCTTCTAGTGCAGCAGAGGGGAGCAGTGAAGCTCCACCCAACTGACAGCGTTTCAAGGTAAGGGGGAGGGGAAGGGGTCAGAGCAGGGCCGGTTTACTCCTTGTAGGAATTTAAAGGTTTCAAGGATTATGAACACGCATGGTGTAGGTCTTTGTACGCCTTACTCTCTGGCCTTATTCTGTTAATTCAAGCACTCTCAGACCGTAAGCCCTGGCTGAGAGCCACCCTCCCTTTTGTGGGAGGAGTTAAACAAAGTCAAAGATGACTTCAGCCAAGAGGGACCTTGGAGATCTTATAGTTCAACCCTCATCTGACAGATAAGAAAACAAAGGTCCAGAGAATAGAAGTGACTCACCTAAGGAAACACAGC
This sequence comes from Otolemur garnettii, assembly GCF_000181295.1. Classification (NCBI taxonomy): domain Eukaryota; kingdom Metazoa; phylum Chordata; class Mammalia; order Primates; family Galagidae; genus Otolemur; species Otolemur garnettii. Next base: position 1,136,093 of record NW_003852510.1, read on the forward strand.
CTCTTCGGGGCAAGGCTGAGCCTAGAAGTAGGATCACTGGGCCTTCATTTGCATCCTGTCTTTATTCCTTCACACCCACATCTCTGATACCCAGGGCCGCTCCATTCTGCCTGGCCCTGCCAGAGGCCCGGGGAATCCCATAATGGCAAGTCTCACGATCTAGGTTCACAGATGTCACCCCCCACTGAGCTCTGAGACAATGTCATCCCTCACTCTATGACATAGCAAGAAAGAGGAGTTGGCGCCCTTTAGCCTAGCAAGCCCAGAAAAGGAGAAGGTTTGCACCAGGGACAGACTTGGCACAATGCTGCCTCCGATGCGCCTGAGCCTTGTCTTGCTTCATACTATAATCAACAAGGTCCTTCCATTTGCCCCCCTCATTTCTAAAATATCCCTGGCTCACCCCTTCTATATACTCTGAAGAGTTCACAGAAGTCCTCTGGGTGGCCATACTGTCTCTAGCCAGACCCTACTCAAGGGCGCAGCTGAAATTCAGGGATATGGGGAGACAGGCCTGGGCTTCCACCTCCTCCATAAACAAACAACTCAGGGGTTCTGCCAACCAGTGCCACCCTGGAAAGCAACAGTCAGGGGCCTGGGAGACATGACAGGCAACCTGTAAACTATATCTGGGTTGAACTAGGGAAACAGAAGCAGAATATGAAAAGTTCAGACTCAGAGTGCCTCCACCAGCAGAAACACCCTCGTGGGCCTCGGTCCAGGGAAGCAGGAACGATGCTAGAGACCAGTGTTTCCGACTTTGCAGCTTTGCCTCTGACCAGCCTTGGCTCCCTCTCCCTCCTTGCTTGGCAGCTCTAAAGGAGCGGGGTGGGGGGAGCACAGCAGCAGTGATGGGTCCTTTTATCCTTGTAGTTACCCTGGCCTTGGTGTGTTGGGCCAGCACTGCTTCCCAGGGCACCCAGGGCTCTTATGGTGCAATAAATGGACCTTATTTCATGAGAGTGAATCTTTTTTTCTCCCCTACTTGATGCTGTTGGGAGCATTTATTTGCCAAAAGGGAGTATGGAGAGAAACGCTGGTCGGCCTTTGGACCACTCCATTCTTGGACAGTTCTGTGAGAAAGTTTTCCTTCTGCTGCAAAGAAATCTCTCTCCCTGCAACTTTTACCTGCTGTGACCAGTTCTATTCCTTGGAGTCTTGCAGAATAATTGAAGTAAATCCCTTGCCTTTTCTGTTGGCTCAATGCTAAGCTTTCATGGGGATTCAAAAGTATGAGATGCAGTTAAAAAGTTTACACTTTAATGGTGGAATCAAGATTGTTAATCAGGCATCAAATATTTAAAAAATAGTTATCGGCTCGGCGCCTGTGGCTCAAGCGGCTAAGGCGCCAGCCACATACACCTGAGCTGGCAGGTTCAAATCCAGCCCAGGCCCACCAAACAACAATGACGGCTGCAACCAAAAAATATCCAGGTGTTGTGGTGGGCACCTGTAGTCCCAGCTACTTGGCCAAGGAGTTGGAGGTTGCTGTGAGCTGTGATGCTACAGCACTCTACCCAGCACAACAGCAGAGGCTCTGTCTCAAAGAAAAAAATAACAATAAAAAATAATTATCCTGGTTCGGTGCCTGTAGCTCATAGGTTAGGGAGCCGGCCACATACACCAGGGCTGGCAGGTTCAAACCCAGCCAGGGCCTGCTAAACAACAATGACAACTACAACCAAAAAATAGCCTGGCATTGTGGCAGGTGCCTGTAGTCCCAGCTACTTGGGAGGCTGAG
>NW_003852510.1:1137853-1146875 GCF_000181295.1 Otolemur garnettii
TGTTGTTTGGCGGGTCCGGGCTGGGGATTCGAACCCGCCACCTTAGGTGTACGTGGCTGGCGCCTTAGCCGGTTGAGCTATAGGCGCCGAGCCTCCTCCTGCACCTTTACCTCTGGGCTCCCAGGTATTTCCCTGATCCTCCTTGGCACTTTAAACTTAGCTTCCTCTTCTCATCTGCAGCAAGTCAAACTCTGTGGGAATAGGGAGGGGCAAGAGGATGTTCACTGGCACTGCCCACAGCCCCCAGTTCTCAGTCCTCCAGGGCAGGGGTGTCAGGGTTCAGGGTTCAGAGTTCTGAAGCAGAGGCTCTGAGCAGCAGTTTCCCTGTGCTCTCTCCTTTCCTCCCTTTCTAGCTCACACCTCCTCCCATCACCTCACCAGAAAGAGGCACAGAGCTTCTGGCCAGCCTGCCTTGTCCCTGCAGCTACTAGCCTTTCCTGAGACCAGGGTTGGTCCTCTTAAAAAGTGAGAGTTCCAGCTCTGCGCTTGTGGCTCAAGCAGCTAAGGCGCCAGCCACATACACCTGAGCTGGTGGGTTCAAATCCAGCCCGGGCCTGCCAAACAACAATGATGGCTGCAACCAAAAAATAGCCAGGCGTTGTGGTGGGTGCCTGTAGTCCCAGCTACTTGGGAGGCTGAGGCAAGAGAACCATGTGAACCCAAGAGTTTGAGGTTGTTGCAAGCTGTGATGCCACAGCACTCTACAAAGGGTGACATAGTGAGATTCTGTCTCAAAAAAATAAAAATAAAAATAATTATCCTTTTTGGTCATGTCACTATAATGTTAATAGCACTTATAAAAAATATAGAGAAAAATATAAAAGATGGAAGGGGGGATTACTCATAATCCTACTTTGCTCTGCTAACATTTTGCTTTGAATGGCTTTTTACATTTTTGATTTTTGCAACAGATGTTTATAGAGTGAATACAAAGCAAAGTGCTGATCCAGGAGCCCCAGGAAAGACACACTGATAAATCAGACTTGGATCTGGCCTGGAAGATGCTCCAGGGGAAGGAAGACGAGCATGGGCTTTAGAGTCAGAAATACTTAGTTTCAAATGCACTTACTCATTATCAGAATATGGGTAAGACTCAGTTTACTCAAATGTTAGCTGAACCTAATAATGGAACCCTATCTCATTAGGTGGTTTGGATTCAACGAGGTAAAGATTGCAGAACTGTTACACTGCACCCAACATCCAATGAACACAGCCAGCTTAACTACAATAAAATATACAGCAATGGTGGAGGCTGGGCAGGTACAGATCAAAGACCACAGCATTCAGAGCAGAGACTACAGCACTTGAAACCATTTTCCGAGTGTGCTATCCACAAAGTCTGTGACTGTGCCAGGCAAGTGCACTGTCTGATTAAATGAACTGAATTTAGTGCCCAAGGGTAATCATAATTTGACTCAGTATGTGAAAACTCAGTTCTCCTGCTCCTTTCCAGAAGAGCCTTAAGTCTGTTTAGCCTCCTTGTATTCTTGCCACACCATTCAGGGGAAGGAGCTTAAGGTCTTCTCAAGAAGCAGACGGGGTATAAATCTTTAATCTTGTAACCGTAATGAACACCTCAGTCATAGGCTCCCCTCTGACCTCAGGCAGTTTCTTCCATTACAGCAAGATGGTCCCCTGGGCAACTTGGCCTGATCTTGCCCACCAGTGCCCTTCTCTGCATCTATGTTAAATGGCATTTCCAGATCTGAGAACGTCCTCTGCTCACAGAGCTGACAAACACAGCCATCAGAGAAGGAAGCCACACTCCCAAAGCCCTTGGAGCAGCTGGTGGGGGGAGTGCTGTTACAGCACAGCAATAAGGACCCGCCAGGAGAAGAGCAGCTAATCCTGTGCCCCTGGGCCTCAGGCCTTCCAGAAAGACTCTTGGGCTGTCAGGGGCCCCACCAACTTGGGAGCCCCTGGGCTGTCCCCATGTCTCACAAACAGGTCTCAAAATGGCCCATGAACAGACCCCATTGACAGGAAATGAGGCCCTTTAAATCTGAACTTTTTGGCAAAGGGAACTGGGGGTGTTTGTGCTTCTCCTTCCCCACTCTCTTTCTCAAGTGTGGCCCCTAGGCGGATTAAACACAAAATCATTTTCTGTCATTTAGGCAAATCAAATTCCCACAGCTCCAAAATGCAAACATTATAAATAAAATATGCACTCATTCAGATCTTATCAAAGCTTTTGCTCTCGGAGAACAGTGCTAGAAAAGCCATCATCTGTGTCCCTTTCTCTCCCTGCAAGGCCTGAAGGGTTACTGTGGCAACTTCTCTGGCAAGGCCACATCCCTCTGCAAGCATAAACCATGGAACACCTTTCGGGAGAACTCCCTTAAAGCTATTTATTTATTTCTGGAAATGAAACTGTCATCTGCTTACCTAAGAATCAACAAACCTTGCAAATAAATCATTTAACCCAAAATTCTACCCACAAAACAACCAAGATCTAGACATGGGAAGTATTTTATCCATGGTCACTCAGGACAAAATATCCTGAAAAAATATCCCAATTTCAGGATAAGAACCTCCAGTTTACTGGCCTGAGCAAGAGTTAGACCCCATCCCTACTAAAAATAGAAAAAATTAGGTGAGCGTGGTGGTGGGCACCTATAGTTCCAGCTACTCAGGAGGCTGAGGTAGGAGGAACACTTGAGCCCAGGAATTTGAGGTTGCTGTAAGCTATGATGATACCCTTTCACTCTAGCCTGGGAGACACAGTGAGACTCCATCTCAAAAAGAAAAGAAACTCCAGTTTAGGAAAAGTCTTGCCCAAAATGTAAAATCAAATTCCATGTAACATCTTACTCTCCCACCCATGCCTGTAAGAGAACTGACGTATGGAAAGCTGAATCCCAAACCCTAAACACAACCATCACAAATGCTTTCCCCGACTATAAGGCCAGAAAACTCAGGGGTAGCTGTCTCTGCTCCACCTCCCACTTTGGCTGCTGTTCTGTGCCAGCATGCATCAATGTAGATTCAAGGGGCTACCACCAAATCCACGGCCATGCCCATGAAGTATAGCACAGAAAAATCAAAACCCTTGCTGCATCATAAGCAGCCAGATAGGAATAGAATCAGTATCTCCCTTTAGTTTTACAGATTCAATAACCAAATTTTTCACATTAAAATTTGAGACACATAGACTGACAGCAGGACAGAATATTAAAAATCAGGACCTCTCTGAGAAATCTGGCCTTACAGTTGCCATGCCGACACCCCATAATGCCAAACAGGCGTCTCCAAGGTCCAGAAGCAATTTGGCTGGCTTCAAATAGCCCAGACATTGTAAAAAGAGCCTGGTCTAGGCTACAGACCCTCCCTTTCCCAGCTCAGCTCTCTCATTCCCCAAGGGAGTGATGATGACGCTTGTCTGAATTTGCCTAGCCTCTGACAGCAAAGCGGGCCACATCACTCTCTAAGAATCTAAGAATCCACATGTATCGTCCTGGCTCAATTTCATAAGTAGAGAAATGTTTCAGAATAGCAAAGATAGTGATTAGTTACCACAAAGTTCAGGCAGAAAGCAACTCTTTGGCTGCACCTGCCCCTTTTAAGCTGATAAAAGGTTCAACTCCTAGAGAAGTTTGAATATGCATTCCCTGACCTCCTTACTTAGTCAGGTTGGACCTGGCAATAAGGGAATGTGAACATTGGGCCATTCATTGACTGATGCCAGAAATGGGCAAAAATCCTATTTTATTCCTTTAAGAAGTCTTGCTGTGTAACAGTGTGGGGATGCAAGGAGTTTCTAGCATAGTCCCTGAAAATCACACAGAAGTGGAATAACTCAAAGACAGGACGACAATGCAAGGCAGTGAGTGTCAAAGCCAGCGTGTGGCTGGGGGCCAACGCAGGAGGAACAGACCTACAGCACTTACATTTAAGAACAGAGAGAGAACTGGTTGTGCCCCTAAGTGGCTCCCCAGGACTCCCATCCTCCCCTTCCCCCCGCACCTTTTTTTTTTTTTTTTTTTTTGAGACAGAGCCTCAAGCTGTCCCCCTGGGTAGAGTGCCGTGGCATTACAGCTCACAGCAACCTCCAACTCCTGGGCTCAAGCGAGTCTCCTGCCTCCGCCTCCCAAGTAGCTGGGACCACAGGCACCCGCCACAGCGCCCGGCTATTTTTTGGTTGCAGCCGTCATTGTTGTTTGGCGGGTCCGGGCTGGGGATTCGAACCCGCCACCTTAGGTGTACGGGGCTGGCGCCTTAGCCGGTTGAGCTATAGGCGCCGAGCCTCCTCCTGCACCTTTACCTCTGGGCTCCCAGGTATTTCCCTGATCCTCCTTGGCACTTTAAACTTAGCTTCCTCTTCTCATCTGCAGCAAGTCAAACTCTGTGGGAATAGGGAGGGGCAAGAGGATGTTCACTGGCACTGCCCACAGCCCCCAGTTCTCAGTCCTCCAGGGCAGGGGTGTCAGGGTTCAGGGTTCAGAGTTCTGAAGCAGAGGCTCTGAGCAGCAGTTTCCCTGTGCTCTCTCCTTTCCTCCCTTTCTAGCTCACACCTCCTCCCATCACCTCACCAGAAAGAGGCACAGAGCTTCTGGCCAGCCTGCCTTGTCCCTGCAGCTACTAGCCTTTCCTGAGACCAGGGTTGGTCCTCTTAAAAAGTGAGAGTTCCAGCTCTGCGCTTGTGGCTCAAGCAGCTAAGGCGCCAGCCACATACACCTGAGCTGGTGGGTTCAAATCCAGCCCGGGCCTGCCAAACAACAATGATGGCTGCAACCAAAAAATAGCCAGGCGTTGTGGTGGGTGCCTGTAGTCCCAGCTACTTGGGAAGCAGAGGCAGGAGACTCACTTGAGCCCAGGAGTTGGAGGTTGCTGTGAGCTGTGATGCCATAGCACTTTATCCAGGGGGACAGCTTGAGGCTCTGTCTCAAAAAAAAAAAAGTGAGAGTTCCTGGTGTGTTTTTCGAGTTCCTGGGGTGGAAGCTCCCTGGGGTCCTGGGGGCCTCCATTGGTTTGTCTAGTTCCAGCTCCCACCTGTCAGTCCTCCCTGCTCTCCACTCCGGGGGACTCAGCACAGGAGGATTTTCCTCATCAGTCTTTCTGTACAAGCAGCCACAAGTGCTTTGGAAACAGTATCCTAGGAACAGGTCCCATACCCAGAAGGGAACAAGATACTCAATCAGGTTTGCCCCCAGAGAGCTCATCCAGACTGGGATCTAGGACAAATCCTACAACCTCATCCTCCCCTCCCCAGGTCTCCTCAGCCAAGGCCTGGAAATAATGGTCCCTCTGCAGGGGACACAGAAACTGGGGCAGGATGGGAATAGGAGAGGGCATTCCCCAGTGACTCTCCCCATATTCCTGGGATTCAGGACTAGTATCTTGGATTCTACACAAGATTCAGGCATTGTGACCCGCCCCTCCAGGCGGTCCTCCCCTGTCCTCCTCCAGGCCCATATTTTTTCATGTCGGAATCATCCCCACCCCAGCCCCGCCCCACTCTTTGCTCTCTGGCTCCTGGTCCTTGTTTGGCCAGGCCGCCCTCATGCAGCAGTCCCTCCCAAGGGGCGCCCCAAGCTCTTGTCCACCACCTGCCCCCGTCGGAAGAACGCGCCCAGCGGAGAGCGCTCTCGGCAGCTCCCAGAGCCTCCCGCTTCAACAGGTGCCGGCCCCTGCGTGGCCACACCAAGCTGTCACCCTCCGGCCGAGTGAAGGCAGCGACAGGAACGCCCCCTGCAGGACGTCAGGGGCTCCGCACGCTCCCGCCTGGGTCCCCGAAGTGCCAAGGGCCCCATCATAGCACGCCGCCTTTGTTTCCCCGCTAGCTTAGATGTCACGGGGCTCACCTCATGCGAGGGAATGGCCAAGCCCGAATGTGGTCACCGCCTGCCTACTAGTAGTAGTGGACCCTAATGTTGCGGGTAGAGGGCGAGTACCCAGAGAGCTCTGGGGGTGCGGGGTGTCCGTGAGGAAGAAGCTGGTTCAAGTTGACCCAAGCTCAAAAGGGGACGCGAAGCAAGGAGCAGCGCATAGAAAGCCTTCCCTATCTGCGCTCTAGCCCCCTGTCCTTTGCCCCCAGGAGGCTAGAGAAGGGGTGCGCACCGCCACCCACGCGCTCAGCTGCTAGTGGCTCCCACCGCCGGCTAGCTGCGTGCGAGGTCCAGCCTTCCGGGGCCGGCAAGGCGCCAGCAGTCCCCCAGCCCCCGGCCCCCGCAGCGCAGAGCCGGGAGAGCCGCCACGTTCCTAGTCGCGCGCGCGCCGGGCCCACCAAACTTGCAGCACTTTATCCCAGCCCCCACCCGCTGTCACCCTCCCATCGTCAGTGCGCCCTGGCCCCAGCAGCCCCGCAGAGGTTGCCATAACAACGGGCAGGAATGCTCCAACATATACAAAGCCGGCCCGCGCAGCGGGCACTCGGCCCCCTGCCGGGCCCCGCGCCCTCGGTCGCCACTCGGGGGCAGGACGCGCGCCGCTGCTCCCCTGCCAGCCGCCCGGGGCGCGGGGCTTACTCACAATGAGCGGGATGGTGCGGTCCTCACGGAGCTGCTCCGGCCTTCCGCCGACCTTCTGCCCGCCCCGGCCGCCGGAGGATGCTGCGTGGGCTCGGTTGTCCTGCCATAAGTAGTAAAAAGTGCCCAGGATCCAGGCTACGGTCAGGATGGCGATGGCATTGGCGCGGATCTTCCTCATTGTAGGCGGACAGGCGCCCTGGATGGGGGCCGGGGCCGGCGTACTCTTGGGGCCGCGGGGGCGCTCGGAGCCCCAGCTGTTTGTTTTCGCTCGCGCCTGGCTGCTCAGTCCTGCAGAGCAGAAAAAGGAGAAAGGTTGGGGGGGGGGTGATAGGAGAGACAGGAGCGCCGAGCGATCCTCACGGTCCTAATGCCCTTCAGCCCCGAGCGCGCGCGTGCCCCGGACGCCCATTCATTCGCGCGCAGAGCGGATCCCGCTCTCCAGCCACCGCCGGCCAACCGACCCCGCAGCGGTGCAGCGGCGGAAGAGCGCGCCGGGTAGGAGGCGGTGCGGGCCTTCCTCCTGCTCCGGCAACCCAGCGAGACGGACGCCCGCGGCGGAATGGCGACTGGCCAGAACCAGCCTCGGTTCCCACCGCTCAGTGACCGAACGCCCAGTGGCTGCCTCCGGCTGCTGTCCCGCCTACCCACCCCCACCTCCAGACTAAGCGGCTCTGAGTCACCGACTGGAAACGCGCGACCCCCGACCTGGGCCCGCGCCGCGGAGCTGCAGTTCCGGGCTGCGCTCTGAACTGCGCTCTGGCGCGGGGTTCAAGGTGTGTGCGGCGAGTCCTTGGGAAGCAGCGGCAGGACTGGGAGGAGAGTCCTGAGTTTACACTGGAATCCTCCGCAGCCTGGGATTCCGAGATGCTCAAGAGCCCGCCCCACGGAGGGATTGGAAGCTGGTGCACTTGACATTCCGGGAGAGCGAAGAGGAAACGATGCTGCCGCACACTCGCGGTAAGGAGAAAGGGAGTACTACCACTCTACAGCTTTCATTGGCCTGGGGCTCCCAGATTTCTTGAGGCTTCTCCCTGCTCCGCCTCATTGTACCCTGGACAACCCTAAGGTATCATCACCATTATTTCTTCAGAAGGAAGAGAGGCCAGGGAGGCTGGACGATTCTCTTGAGACCACGGGGCTAATTAGTGGGCAGAGCCCAGTCTAGAAGCCATCTGTCCATCTGACAGTTTTTGACAAAGTGCAAAACACAAACATCCTGGAGACTCTGCCCCAGTCCTGAAGGCACTGAGGATCAGGTGTGAATTACTCCCATTCCAGGCAGAAAGCAAGATAAGCCAGATTAGTTTTAGGTGAAATAATAACAAAGTAAGAATCAGAGAGGAAGAAATAATTTATGCAAGGTGGTCTCAGAGAAGATGGATAAATCCGTTGGCTCAGTCCTTAAGAGGCAGGGAAGAAAGAAGGGAGGAGAGGGTGGGGACTGCAGGAATAGCCCATGGAAAGGTCCAGAGGATAGAAGCACTTGAAGTCTTCAAGAGAGAGCGCTGCTAGGCATTGCAGGGTGTCCAGGATGCTGTGAAGGTTTTGGCAGGAGTTGAGGTTGGCCAAGTCTCAGTCTGGACTCAGGAGGTCCTTGAATACAGGAGGAAGAGGTGACAAGGAGTTTGCTTTCTATTAGTGCTGCTGGACACCTGGCCTCTCTAAAGACCCAGACAGGGCCAGGCCTCCAAATGAAGCGGAATCAGGCAAACTGATGTCACAGCATCCTGCCCTCCCCCAACCATCCCATTAGCATCACCCTGAGGCACAGAAGTGAAATGAAGTGATACTACTCCATTTCTCTCACACATGTAGTAGATGCTTGATACATTTCTGTTGAAGTGAGGTAAAGAAAACCCTAGTTGACTTTTTGCTGCAGAAAACCCAGGATCATCACTGCAACTATGACACCCTCACACAGAAAACTAATCAAGAGAACATTTGAACAAGTCCAAAAATGGCCCAACCAGGAATGTGACCCTTAAAAGAAGAGAATGCACTAAGAAAAGGTATCACAAAGGGTCTACAAAAGTGACAGGGAGTTTGAGGCATGAGCTGTGTGGCAGTCACAAACAATAGGGGTGAGGATGTAGAGACGCTGCAGGCCAGCCTTGCTCTCCCAGGTTCCTCTTGCCTGGAGAGTTTAATCAAGCTGCGTTAGGTAGGGGCCGGCCATGGTCCATTTGCATAGATGGAGAATACCACTGTCAAGCCACTGCCTGGTCTCCACAGGAATGATGGGGCAGATCCAGTGATCACGTCATCTGTGCGATGCCAGGGAAGACCTTGCTCCTCAGAAACCAGGCTCCACAGGCATCTCAGCTCAACCAAGAAAATGTCAGAGAACTGCCCTCTTGGTGCCCCCACTTTCACAAAGGCTCTCAGGAGGTCAAAGTCAGCCCTGTGAAAGCCTGTTCTCATCCCAGACTGGTCTATGTGTATCTAGTTGTCGTTGGTCTTAAAAGAACCAGGCAAGGCTTGGCGCTTGTGACTCAAGTAGCTAAGACACCAGCCACATACACCTAAGGTGGCGGGTTTGAATCCAGCCTGGGCCC
>NW_003852510.1:1147054-1149418 GCF_000181295.1 Otolemur garnettii
GGCTCTGTCTCAAAAAAAAAAAAAAAAAGAACCAGGCAAAAAAGATGTGGGATCTGAAGACGTCACATCCACTCCTGGTGAGAAGCTCCAAACTCACGCCCAGGCATGGGGGACGAAGCTGGACCATGCCAAGCTAAAATCAGGCTGATAGTTTTCTGGCAACTCCAGAAGGCAGGTCCCCTAAGGAGAAGGAGGGAGGAGCTAAAGTGTGGCCGGATTTCTATAAATCTTACCACACACTCACCAGGGCTCCGTGGTGGGGATGCTACATGCACGTGTGCATCAAATTGTAACTCTCTAGTGCCTAAGAGAAGGACTCCTCTCCCAGCCACCAGGAAAACCCCACAGCAGTGTAGACTTTCAAGAAGGTGCTGGACTTCACAACCAGCCCTCCCTTAATGGGCACTTCCCTGGGGGAAGAGGGCAGGTAATGACCATGCTCATAGAGCCATGGACTAGGAGCTGCCACCTCAGCTACAATCTATGGTCTTTCTTCCAGATTCTTATCCCACAGAGCACTGAATTGAGCCTGTCTCTCCCTGAGACAGACATCAATGATCAGGGGTGGCAAAAGGGAATGTTTCCTCTCTGGTCCTAGGAGTGGATTCCTGCAGAGCACAGAATCAAAGTGACACCTGAGAGACTTACGATTTCCTCACATCTTTGACGTTGAAAACAACAAAAGTAGTCATAATAGCCACAGTTTTTAGGAGGTGCCAGCCATTGTGCCAGCTGTCTCTAAAGCTTCCACAACCCTGAGTTGAGTTAAGGATTATCATCCCCAACTGCAAATGAAGGACATCAAGGCTCACTGAGGCTACTTGACCTGCCTATAATCCTACACAGCAAGTAAGTGTTGGGCTTGGCTAAGTCCCAGACCATCTTCAGTGACTGGATCTGAAAACCATGCAGGACTTCTGAGGCCACTGGGCAGTCCGCAGGCGCTCAGAAGTTCTGTATGCAGGGACTTGGCTCCCCCCCTCCCCCCAGGGCCTCTGTTTTCTCCTCTGTATTAGGAGGGATATGAAGAGATGTGCTCTAGGTCCCTCCAATGTGCCATTTTGGACTTCTAGTTCCTTGGGCGTTTTCTCCCTTTAAGCATTTCTTTTTTTTTTTTTGAGACAGAGCCTCAAGCTGTCCCCCTGGGTAGAGTGCCGTGGCATTACAGCTCACAGCAACCTCCAACTCCTGGGCTCAAGCGAGACTCCTGCCTCCGCCTCCCAAGTAGCTGGGACCACAGGCGCCCGCCACAACGCCCGCCTATTTTTTGGTTGCAGCCGTCATTGTTGTTTTGGCGGGTCTGGGCTGGGGATTCGAACCCGCCACCTTAGGTGTACGTGGCTGGCGCCTTAGCCGGTTGAGCTATAGGCGCCGAGCCCCTTTAAGCATTTCTTTTAGGCACAGTTCACCTTCTCTTCAAAGCTGTTAAAGTCAGCCCTCAAGGTGAGCTGGGCAAAGTGCCAAGAGCCCCTGAGACTCTTGGAGGCCCCAGGGAGCTCTCTGCACCCAGGGCAGTGTGGGGACTGCAGGGGCTTAGATAACAGAAGGGAGAGAAGGAACAGCAGAGTATAAAGCCTGGCTCTGGAATTGGACAATCTGAATTCCGATGCAGATTCTGTCAATGATTAGGAGACCAGCTTGGGCAAATTCTTTTTTTTTTTTTTTTTTGAGACAGAGTCGTCCTCAGACTGGTCTCAGACTTGTGAGTTCACGTGATCTGCCCCCAGAGTGCTAGAATTATAGGCATGAGCACCCAGTAAGTCTCCAAGACCGGCTTGGGCAAATTCTTAACCTCGGTTTCCTCAAATGAAAAATGAGGTATCGACAACCCTTAACTTGCAGTATTTGCTGGGAAAGATAGGATGAAATAAAGCTTATAGGCTTGGCATCTGTAACACAGTGGTTATGGCACCAGCCACATACACTGGGGCTGGCAGGTTCAAATCTGGCCCAAGCCAGCTAAACAACAAATGACAACTGCAATAAAAAATAGCCAGGTGTTTTGGCAGGCGCCAGTAGTCCCAGCTACTTGGGAGGATCAGGCAAGAGAACTGCTTAAGCCCAAGAGTTTACGTTTGCTGTGAGCTGTGATGCCACAGCACTCTACTTAGGGCAACATACTGAGACTCTGTCTAAAAATAAAAAATAATAACAATAATTTTAAAAATACTTTCCTGTGTTGGTGGCACCTGTAGCTCAGTGAGTAGGGCACTGGCCAGATACACCAAGGCAGGTGGGTTTGAACCCATCCTGGGCCTGCTAAACAACAATTACAACTACAACAACAACAAAAAATAGAAAATAGCCAGGCGTTGTGGCGGGCGCCTGTAGTCCCAGCTACTCAGCAGGCTGAGGCAAGAGAAT
>NW_003852510.1:1150034-1162422 GCF_000181295.1 Otolemur garnettii
AGAACCTCTGCTGGGCAAGCAGAAGATAAAGCAAGGTAGAGGCATGGAGTCAGGGCCTAACCTCTCTGTGCCCAATACCTTTGAGACTCTAGGCCAGTGCAGAAACCTCTTGTCCTATCTGCAGCTGCAGCAGGACCCTAAAAGTGGGTGAAGAGACCTGATTCGACACCTGCCCCCATCATGTCTGCTCTACGCAGGAAAGAAGGCTGGGATGGTGAACAGAATGTATGTGACCACGTAACAGGTACTCTGCCGCTACACGATCCTGTGGGGAAGGCTTGAGCATCCCCATCTCACAACTGAAGAGCCCAATGCCTGCAGAGCCCATGTACCCCCACTGCCACCCAACCACACTTGATGTACCAGTTGCAGTTTTGTTTTTGTTTTGCAGGTTTTGGCCAGGGCTGGGTTTGAACCCTCCACCTCCGGCATATGGGGCTGGCGCCCTACTCCATTGAGCCACAGGCGCTACCCAGAAAAAGATATTTATAAGATGAGTTTCATTAAAACATTGTAAAGGAGGAGAGGTCTAAGCACTTTGAAAGGAACTTGCAGTCTTCTTACTATCAATCTTCCTCTTCCTCTTTGTCTGATGACCCAGGCTTTTTATTTATCAGTTCCTGCCCCTGGAGTGTAAGCTCTGTGAGGGCAGGGATGCTTTTAGGTTTTGTTCATCACTTTCCCAGTGCTCACGACAGTGTGTGTAGTATGCCCAGAGAGTACATGCTTATTAGGTATTTGCTGATGAAAGGAAAGAGAGGAGAGAAAGAGGGAGGCAGGTAGCTCTGTGAAACACACGCTTCTCTCTTAAGCCAAGCACTTGAGAGACACATGCAGGAGAAGATCCCAGCGAAAAGGAGCAACTCACCTGGGCTCAGGATGGGCCAGCATCCCTTAACATTGCTTCCTTCAGAGCAGCGACTCCCTCCTCCAACCATGGAGCCAGAGCCAAACCCCACTGCCCCATGATGAGGGGGTAAGAAAGTCCTTTGTGGTCTCATCCATCAGAAGTCAGAGAAAAGCCAGGTGCAGTGGCTCATGCCTATACTCCTAGCACTCTGGGAGGCTGAGGCAGGTGGATTGCCTGAGCTCAGGAGTTCAAGACCAGCCTGAGCAAGAGCGAGACCCTGTCTCTACTAAAAATAGACAAGACAAAAAAAGAAAAAGTAGCCAGGTGTGGTTGGGAGCACCTGTAGTCCCAGCTACTCAAGTCACTGAGACAAGGGATCCCTTAAGCCCAAGATTTTGAGGTTGCTATGAGCTATGATGCCACAGCACTCTACATAGGGCAACAGAGTGAGGCTGTCTCAAAAAAAAAGAAATCAGAGAAGGAAGGATTGACCCCAATTCTGGCAGACAACTGCAGGAACCACAAATGTTATTACCAATTTTGAAATGAGCCAGGTGTCACATTTGGTAATAATAGGATTGCAAAGGCTATTGGATGATTAGAAATGTGTCAAATGCCTTTTATTAACAGCAAGGAATTCCCACAAAAGATGTAGAAGCAAACCCACTGCTCATCAGAATTGGTCCCCGAGGTAGTCCCTTTCCTAGGCCTCTCTAACCTTCCCATCTCCACCACCTTCTCCTACACCCCTTGCCCTCTCCACAGCCTCTGCAGAGCTGAGGCCCTTAGAGCAGACCAGATAGCCCACCGAGATGGATATGCCAGGCCAGAGGGTGCCTACGCATGCCCATCTCTCCCCCTTGAATGGGAGCTCCTCTTGAGGAAGGCCTGGCAGCCTTCTTTTCTAACGCAATGGGAGGCATCTTGGCAGCACTCACCAAATGTCTGTGCAGAGTATATGAATGAATATCAAGGGTGGTGGGCTGCTGATATTCCCCGTTCTTCCCCCATGGAAATGTCAGATAGCTGAGTCAGAATGGAAAGCCAGTGCCTGTGTGCCCACTGGGATGGTATTTCATCTCTTTCCTTTCTTTCTTGAATACCTACCATGCAAGGCACTTCTAGGTAGTAAGGGTACAAAAATTAACAGAGTCTGGTTCCAGCCTCTGAGGAGACTAGTCTATGGGGAAATACATATAAATAATCACAAGATAGAGCAGAGCTCCATAGAAGCACAGAGGGGCATCTTTACAAGTCAGAAGTCGTTTGAGAGCTGCGACTTAAAGTAGGGGTGTCCAACCTGCAGCCCATGGGACTTTTTTGGCTTCTCTGTGGTATCAGATATTACAGAAAGTCTGGACAGACCTTTATTTATTTATTTATTTATTTATTGTTGCAGTTTTTTTTTTTTTTTTTTTTTTTTTTGAGACAGAGCCTCAAGCTGTCCCCCTGGGCAGAGTGCCGCAGCATTACAGCTCACAGCAACCTCCAACTCCTGGGCTCAAGCGAGTCTCCTGCCTCCGCCTCCCAAGTAGCTGGGACCACAGGCGCCCGCCACAACGCCTGGCTATTTTTTGGTTGCAGCTGTCATTGTTGTTTTGGCGGGTCCGGGCTGGGGATTCGAACCCGCCACCTTAGGTGTACGTGGCTGGCGCCTTAGCCGGTTGAGCTATAGGCGCCGAGCCTATTGTTGCAGTTTTTTGGCTGGGGCTGGGTTTGAACCCGCCACCTCCAGCATATGGGGCCGGTGCCCTACTCCTTTGAGCCACAGGTGCCGCCCTGACAGACCTTTATTTCGCTAATCAGCTTTCGTTGGTGTTAGTGTATTTAATGTGGCCCTAGACAACTTTTTTTTTTTTGCAGTTTTTGGCCAGGGCTGGGTTTGAACCCACCACTTTCGGCATATGGGGCAGCGCCCTGCCTTTGAGCCACAGGCACCACCCCCAAGACAACTCTTATTCTTCCAACGTGCAGCAGAGAAAAAAAAAGGCTTGGTCACCCCTGCTAGGCTTCAAGTATAAGCAGGTGAAGAAGACGGGGAAGGGTGGAAGGCCATTCTGGGAAGGGGACAGAGGTCACTGAGATGGGTCAGTGTATGAGAACACTGGAAATGTGAGTAGTTTGGGATGTATGTGTGGGCGGGGTAGGGCTGGTGAAGGGAATGAAGTTGATATGGGTTGGGTGTGGTGGCTCATGCCTGTAATCCTAGCACTTTGGGAGGCCAAGGCAGGTGGATTGCTTGAGCTCACAGATTCACGACCAGCCTGAGCAAAAGTGAGACCCCATCTCTACTAAAAATTAGAAAAACTGAGGCAAGAGGATCACTTGACTCCAAGAGTTAGAGGTTGCTGTGAGCTATGATGCCATAGCACTCTACCCAGGGTGACAGCTTGAGACTCTGTCTCAAAAAAAAAAAAAAGAAGTTAGAGGGTAGGCACAGACCAGTTAATAGATGTCTTCTGTGCCTGTGTAAGGAATCTGGACTTATTCTGATAAGCCAATAATTTAAAAACAGAGAGTGCCATGATCAATTATAAGTTTGTTTGTTTGTTTTTATTGTTGGTGACTCATTGAGGGTACAAGATACCAGGTTATGCTGATTGCATTTGTTAGGTAAAGTCCCTCCGATAATTATGTCTTGCCCCAAAAAGGTGTGTCACACACCAAGACCCCACCCCCTCCCTCCTTCCCTCCCTTCTCCCACCCCCCTTGTTTGTTTTTGAGACAAAGTCTCACTTTCTTGCCCTTGGTAGAGTGCCATGGCGTCATAGCTCACAGCAACCTCAAACTCTTGGGCTCAAGCGATCCTCTTGCCTCAGTTTTTCATTTTTAGTAGAGATGGGGGTCTCGCACTTGCTCAGGCTGGACTCGAACTCAGGCAATCCACCCGCCTCAGCCTCCCAGAGTGCTAGGATTACAGGGGTGAGCCACCCCGCCCAGTCCAGTTACAAGTTTAGTGGCTAGTGGCAGGGATCCCAGTAATATTGCCATCGTCTAAGTAAGCAATCCTGAGGGCCTGGCTTAGGGCAGTAACACTGAAGCAGGGGAAGGAGGGTAGGATTTGGTAATTAGCTGGACGTAGATGTGAGAGAAGGGGGTTGAGAATGTAACTTTCTTGCTCAGGATACAAGTGCTTTGGTGTAAAGCAACCATTAACTGGGAATACAGGAGGAAGAGCAGATTTGGGAGGCAGGTTCAGCTGAATTTGAGTTCTTTGTGGTCAGTCAGGAAAGCATGCTCAAATCCATGTCAGGAGCTCAGGAAGAGGAGTGGATGGGGCCAGACAGCTAGGAATAAGAAAACTAGAAACGGCTCAGTGCCTGTGGCTCAAGTGGCTAAGGCGCCAGCCACATACACCTAAGGTGGTGGGTTCAAATCCAGCCCGGGCCCGCCAAACTACAATGACGGCTGCAACCAAAAAATAACCAGGCATTGTGGCAGTCGCCTGTAATCCCAGCTACTTGGGAGGCTGAGGCAGGAGGCTCGCTTGAGCCCAGGAGTTGGAGGTTGCTGTGAGCTGTGATGCCATAGCACTCTACCCAGGGGGACAGCTTGAGGCGCTGTCTCAAAAAAAAAAAAAGAAAGAAAACTAGAAACACTATGGGGGCAAATACGTTGCTGGCTGGCTGCCCATGTACCCAGAACCTTGGCCTGGGAGAGAGGCTTCTGGACACCTCATCTCATAGGAAGACGAAGATATGGAGAATTGGAGTTTTGTTTTGCCTTTGTCAGATGCTTTGACAAAATCATCTAGCCCAGGCTCTTAAGGAATGCTCATTTCTTTATCAAGGACTTCATCATCTGGTACTCATCAGGGTGGACTTCTTGACCTAGGCTTGAACAAAGTTTGGCTCAATATCAAAGAGGCCAGGTGTGGAGACCAGAGAGAATTTGAGTTGAAGAGAGACCCACAGTCCTGGTCCCGCATTTCTTGCAGTCTAAGAGTGCCTATAATAGATACCTCCATTTTCCTTGTGAAAGTAGGAAGTGGAAATTAAAGCAGTGTTCCCAGGATTGGTATATATTTTGAAGCTCTCAGCAAGGCTGAAAATATCCATCGATACATTTTGAAGTGTAATTTCTACTCCCTTACCAGTCAAAATAATTGAACGAGAAGAAAAAGCTGTTAACGCAGGAAGCATCAGATCCACACTGCCTGGAAATTTACCATTTTAAAGCAACTGAGGGGTTTTTACAGTCAATGTTTACAGTCAGACATGTCCCTCCTCACTGAAGCCCCCGCTAAAGCCATCAAAAGGCCCACCAATCTGGCTTGGACACTGAAATTTTACAGTGTCTGGACCTGATGCCAAAACAGGGAGAATTTTAAAAAATTATCCTGCCATTTTATCAGCATGTACTACGTATATCTTGGGGGAGTTTCCTCTTGGTAGGTCGCAGGAAACAGCTGGGGCTGTCTGTCAGAGCTCAGGAGCCATTGGTGGCACAGCCAGGCATATCTTCCTCTCTTCTCTTGGCAGCCCACCCCCAGGTTGTCTTTAGGTTAGTCTAGGTTGATAGTTCTGCCCAACATGTAAATGCCTGCCTCTGCCTCCAGCCCAGTGACAGAGAAGTGGCACTGTGTTGCCTTTCACGGCCTCTGCCTGGCTCCTGAATCTCAGCCTGGGGCCCAGCAGGACAGACAGACAAGACCTTGCTGGTTGTCAGAATCTGTCTTCCACCAGCGCCCGTGTGTGGGTGGGTGGACGTGTGCACATGCTCTATTTCAGTTTGAATTTGACTGATTTATTCTCCCATATTTGTGTCCCTTGGAGGAAATTACTAGGTCTTTATCTAATCATTTGTCTTTCCTTCCACTGCTAAATAATATATCTTTACAAAGACCACTACATAAAGATGGAGCAGTGAGTAAGTTCTTAGGGAAATGGGATGATTGGGAGATGGGAAACTGGGTTTTAGTCCCAGGTATCCCTAGGAGCATGGCATGGAAAAGTCACTTATCCAGGCTTCTTTCTCATATTTGAAATGAAGGGTTTGGTGCAAAAGTACTTAATGTGCTTTCCGGTGCTAGCATTTTAAGATTCTATTTACTTATTTTAATGTTTTAAACATTCCGTGCCTCAGCAAGAATTATAGGCAGTAAAGTAGAATACAGTTTTCTTTATTATCATTTTACCCCACACACATATTACACATACACATATACATCCAAACAAAACTTGATCAAGAATCTGGAAACCTCTAGATTATAGCAGACCTAAAGAAAAACTGGAATGTATCAGAAAGTGGTACACTGGGGATGCCTCTGAGGAGGGGACCTGAGGACAGGACCAGGAGACTTTCTTTCTTTCTTGTTGCAGTTTTGGCTGGGGCCAGGTTTGAACCCACCACCCTTGGTATATGTGGCTGGCACCTTACTCATTGAACCACAGGCGCCGCCCAGGAGGGGGACACTTTTACTGCATATCCCTTTGTACCTTTTTTTTGCCACATGCATTTATTACCTCTTTACCTAATTTTTTTTTCCAGCAAGAGAGTTCTCTTTTTCTTCTACCACAAGCCTCTCTGCAGTTCAGTGCCCAGCAAAGATGGGGCCCAGTGAGAAGCTGGAGTCAGATGCTGGAAGCCTTCAAACCAGGCCTTGCCGAAGGTGAACAACCCTCTCTGGCTGAGCTGGCCACGGACCCTGCTCCCCTGCCTGCCCCCCAGGCCTGGAGGGGTTCTGTGGATGCACACCATTGCTAGCAATGCTTGCTGCTGGCACTCTTTTGAGCTGTCAAGCTGCACAGGGACTTCATTTAGGGTGCTCCTGTAAGACTCTGGCTGTCTCAGCTCTAGCAACCAGATAGGCAAACAAACTGAAGAATTTTGCAAGGGGGGATGTGCACCCAGCCTTCGATTCTCCAAACCATGCCATTCCCTTTCAAAGACACACTGCCCCTTTTTTGTTGGTTTTCTGCTGCTAATATGAGGACAGGAACATAAGGGGGGGGAAAGGGGCTAGAAACGAGTGGAGAAGGTCTTCAAAAGCCCTTTTCTCCTGGTCCCACCCCCACACCACTTGCGTCCCCTTGGAAGAGCTGGGCTGCAGCATCTCTGGCACGGTTCCACTCCCCTGGTGTCCTCCTTAGCGGCAGCTCCTCATCAGCTGTCACTCATATCTAGTCTCTAGTCTTCTGCCTCTTTTTCTGATTGTAACCTTGGATGGGTGCTGGCTGATAACACAGCACTCTGTCCCACAGTTCCCACTGACCCTCCAGAGTTCTTCAATTCCCCTTCCTCTGGCTTACCCATATGGCTTACTGATGGCACTGCCACACTGTCAAAGGAACACCTGCCACAGTTGAGTTCCATTTCCTAGACTGGAGCTGTCACCTGTCCCACAACTGAGATTGCCCAAGGTAGGTTCCCAGCCTCCATGCACATTCTCCATACCCTACCTCTTCCCAGGATGAACACAATCTCTTATTAGTAAATAAAAAATATTTATTTCCTTCCTTTATATTATCTTTTATTGGGAATTCAGAGATAAAAGTTATTCTTTTTTTTTTGAGACACAGTCTCAATTTGTTGCCCTGGGTAGAGTGATGTGGCATCATAGCTCACGGCAATCTCAAACTCCTGGGCTCTAGTGAGCCTCCTGCCCTAGCCTACTAAGTAGCTAGGCCTACAGGTACCTACCACAATGCCCAGCAGGGACGAGGTCTTGTTCTTGCTCAGGCTGGTCTCGAACTCCTGAATTCAAGGGATCCTACACCTCTGCCTTCCAGAGTGCTAGGGTTACATGTGTGAACCACCATGCTGGCCTAAAATATTCTTAAAATTACTCCTACGTCTTCTTTTTTTTTTTTTTTTTTTTTGAGACAGAGTCTTACTATATCACCCTCAGTAGAGTACTGTGGTATCACAGCTCACAGAACCCTCAAACTTTTGGACTCAAGCAATTCTCTTGTCTCAGCCTTCCAAGTAGCTGGGACTACAGGTGCTCACAACGCCCAGCTATTCTTGTTTTTTGTTGTCGTTGTCATTGTTGTTTAGCAGGCCTGGGCCAGGTTTGAACCCACCAGCCCTGGTATATGTGACTGATGCCCTAACCACTGGGCATGGGCAGTAAGCCAACTCCTAGGTCTTGTAAATGGTCTCTGTGGATAGACTGGGAACAGGCTAGTCTGGTCTCTAAAGTCCTAAGCTTTCTCTGCTGGGAGGAACACTTCTGAACACCGCTCTGCATGCTGCCCACGCTCAGTCCGGCTGGAGCACTGACTACCAACCTCAGATTGTCGACTCCAGGGCCCAACACTCTTGACAAGCAGCCTCTCCTGCCTTCCCAACTGTGCACAGGCCCAGGAGGGGCTGGGCTGTCCCCAGGGTGGGGTCATGGGAAGGTGAAAGCAAGGGGACAACTGAGAAGCCCCAACAGAGTCAGGCAAGAAGCAGCAGATGAAGAGTGGACACGGATTCCAAGAGATGCAAGATACCAAGCATGAGGGAGAAAAGGCAGAGAGGGGAAAGTATAGTAAGCACTGAAACTAGAAAGGCGTGCAGAGAACCGTCCAGAGAGCAGCAAGAGGACACTGACCTTAGTGGAGCTGGGTCACAGGGGAAGAGGGCAGAGTGGTCAGTACTCAAGAGGCTGGAGGCAAGAAAAACGGAACAACATAAATCTCTCAGAAAGGGTCACTCACCTTCCAAGTTACTGGGCTTATTGGCTGAAGCAAGCAGAATCTATTTAAAACACCCCAGGCATTTTGCCTCATTCTGTTTCCCTGCCCGGAAAAAGCTGGAGCCAAAGGCTGAGGGAACCATTCCAGCATTAGGACCCCACTTGGACCACACAGCTGAGACCAGGAAGATCCCTGCCCCATCCTGCATGACCTCCATGTCTATCTCCCCTCCCTCAAGCTGCCAGGCCACTAAACTCCTGGCATCTTGAACACAGTCCCAGAGGCTGCTTGTGGTAGCCACTTCCACAGGGATAGACTCAATGACTTCCTTCATCCTGTCTTTAAACTTGTCAGAAAGCAGATGCTGCTCCAGTGTGACAGTGCTTTGAGGGGATGCCCAAAGGGAGCCCCTCCCTGGCAGCAATATGCTTCATGGTGACTGGCACACCTTGGGTCGTGAGACCACAGCAAGACAAAGAAGTGAGTATGAAGGGTGGCAAGGATAAAAATGGCATGAGGAAGACCAGAAGAATTCATGGGCCAGGCACGGTGGCTCACGCCTATAATCCCAGCACCCTGGGGGGCCAAGTAGGCGGATTGCCTGAGCTCACAGGTTCCAGAGCAGCCTGAGCAAGAGCAAGACCCTGTCTCTAAAAAATAGCCAGGTATTGTGGCAGGTGCCTGTAGTCCCAGCTACTCAGGAGGCTGAGCCAAAAGAATCGCTTGAGCCCAAGAGTTTGAGGTGGCTGTGAGCTATGACGCCATGGCACTTGGTGTAGCAGTGAGATTCTGTCTCAAAAAATCCAACAGCCCATCTTCTTTCCCCAGACTGTGTATCTTTGAGAAAGTATACTCTGGAGAAGATGCAACTCCTTATCCACATACCACAGACAGTACAATGTAGGCTAGGGAAGCCATCTATGTAAGCTCTGTTTCCCACTGAGAGCACTGGGAATGAGTAGTCTTTCCTTCCCTGGCTCTTCAGCCTGAATTATGTAAAATATTACTGTCCTCTTAAAAAAACAGCCAGGCATTGTGGAGAGTGCCTGTAGTATTAGCTGCTTGGGAGGCTGAAGCAGGAGGATCACTTGTGCCCAAGAGTTTGAGGTTGCTGTGAGGTATGACACCATAGTAGTCTACCCAGGTGACAAAATAAGACTATGCCTCAAAAATAAATAAATAAATAAATAAAATGTTACTATCCAGTAAGGCTGAGTGTAAGCTCTCTGGTCTGCATGAGATTTATATTCCTGAAAAACTTAGTATACCAATCAAATCAAATTTTGTTTGCCAGAGAAGTCAGCTTTTTAGAATAAATTTGAGGTCACTCCTAAGTTTAAAGTGAAGGATGGTTTGTGAGGGTGAATAATCTTCCCTACATGTTGTTTGCAAATTTGGCATTTTGAATGTCTGATTAAATGGCAGGGCAGGGGGGGCTGTGCCTAGAGATTCATCTCGAGTTTGTGTTTAGGTTGCAATTACATATTACTTTAAAACAACAAAGACTCAAGCAGATGACTGTATTGCAGGAGCTACTGCTAAAGTTCCTGAATTTTTAACACTTTTAATGGAAATTTTCAAATACAGTAGAACATCAGTAAGTTGATCACCCAAAAGATTGTAACAAACTGATCAGCACACGGAGCTGTTCAACATAAGGAACCAGGCCTACTATGCTGATACACACATATGGTGCATGTCTGGTCTATGAAAACTAGTTCAGTTAAGAAGGTGGTAAATGTAGAGAGGTGGCCAAATATGGAGGTTTAATTATATATATATATTTTTTTTTTTTTTTTGAGACAGAGCCTCAAGCTATCCCCCTGGGTAGAGTGCCATGGCATCACGCTCACAGCAACCTCCAACTCCTGAGCTCAAGCGAGTCTCCTGCCTCAGCCTCCCAAGTAGCTGGGACTACAGGCGCCCACCACAACGCCTGGCCATTTTTTTTTTGGTTGCAGCCGTCATTGTTGTTTTGGCGGGCCTGGGCTGGCGATTCGAACCCACCACCTTAGGTGTATGTGGCTGGCACCTTAGCCGCTTGAGCCACAGGCACCGAGTCCAATTATATATATTAAAAAGTAGAGAGCCTAATATGTGGATGATTATGAAAGTTTTGACATATACAAAAATCTAGAACATAAAATCCATGTGGATGGAAACAAATAAAACCCTCCTATAATACCAATAAGCTGAGCAAGATGAAACTTGCCTGGGTGAATCAGAAAGGACACTGTTGACTGTATTTCCTAGAAGTGAAATAAAGAGGCCATAATACAATGTGTCTCAAAACTGTCCTAGAGACCCAGCTATAATAAACCCAGACTCAGCAATTACCAACTCATGGCCAATCCTGTAAGAAAAATGAATTTTTGAGCTAGCTGACAGAGGTGAATTTTACAGTAAAGGACAAATAGGAGTATGTCCTACTATGCTATGGAATCCAAAAAGTTTCTGCATGAACACCATAGCTATGAGGGTGTTCGAGAAGGGGTGGAGAAACATATTCTTAACACCAAAGAAGAAACAAAACCACACACACACACAACCGCTCTGAAGGATGCACAACTAAGTATAATACGGGTTACCTTCAAGGAGGGAAAGGCCTGGGGAGATTTTTTCATTACAGGTTTTTAAAAAATGTTGTCCTAGCTCGGCGCCCATATTACAGTGGTTACGGCGCCAGCCACATGCACTAAGAGTGGCGGGTTCAAGCCCCGCCTGGGGCCAGCTAAATGACAATAACAACTGCAACAAAAAACAGCCGGGCGTTGTGGTGGGCGCCTGTAGTCCCAGCTACTTGAGAGGCTGAGGCAAAAGAATCACTTAGGCCCAAGAGTTGGAGACTGCTGTAAGCTGTGACGCCACAGCACTCTACTGAGGGTGACATAGTGAGACTGTCTCAAAAAAAAAAAAAAAAATGTTGTCCTATGTGCACGTATTACCTGTATTTTTATTTTTGAAACAGGGTCTCACTCTGCCCCCCAAACTGGAGTGATGTGGTATCATTATATCTCACTCTAACCTCGAATACCTAGGCTCAATCAATCCTCCTGCCTTAGTTTCCTAAGTAGCTGGGACTACTGGCACCTACTACCATGCTTGACTAATTTTTCTATTTTTATTATTATTATTATTTTGAGACAGAGTTTCACTATGTCATCCTTGGTAGAGTGCTGTGGCATCACAGCTCACAGCAACCTCAAACTCTTGTCTCAGCTTCCCAAGTAGCTGGAACCACAGGTGCCTGCCACAACGGCTGGCTATTTTGATTTTTTTTTTGCAGTTGTCATTAGTGTTTAGCTGGCTCAGGCCAGTTCAAACCCCCCAGCCTCAATGTATGTGGCTGAAGCTGTAACCACTATGCTACAGACACCAAGCATAATTTTTCTATTTTTAGTAGAGACATGGTCTTGCTCAGGTTGGTATTGAACTCCTGAACTCAAGTTATTCTCCTGCCTCTGCCTCCCAGGATTATAGGCATGAGCCACCATGCCCAGCCATACCTGTTGCTTAAAAATTAAGTTGTTAAAAGCAAACATCATGAAGCTTTACAATAAACAAGTCCACTAGATGTGAAAAAAGAGCAAACTACCTGAGGTCAGACCACCAAATCTTTATCACACTTTGACCTGATTTATTGTTTTATAGTAATTTTCTCAGCTAGGTGAGTATGTAATTTAACAAAATATAAGTCACCAAGACAGATGTCCCATGTAATATTAAAAATTCTTGGCTCGGCACCTGTGACTTAAGTCGCTAAGGCACCAGCCACATACACCTAGGGTGGCAGGTTCAAATCCAGCCCGGGCCTGCCAAACAACAACAACGGCTGCAACCAAAAAATAGCCAGGCGTTGTGGCGGGCGCCTGTGGTCCCAGCTACTTGGGAGGCTGAGGCAGGAGACTCGCTT
>NW_003852510.1:1163208-1164402 GCF_000181295.1 Otolemur garnettii
TACAACCAAAAAATAGCTGGGCATTGTGGCAGGCACCTGTAGTCCCAGCTACTTGGGAGGCTGAGGCAGGAGAATCACTTGAGTCTGAAGTTGCTGTGAGCTGTGATGCCACCGCACTCTACCGAGGGAGATAAAATGAGACTATCTCACACACACAAAAAAGATCTGTCCACTTTGGGCTCAGAGCCTGTAGCTCAGTGGCTAGGGTGCCAGCCACATAAACCAGAGCTGACAGGTTTAAATTCAGCCCGGGACCAGACCTGCCAAACAACAACTACAACCAAAAAATTGTCGGGCGTTGTGATAGGCACCTATAGTCCCAGTTACTTGGGAGGCTGAGGTAAGAGAATTGCTTAAGCTCAAGAGGTGGAGGTTGCTATGAGCTGTGACACCACCACACTGTACCCAGGGTGACATAGTGAGACTCTGTCTCAAAAAAAAAAAAAAAATCTATCCACTTTGTTGTATATTAAATTCACCAAACTTCAATAAATTCTTGCTAACAATAAAAATTCCAGGCCTTGTATACAAATAAGCCAAAAGAATCACACTCAGAGCAGTGGTTCTTAACTTTCCTAAT
Organism: Otolemur garnettii; assembly: GCF_000181295.1. NCBI lineage: Eukaryota > Metazoa > Chordata > Mammalia > Primates > Galagidae > Otolemur > Otolemur garnettii. The sequence goes on from NW_003852510.1 coordinate 1,163,789, forward strand.
GCTGCAAATCTTTAATATAGTCCAAAAGGGTCGCAACCCACAGGTTGAGAACCACTGACTTAGAGGTTTGTTGGGTTTGTCGTTAAGTGAAAGCTGTTGTTTTAATACTATGCGGACTTTTTGTAAAAACTTGCTCTTTGGAAACCACTAGTACAGCATGTGCTTTTGGTTAGGCATTCCATCGCTAAAACGCAACTCTATGCTGAAATGCCAAGAGGATGAGGCAAAATCTTGGCCAAGGTCAAGCTTTGCTGATGGTTTGCAAGGGGGTTGGCAGCCAACTGCTCTGCACTTGTATAATATTTAAAGAAGAAAAACTTAACCCCAACTCATCTCTGTTCCTATTCTGAGCCAACTTCAGTCCTGCTCATCGTATCCAAGAATTCAGAGGCCATATGTGCAACAGTTTAGGCTTACTGAAGTTCCAGGGCCACACATACATATCTTGATTAAAAAGAAAAGAAACTAAGCCAGCTGACTAGGCCTTTAGTTGGCTCTTGTGGGATATAACAAAAGATGTCAATTTGAAATAAAGTTGAGGAGAGGCAGAGAAATGTAGCTGAGCCTCCTTTTGACTAGCTAGATACTTTTTTCTGGAATGATAACAAAAGGAC
>NW_003852510.1:1165636-1173262 GCF_000181295.1 Otolemur garnettii
CCAGGAGGACGTGGTAAGGCATCCCGCTTCTCTCATTACCCTTCTTTCCATGCATAGTTTGCATTTCCAGGGCAGGGGGCAAGACAAGAATGTGCAGCAAAGCAGAAAGTACAGTCCCCAAGAACAAGTGTATTACAGAATGTTACAGCTGAAGGGCCCTATGGCACATGTAATTCAAACCCCTCATTTTGTAGGTACAAAAAGGAGTCCAGAAAAGTGATTAATCCAAAGATAGACAGCTGATGGCTGGAACCAGAACCCAGGTCACCAGCTATTCCTCTCTGATCCTCCAACACATGACAGAACCTGTTATACAAAAAAGTGCATAGAATTAAGTTCCTGAACAAGCCCTCAACCCACCCCTACCGATCAAATGAAACTACCCATATTTCAATCTCATATTTTTTGAGTCCCTTTAAGTGACTAAGCTCAAATTTCTGATTCTTATCCAGAACTTAAAAGATAACCTGATGGCCTGAGTGGTCAGAATTTTAACTCTATTCTAGCATGTTTTAGCCTGAGAAGGGAGATCTTTGGGAAGCAGAAGTAAAATGTAAGTAAGTACCTACTCCAAACCAGGAATATTCTGGACCTGCACACGTGCACATTATGCTTATAACAATGCTGACTTTAAACTTGGCAGCTTTTGAAGCGTATGCTGGCAGAAAGGCAATAGGCTATCCATCCAGCAAGAGAGAAAAATTCAAGAATTAATGCAAAATAAGGAGGCTAGAGGGAGGGCAAATTCTTTTGAGTTCAGTCCAGAGGGAGGGGATGTACTACCTCCACTCAGAGCACACAGTGACATGCACTATATTAAAGGAGGGTACAACACAGGATACACGAACTCAGTCTCTGACATTCCCTGTTCATATGCAGAAGTCAGTTCTTGATTATCTCCCAGATGATTATCCATCTGGCCAGTGACCCACAATGTCTAAAGGCTTCCAGACAAAGCTGGTTAGAAAAAAACAATGGTCTAAAGTGCTCCCCACCTTCCCAGAAAACATGCTGGCCAGGGCCTTGTGCCTCAAGCAAAGGGAGTAACCAATGCATCTCCTAGTGGGCCTAGAGAATAGTCCTTTTGAAAACATGGGCTGTATGGCTGTGATATCACAGCTCTGCTCCATCACCTGATGCAAAACTGCCCCAGGACTGGAACTGGCAGAAGGTACTGAGCTTTTATATCAGGGGGCAACGTGGTGTGTCTGGAAAGTATAGCTGAATTCCAAAATAAAAGTATTTTGGAGATTGTATATTATTTTTATGTTATTCAAATCAAGTGTCAATCCCAGCAAGAATTATTCTTACACCCTCAGGTAGTTCATTTCCTCCAAGAAAAACTGACTCTCACAGTATTCCTGAAGGGATTAGGAAAATAGTAGAAGAGAAAATAGAATAGAATAGAAAAACCTTATAATAGAAAAAACAAAAAAACAAAAAAGGATCTGTGTAAAATATATAATTAGTAAAACAGCAAAATGAGAAAAAAACCACTGTTAAATGAAAAAAGATCTCTCTCATAAGGCTGAGATATAATGAAGGGAGAAAAAAAGGAAGAAAGGACAAATGAATGAAAGAAAAACTCAGAGAGGCAGGGTAAACGAAGGATTTAACTCATAGTCAAATGTTAGGTACCCAAAGAGCTAGAATAGGAAGGTGAACAAAAGCTCTTTCTGCCTGCTGGGTTCCTAAGAGTCTAAAATGAGGGATTAAAATGGCTTTCTTTCAACAGAAAACATTTTGTCATCTGATCTCTATCCGTGACATGGATAATAAGAAGTAACTTACAGCTGCACTCTTAAGCAGCAACAAATCCTACAATACTATGTCTCATTCACCTTAGGACAGCAAATCACTAATTGCTTATCAGGAAAAAAAACCTGTCTATAACCTTCATATACATTCTTATTTTATAAAACACACTGACTACAAGGCAGAAATGAGGCGAGAAGGGCTGAAGACGGAAAGGAAGCAAGCAGCAGCTCAGAGCCTGCAAACATGATGATCAGGGCGCCTGCACAGAGGCCTGCCTGTCCTCTCACTGTGCTCACATGGAAGTTCAGTAAGCCATCGGGCACCTGGAGCTAATGGGTCAAACAGAAGCATTTCATTTCTAAAAGGTGATACCCATTCACACTCTTAGCAATGGGAGTGATGCTCTTCACAATCCAATTTCTAGGACTTTGTTCTAATAAAATTACCAAAGATAGAGATACAAGGGCCGGGCACGGTGGCACACACCTATAATCCCAGCACTCGGGAAGGTCGACGTGGGTGGCTTGCCTGAGCTCACAAGTTCGAGACCAGCTCTAAGCTAGAGTGAGACCCTGTCTCTAAAAATAGCTGGACGGTGCCCGTAGCTCAGTGGGTAAGGCATCCACCACATATACCCAGGCTGGTGGGTTCGAACCCAGCCTGGCCCAGCTAAAACAACAATGACAACTGCAGCAACAACAAAAAAATACCCGGGTGTTGTGGCAGGTGCCTGCAGTCCCAGCTACTTGGGAGGCTGAGGCAAGAGAATTGTTTGGGCCCAGGAGTTGGAGGTTGCTGTGAACTATGACGCCACAACACTCTACTGAGACTCTGTCTCAAAAAAAAAAAAAAAGAGAGATAGAGAAACACACAGGAAAGTTACCATGGCATCACAGGTAAATAACAATGGATCTGAAGCCAAAATTTCCAACAGTGTGGTAATGATAAAATAGAGACACAAGAAATCTATTTTCAAAGATTTAAAGACACAGAAAATTACTTGTCATACCACATTGGGGGAGGAAACCAAATAGGATCCTAAATTGTGTGTGTACATAAAAATTCTGTTTTGTTTACATATTAAACATATCATATTCATTTTTAAATACTGAAAGGAGGTCAGGCAAAGTGGCTCACGCCTGTAACCCTAGCACTCTGGAAAGCTGAAGCAGGTGGACTGCTTGAGCTCAGGAGTTTGAGAGACCAGCCTCAGCAAGAGCAAGACCCCATCTATACTTAAAATAGAAAAAACTAGCCGGATGTAGTGCCAGGTGCCTGTAGTCCCAGCAGCTCAGGAGGCTGACTGAAGCAAAAGGATTGCTCAAACTCAGGAGTCTGAGGCTGCCGTGAGCTATGATGCTATGGCACTCTACCCAGGGTGACAGAGTTAGACTGTGTTCTAGGTAGGGGAAAAATGGATAATTCTTAATCATCAGGCTCTTCTCTAATGAGTATAAGTTACTTTTATTAGTAAAAAAAAAAGATACTTATTTTAAAATATGTCTACCCTCAAATCTCTCATTTAAGATGGTAATTGTCAGTCTTAGTAAAAAGCTGTTAAAGTTCAAGACAGACTCATGAATAAAAAGGTTTAAGTGGGTGGGGCCTGTGGCTCAAAGGGGTAGGGCGCCAGCCCTATATGCTAGAGGTGGCAGGTTCAAACCCAGCCCCGGCCAAAAAATGCAAAAAAAAAAAAAAGGGTTTAAGTAACCCTTAACAGTAACTCTTTCCTGAAGAAGAGGAGAAATCTTGTGTGCCACAGTCTGGCTGTTGCTTCTGCCCTGCTGTTGGCTGGCAGGAAGCTCCCTCTTCCCACAGCAAGCACTGCAGTAACCCCTCTATAGTGTTTCTTGCCTCTTAACATGAAGAGAGGGAAAAACAAAGAAATAGCCCAACTCTCATGTTTCAAAGGAAAAAGTTTTTCTTGTAAAGCTATCAAAATGACTCAAAATCAGTTACGCCAATTTTGCCAATTTTGAAAACAAGCCACAAGTTATGTTGGGTAACCATCGTCACTTATTTCTCAATGAATATATTAATAAAAACAAATCTATGAGTGCCATCTTGTGGTAAGCCTGAATACTACCGCAACCAAGTACCAGACAGTCTTCCTCCTCCCATTTCCATGGCTTTCTTCCATCCCAGGCTCCATACCACACAGCTAGGAGCACAGGCCCTGTAATAACCTCCATACGTTGAACATTTGTACTATTTGTTTTCAAAGATTTATAACCCAGATATGTCTGAAGACAAATGGGAATGAAGGAGCAGAGGCACAAATGCAGGTTGGCACATGCATTGGTGATGGCCTGTAGCATACTGTGTGTGGTATATCCGTGTACACACTCCATGGCACTACCAAGAGTCAGGGACCTATAGGATACACATCTCCTCTCCCAAGAATACTTACCTATTTTATAAAATTACAAGAAAATTTTTACATTCACAATCAGTGAGCCTTGCACTTATAAGAGGTTTTATTTATCAACGGCAGAGCAACCAATCCCCAACTTGGGCACAATTCCAAAACAGAATTCTTATTGGATACTGGTTATAAAATTCCTTTTTAAGCTTGTTAATGTCCTATAAAATAAGAATATTTTCCTAATACTTAAGAAAAAACATTAATCACTCATAAGTTGATTTCATACTCAAAATAGTGGCTTAACATTTTGAAAAATGAAACCACCACCCCCCTTATGAACATCTAACATATTAACTAATCCCAGGCTTCAGGGGAGATGAATTAGTCCTCTGAATACAACCTGACCAAAGGTCTCTGGGAGTGAATTAAGTACTATAAGAGGTCAGTATTGCAAATCTGATAGAATACAGAACACCAACAGGAACTGATACTGATTCTAAGAAAAGATAATCTTCTCTTCAAAAAGGGATAAGTTAAAACCTTGCAGTTGTAGGCAGGAGGAGTGCAACAAGCAGGCAACAGACAGACAAAAGGAAAGGCCAAGCAAATGTCAGAGTTCTACTGGGAGATAGTGTCTATTGTCCTTTCTGCCCTATCCAAGTTGAAGGCTTATTTCCAGAAAAGGATTTCCCCCAGTGTTGGATGGAAGCGCATGGCAGGCAGTTGCTGCTTTGGTCAACTGGGTATGTGAAAGGAAGCATTTTCAGGTAACATGAAATAAACTGAAGTGACCCAGAGGGGATGGATCCCAACCAGATGAGTTATGGGATAGCAGGAAGCCAAAAAAGTTATAATTGTGAGGTTGAATTAGGAAAATAAATATATCTCTTGTTCACTTCTCTAACCTCTGGAAGAACTTTTTCTCTCCTCCTAACCTGAAGAGATTAACATACTGTACAACCCTGTTAGAGAAAAACCAACATACTGAACAGGGCAGAAATATACTAAAAACATTTTCTAAAAATCTTAACAAGTCACTTAAGGGAGAATACCTTTTTCTTCTGCACAGGGAAAGCAGAAGAGAAAGAATAAAAACAAAGGCCAAGGCCTCCTCTATCCACAAAAATAGAGAAAAAAAGGATACTGACCCAACTAAAATCCAAAATCATAAGCTCCCCTTAAAACAAATAGCCTTGCTCCATCAAAAGTATCCTGGGATTAATGTAAGTTAGTAGTCTAAGTTGTGTCACCAGGCTTTGATCATTAATGACGTATTAAAACAGAAAGAGGTGACTCTTCAGCCTTGGCTGTCGCTTCCCACCTGTCCTAACCTGGGAGGAAGGGAGCTATGATGACAGCTTGATGGGAAGGTCTTCCCCGTATTTCCGAAGCAGCTTCCGATGGTTGTGGTCCACTGACCACTGCTGGGGCAGGTGCTTGGGCTGCATGGAGTCCAGGAAGTGCTGACGCCAACGGCTCTCCAGCTGCATGAGGGAGCGCAGCCCACCCTGGGCGTGACACTGCACTACCTTTAGCCCGTGAGGAACATAGTTTTCATTGGAAATCCTGCCAAAACATGAAGTACAAAGGGTTTGAGACAAGTGAGCACGGGACAGTCTCATAGACAGTTTCAAATGCTGGGGGAGGTTGTTAGACTCCTAAAAGGTTAGTTATGTCAATGTTTTCAAAACATCCTCCTTCTTACTTCTGCACCTTTTATAGTTTGAACATAAACCTCAGAATCCCACAGGAGGCATTTAGGGGTCCTGAGCTCTACTTCTGCAAAGGTCACTGCATAATGCTCAACTCCCCACACAAGGGGCCCTGCTGTCCAGCTGAGCGTAGGCCCTTTATCTATTATAGGTTACCCAGTGCCCTTTCAAGTTACTCATTCTGAGCCATCCTCAGTATTTGTATGAAGCTGTTACAACAGCCTACACATTCCAGTTTTCATAACCCAGTGTAATACTGGAATGTAAAATGCAAGTTGGTACATTTCTTTTCTTTTCTTTTGTAGAGACAGAGTCTCACTTTATCACCCTCGGTAGAGTGCCATGGCGTCACAGCTCACAGCAACCTCCAGCTCTTGCTCTTGGGCGTAAGCAATTCTCTTGCCTCAGCCTCCCAAGTAGCTGGGACTATAGGCACTAACCACAACACCCAGCTATTTTTTTGTTGCAGTTTGGCCTAGGTCAGGTTTGAACCCGCCACCCTCCGTATATGGGGCCTGCACCCTACCCACTGAGCCACAGGCACGACCCAAGTTGGTACATTTCTTTTTTTTTTTTTTGAGACAGAGCCTCAAGCTATACCCCTGGATAGAGTGCTATGGCATCACAGCTCACAGCAACCTCCTGGGCTCAAGCGAGTCTCCTGCTTCAGCCTCCCAAGTAGCTGGGACCACAGGCGCCCGCCACAACGCCCAGCTATTTTTTGGTTGCAGCCGTCATTGTTGTTTTGGTGGGCCCAGGCTGGATTCGAACCCACCACCTTAGGTGTATGTGGCAGGTGCTGAGCCGGTAGATTTCTTTATTGCCTTCTTTCTCACAAAACAAAAGCCATACCACATTGATGAGATATGTTTTGTCACTACGAAATGCTACTGTGGTTGCTCAGTTGTGCAAATGATGCTGCTGAATGAGAAAATGAATCCCTGCTTCCTTCCTGACCAAACCAGAGAAGTCTTAAAAACTGCTCTAATGTCATGTGAACAGTGCTGTCACCTGCTGTGAATAAGGATGACCTTCTCTAGGAAATATCCTGCCTGCACAGACTCTTCCCTCTCTCTGCAACCACACCCCACTTTCAATCCTCTCTCCCAAGATCCCCACCAGTCTAGCAGTATCAGTGTCCTCTGGGTATCTGCATATATTATTTAGCTCATAAGCTTCCCACTAACTTGCCTATCTTCTCCAAACAGCTTTTCTTCTCAGTCCCAAGCCAGCATCCATCTATCCAATCCAGCAAGATAAATTTGTAAGAAAGGTCTGTGGCTTAAAGGTAAAGGTTTAGCTCTTTTAGGAAACATATTTGGGAATTAGTCAAAGGAGCCATTCTCACTTATTTTTAATATAATCTTGGCAAGTTACTGAGCTTTAACCTTAGAGAAGTGATAAAATTTAGAAGGCCACATGCAGTAGCTCATGCTTATAATCCTATCACTTTGGGAGACTGAGATGGGAAGATCACTTGAGGCCAGGAGTTCAAGACCAGCTGAGGCAACATGATGAGACCTTGTCTCCTTTGCAAAAAATTTAAAAATGACCAGAAGGTATGGTGGCACACACCTATAGTCCCAGCTACTCAGAAGGCTGAGACAGGAGAATTGCTTGAACCCAGGAATTCGAGGCTGCAGTGCACTATGATCATGACACTACACTCCAGCTTGAGGACAAAGTGAAACCCTATCTCTAAAATATATAATATCAAAAAACTTAGGAAATAACATAGATTCTATAATCTTTTTTTTTTTTTTTTTGAGACAGAGCCTCAAGCTGTCCCCC
>NW_003852510.1:1173482-1182581 GCF_000181295.1 Otolemur garnettii
GTTAAGCTATAGGCGCCGAGCCTAGATTCTATAATCTTAAAGAATAGTTTGAAGGATAAAATTCAATAATGTATTTTTTAGGCCAGGCCCAGTGGCTCGTATCTGTAATCCTAGCACTCTGGAAGGCCAAGGCAAAAGAATTGCTTGAGCTCAGGAGTTCAAGATTAGCCTGAGCAAGACTGACCCCATCTCTACTAAAAATAGAAAAACTAGCCAGAAATTGTGGTGGCCACCTATAGTCCCAGCTATTTGGGAACTGAGGCAAGAGAACTGCTTAAGCCCATGAGTTTGAGGTTATAGTGACTTATGACACCACAGCACTCTACTCAGGATGACAGAGTAAGATTCTGTCTCAAAAATATACATATACATATATTTTAATTTATATGTATTTTTTAAATTAAAAATTTTTTTTAAATTTAAAATATATTACTAGTTAACAAGTAAGAAATCTAAATCCTACTTCATCAGGTTGTTACTAGAAATAATGAGGGCAATTTATGTAGTTAATCAGCTTAGTGCTACAAGATATAGTATATCTACAAGATCTGTTTAGTAATAAATATTTTCAGTATCTGTGATAGATTAGTAGCATGAGTGAAATAAACATTTTTGATTTTGAAAAAAGTATTTGGTGCTGTAATTAGTTTTAATATATATATTTACACATATATATTTATTTATTTGAGACAGAGCCTCAAGCTATCGTCCTAGGTAGAGTGCTGTGGCATCACAGCTCAAAGCAACCTCAAACTCCTGGGCTTAAGTAATTCTCTTGCCTCAGCTTCATAAGTAGCTGGGACTACAGGTGCCTGCTGCAACACCTGGCTATGTAGTTGTCATTGTTTGGCAGGCTCAAGCCAGATTCGAACCTGCCAGCTCTGGTGGACATGCCTGGCGCCTTAGTTGCTTGAGCTACAGGCACCACCCTATTTAATTGATTAACAAAAACCATATAGGTGGCTGGGCACAGTGGCTTATGCCTATAATCCTAGCACTCTGGGCAGGTGAGGTGGGGGATCCCTTGAAGCTCAGGAATTTGAGACCAGTCTGAGCTAGAGCAATACCCCATCTCCATTAAAAATAGAAAAACGAGCTGAGTGTTGTGGCAAGTGCCTATAGTTCCAGCTACTTGGGAGGCTGAAGCAGGCCAATTGCTCGAACCCAGGAGTTTGAAGTTATTGCGAGCTATGACCCCATCACACTCTATCCTGGGCAAGAGAGTGAGCCTAGCTTTAAAAAAGGGGGGGTGGTAGAAAAAGAAAGAAAAAAAGAGAAAAACCCTGTAGGTAATCAGCATTACCTTCAGCGTTTTGTGAACTTATCAGTTTCATTATTTCAATCACTAGTACTATTTTTTTTTTTTTTTTGAGACAGAGTCTCACTTTGTCACCCTTGGTAGAGTGCCGTGGTATCACAGCTTACAGCAACCTCTAACTCACTCTTGGGCTCAAGTGATCCTCATGTCTCAGCCTCCCAAGTAGCTAGGACTACAGATGCCCACCACAATGCCTGGCTGTTTTTTCGAGACAGGGTCTCACTCTGGCTCAGGCCAGTCTCAAACTGTGAGCTCAGGCAATACACCAGCCTTGGCCTCCTGGAGTGCTAGGATTACAGGCGTGAGCCATGGCGCCTGGCCCTAGTACTATTTAAAAAGTGATAGTTGGGAAGCAAAACTAAGCTCAAAGTTCTTATCATCTGAATCCATTTTTCATCAGAGACCTAAGCATGGGTGGATTTTGATATCTGAAGGAGGTTCTGGAACCAATGCTCCATATCAAGGGATGACTGTATTGTACTTTGTGAAGGAATTTCAGAGATTTGAAGAGATTACTGAATTATTATTTCACCTCACATGCCAACTTTAGGATTTATCTCAGTGTGGAATATGCAAGATACAACTCCACTGCATTCACACTCCCATGAGAATCATGCAAATGACTGGACTTGGCATATGTTCTGAAAGGGTTAAGGAAAAGCAAGTTGCCTGTGGACAGGTAATTCTCCAGTAAGTTGTTCTGTTCCACTGCTGTGGTGTCTAACACCATTAGACACCTGATAGACTGAGGACGAGGCCTGGTGAGCATGGGGCCAGGTGCTACACTGCAGCAGCCAAGGCCCACTCCTGGAAGCAGTCTTTTTTTTTTTGAGACAGAGCCTCAAGCTATCCCCTTGGGTAGAGTGCTATGGCATCACAGCTCACAGCAACCTCCAACTCCTGGGCTCAAGCGAGTCTCTGCCTCAGCCTCCCAAGTAGCTGGGACTACAGGCGCCCGCCACAATGCCTGGCTGTTCAGGAAGCAGTCTTATGAGGTGATGAGGGGCTAAGGTCACTTACTGGCTTACTCCCCAATCCCTCTGCTGACCAGAAGCATAAATGGTACCTGATCTCCAGGCTGGCAGCCCTTCGAAGCATCTCATCCGTGACTGCGTCTGTGCTATAAAACTCCCTGAGCGCCTGCAGTAGTTCCTCCTTTCGGCGAGTGGGCAGGCTCTCGGCATTGAGCAGGGCCCGGGCCCCGGAACGCACCTGCCGGCGCTCAGGATCCTCCAGCAGGCGCAAGCCCTCCTCGGAGCCAATGGGGGCCTGAAACTCCTTGGCCAGCCTCTGCTTCAGATGGTTGTCATAGTAGTTGGAGACAGCATGGCAGGAGGTGCAAAGCAGCAGCACATCATGGGAGTTGTGGTCCTTCATCTCAATGGGGAAGTGCTTCCGGTACTCGTGTGGAATCACATTCTTCCTAGAATGAGCCCACAGGGGAAGGCAGTGCTCAGCACACAACACGGAGCACATGTGAAGCCAGCACATGGGCCTGTGCATGACTGAGAAGCCTTGGGCACCACCACCAACACAGATTACATAAGGCAATGCTACCTATTCCACTCTCAGCCCTACCTGTACCCTCAGTTCCTCCCTACCTGCTTACCTCCCTAGCTGCACCCCGGGTTCCTCCCTACCTACTTCCTTCCCTAGCACCACCCTGGGTTCCTCCCTACCTGTGCCCCCAGTTCCTCACTACCTGAGCCCCAGGTTCCTCCCTAGCTACTTCCCTAGCTGCGCCCCAGGTTCCTCCCTACCTGCACCCCAGGTTTCTCTCTCACTGAAGTATAGAGCTCTTGTTTTCAGGTTTCAGTGGAGGGCCAAGGGGAGGGAGAGGTTTTAGATGTCTGTACTCCCAGAAGGAAGTCTCAGAGTAATGAAAAGATATTCTAGTGGACTTTGACATCTGGAAAACAACTCTCTCAAAAAAGCCTAAGGACCTGAAAGAGCCAGGTTTCTTCATCTGAGGAATCCCTTGCTTTGGCACTGCAAGGTCTATCATTATTTTCTGAGGAGAACTAAGCTCCTAGGAAAAGCTCTCTGGTCATTTGGACATTCCATAAAAAATACCAAGACTCAGAAGGCTTGTGAACCACTTAAGGCAGTGGTTCTCAACCTGTGGGTCGTGACCCCTTTGTAACAATGAAAATACAATGCATCATTAGGAAGGTTGGGAACCACTGACTTAAGGGAAGATTATAAGGATACAGCTTCTAAAGCAAAAGAGACCCACTCTCCACGGCAGATTTACTGAGAATAGTACTGCATTCCAGAAACTAAGAAATGGCTCAGAAGGGGTAGGGCCACTATAGCAAGGCCAGGTAGAGTGTTGAAACTCTTGGGAAAACTGGGATGCCCTCCAGGGAGAACAGCCAAAGTGGACAGACTCAAACAAGGCCTGTAAGCGCTCTGCAAGTAGGCACAAAGGCAACTTTCACCTGGGGTAAACCTTCAGGGCAGTACCACAAAAACCACACTCACCGAATGTAGGAGTCTCTCTTGCCGCACACAACACACAGGTTCTCTTTAACCATCAAGTGATAGTCTCCTGGGGATTCAGGCCTTCCTGCGGGTTCAAACTGTAGTTTGACCACAAAAGGCTCTTCACTCACCAGCTCTTAGAGAAAAGAACAGGCATTAGTGTTTGACATTCCCCTCTCCCCACTCCCCTACCCCTCTAGGAAGAGGCACACCCTAACTGTTCTTTGCTGTGTCCTGGCAGAGAACACTATTTCTGGGTTGTGACTACACGGTCCCACACATCTCAAGGTCTCCTTGCCTTCTTCTGACCATCCCTCTTCCCCGTCTCACTTCCTACTCCTGCCAATACCCATAGGCACCTAATTACAGAGAAACTACGACAGCTGACTCTCACACCTCCAATGCCTTTGTCCAGGTACCACTGAGCTTTTCTTCGATCACAAGTGCAGAGGGGCTGCCCATCAGGAGCATGGAGAAAGCAGTTATCATAAAGAGGGGATTTTCTGCAGGAAAGGAAGAGGGAGATCTTAAACTGAGAGCTGTTAGTCAAGGTCAGTCAAGGCGTCAGCTGCCTTCCTGTATTCTCTTCTGAGTGACTTGAACTTTTCTCAACACTGGGCTCAAACGTACCAATCATGGAAAAAATAAAAAGGTTCAGAAACCATGTTTAACCCTACACCTGCATTAGGCTAGGAAACAGAATTAGAAATGAGTTAGTTTGGGTCAGCGCCTGTAGCTCAGCAGCTAGGGTGCCAGCCACTACACTGGAGCTGGCAGGTTCAAATCCAGCCTGGGCCTGCCAAACAACGACAACTACAACCAAAAAATAGCCAGGCATTGTGATGAGTGCCTGTAGTCCCAGATACTTGGGATGTTAAGGCAAGAGGATCACTTAAGCCCAAGAGTTGGAGGTTGCTGTGAGCTGTGACGCTACGGCACTCTACCCAGGGTGACATAGTGAGACTCTGTCTCAAAAAAAAAAAAGAGTTAGTTTATGTCTCTAGTTTTTATACTTACAGACTGGGACCCTAGGGAGTGAGCTGGGTAGTGATTACATAGCTCTGTCGTGAACACAAACAGGAACAGAGGAAAAACAAAACTGCCAAATCACTAGATTAAACTGAGTAAATTAAAATTTTTAAAACTCAAGCTAAAGTAATGAGGGCCATATAGATCTATTTCTGGCTCACATATAACACTTCCTTCAATTTAACCATCCAGTTCCTAAAGGCACTTTGCTACAGGGACTAAACTTCTGCTCCAAAGTATTGATTGGGTAACTTCCTATAATAGAGGTCTAAGTTATACAAGAATATTCTCATCAGCTATAGATAACATTTTCTTAGAGCTGGATATCATTTTCTAAATAACCAAATGCCATATGAATAAAAAGTCAAATGATACATTTCTCCTGAAAAGAATGAGGTACTTCTTATTCATTTTCACAGTTATCTTGAAACAAGCAAGGAATAAAAATTATACCCCAAGCTGCATCAGCAGCTTTGGAACTTTGTGATGTGGGCTACTCTTGCTGGCGTTTGGTGATATCTCAAGGTGGTTTTGATGTGCATTTCTCTGATGACTAGGGACAATGCCGATGCTGGCATGGGTGCTGACAGAAGGGAACACTTATGCACTGTTGGGGGGACTGCAAACTAATAGAGCATTTCTAGAAAGAAGTATGGAGAATCCTTAAAAAGCTAATAGTAGACCTTCCTTTGTGATCCTATAATCCCAATTACTAGGTATCTATCCAGAAGAAAAAAATCATTTTACCATAAGGATATTTGCACTTGAAGATTTACAGTAGCTCAATTCACAATTGCAAAGATGTGGAAACAACCCAAGTACCCCTCAACTCATGAACGGGTTAATGAACTGTGGTATATGTATACTATGGAATACTATTCAGCCATAAAAAGGTGGAGACTTTGCATCTTATGCATTTACCTGCATGGGGTTGAAGAACATTCTCCTTAGTAAAGTATCTCAAGAATGGAAAAGCAAGCATCCCATGTACTCAACATGAAATTAGGAGATGAACAACTACAGGCCCACATGAGAGAAAAACACAATTATATTCAAGAAGGGGAGAGAAGGGAGAAGGGGAGAGGGGCTCAGTAACCTCCCAACTAGTGGGTACAATGTAGGAGTATATGGCACACCTCCTGGGTGAAAGACTCACCTACAACTCAGACTATCTTACAAACACAAACAATGTAACATAATCTTATGAACCCTTATATTAATCTGAAATAAGAAAATAATAATAATTATACCCCCATTTATAGTTAGGGATATAATTATTGACCCTAAGGTCACATCAGGGTCAGTGACAAAGCTAGGGTAATACTCATTTCTACTCTAATTATCAAAAACGAAAATGTAAAAGAAGGGAAAAAGGAAAAAAATGATACAGAAAGCAAATAATAGTCCAAATATCTCTGAAGCAAAGTAAAAGTAAAATTAACCCCCGAGAGACTCTGTTCCCTTACCACCTTACCACAAGCCTTTGCCCCAGACCCAAGGTGAAGCATCACCACCTTTGCTAAGGCTGGGTCACTGACTTTTGACTAGACAGTGAACAACTCAATTACCTGGCAGAATAGCCCACCCCCAGGGGCTTTCTTCTATGTTTTCTGGGGTCTCTCCCTTGGTGGTTGCCTGGCACCATGTCATCGACCTTAGACTTCTTACTTCTTGGCCTCTGCTGAGATTCTGTTGCTTCACCATTAACCTCTTCTCCCAATCTGCTAAGTCCTTTGCTTCGAAATGGGATGTCTACCACATCCTGACACTTCTCTAAGACTCTTCTCCAGGCACTGTGGTCATCATTTGTTTCTACAGGTGAATTCCTAGAGAAAGGGTATCCAAGAAGATGGAGAAAGAGAGCCACTGAAATCTGGGCATCCCTGGCAGCATAAGTTACCTGAAGAGAAAAGTCAGAGATCAGTGGGATTTTGAAGGTGAACTGGAGAGAGCAACTTTAAAGTCAATCACAAAGATACAGATAACTTTTAAGATCCTAATGCAAAATGTACAATAACCCACACGGTGTATTTAAAACTTCATTGTGAAAATTTTCAAATTATAAAAAGCAAATTAAATAGTGTAATTAATTCTCAAGTTCCCTATGTTTTTATTGTTATTTTATTTATTTTTTGAGACAGAGTCTCATTTTGTCACCCTCAGTAGAGTGCCGTGGCATCACAGCACACAGCAACCTCAAACTCTTGGGCTTCTGATTCTCTTCCCTCAGCCTCCCAAGTAGCTGGGACTACAGGCACCCACCACAACACCCGGCTATTTTTAGAGATGAGGTCTCACTCTGGCTCAGGCTGGTCTCAAACCTGTGAGCTCAGGTAATCCACCCGTCTCGGCCTCCAGAGTGCTAGGATTTCAGAGGTGAGCCACGCTGCCCAGCCT
This sequence comes from Otolemur garnettii, assembly GCF_000181295.1. NCBI lineage: Eukaryota > Metazoa > Chordata > Mammalia > Primates > Galagidae > Otolemur > Otolemur garnettii. Next base: position 1,180,711 of record NW_003852510.1, read on the forward strand.
CTCCCTATGTTTTTAATTAAAATAGCTAAAAAGACTCTAAATGCTGGAAAATCCTAATCTCTGTAATGAAGTTTCTTTATATCTGCTATCAAACTGCTAGGCAGACTTCTCCCCAGTTTGAGGGTAGAGGACTTAACAAAGGTCTGACAATTAATGCATGAAATTCATTTTGGGGGTAGTTAGCCTTAGAAAAGCTGAAACCACAACAGGCTTATACAACCATCAATCATATGGCCAGGCTGGGTGTGGTGGCTCACTACTATAATCTCAGCACTTTGGGAGCCTGAGGTGGAGGATCACTCAAGGCTAGAGTTTGAGACCAGCTGGATAACATAATGAGACTCTGTCTCTATGAAAATTAATGTCAAAAAATTAGGTAGGCACGGTGACATGTGCTCATAGTCCTAGCTACTTGGGAGGCTGAGGCAGAAAAATTGCTTGACCTTAGGAGTCTGAGGCTGCAATGAGCTTTGAACATGCCACTGCACTCTATTCTGGGCAATAGAATAGTACCCTATTTCAAAAAAAGAAAAAAGAAATGACTTGCCATATCTATAAATAAGATAGTATCTTAATACCCTTTATTGCTGTGACTCTACATAAGTTACTTCTTTGTAGCTTGGTCCCTTCCCTTTCTAAAAAAGTTTTATTGAGATATAATTTCCATATAATAAAATTCACCCATTTAAAATATACAAGTCAGTGGGTACAGTGGTTCACGTCTATAATCCTAGCACTCTGGAAGGCTAAGGCAAGTGGATTGCTTGAGCTCAGGAGTTTGAGACCAGCCTGAGCAAGAGTGAGACCTCATCTCTATCAAAAATAGAAAAGCTAGCTGGCCATTGTGGTACACCCCTATAGTCTCAGATATTTGGGAAGCTGAGGCGGAAGGATTACTTGAACTCAGGAGTTTGAGGTTGCTATGAGTTTTGATGATGCTACAGCACTATACCCAGGGTAAGACTCTGTCTCAAAACAACAAAAATATATATGCATATATACATATATATAAATATATACACACAAATCAATGGATTTTAGTACATTTATAGAGTCACGCAACCATCACCAGCATCAATTTTAGAACACTCTTGTTACTCCTCCTAAAAGAAACCTTACATTCTATAAGGTTCATATTATAGAAGTCATCCCTCACTTCTTCCAACCCTAAGCAATCACTAATCTACGTCTGTCTTTATAGATTTGCCTATTCTCTTTTGTAACTGGCTTCCTCACTTAGCATAACACTTTCAAGATTTGTCTACCTTGGCTCAGTGCCTGTGGCTCAAGTGGCTAAGGCGCCAGCCACATACACCTAACGTGGCAGGTTTGAATCCAGCCCGGGCCCACCAAAAAAACAACAATGACGGCTGCAACCAAAAAAAAAAAAAAAATAGCCAGATGTTGTGGTGGATGCCTGTGGTCCCAGCTACTTGGGAGAATGAGGCAAGAGACTTGCTTGAGCACAGGAGTTGGAGGTTGCTGTGAGCTGTGATGCCATGGCACTCTACCCAGGGGGATAGCTTGAGGCTCTGTCTCAAAAAGAAAAGATTCATCCATCTTGTAGGATGCATCTTTTTACTGCTAAGTAATACTCCATTGTACAGCTATGCAACATTTTATTTATCTGTTCATCAGTTGATTCACTTGGTTTTTCAATGTCTCTTTCTTAATTATGAATGGTCACATTTGAGAGAAACTGTTAACATGAAAGACAAAGATCAAAGCAGACATCCTGAAAAAGGAACTCAGAGGAAATAGAGGTAATACAGGAAGCAGAAGAAAATGTCAGAAGTCTTTAATACTTTAAGAGAAGGCTCGGCACCTGTGGCTCAAGTGGCTAAGGCGCCAGCCACATACACCTAAGGTGG
>NW_003852510.1:1184913-1187683 GCF_000181295.1 Otolemur garnettii
AAAAAAAAAAAAAAAAAAAAAAAAAAAAAGCTAAAAGGAGGAGGCTGGGCACAGTGGCTCACACCGATAATGCCAGCACCTGGGAGGCCAAGGCAGGTGGATTGCCTGAGCTCACAGGTTTAGGAGTAGCCTGAGCTAGAGTAAGACCTCGTCTCAAAAAATAGCCAGGCATTGTGGTAGGCGCCTGTAGTCCTAGCTATTTGGGAGACTGAGACAAGAGAATTGCTTAAGCTCAGAAGTTTGAGGTTGCTGTGAGCTATGATGCCATAGCACTTTACCAAGGGTGACAAAGTGAGACTCTATCTCAAAAAAAAAAAAAAAAAGCTAGAAGAGGCCCAGTCCCAGTGGCTTACACCTCCTAGCACTCTAGGAGGCTGAGGCAAAGGATCCCTTGAGCTTAGGAGTTCGAGACCAGCCTGAGCAAGAGCAAGATCCTATCTCTATTAAAAATAGAAAAACTATCTTAAACTGATCAAAGCTACCCATGAAAAACCCACAACTAATATCATACTGAATGGAATAAAACTAAAAGCTTTTCCACTTAGAACTGGAACCAGACAAGGATGTCTACTATCAACACTATTCAATATAGTTCTGAAAGTTCTAGCCAATGCAATCAGAAAAGGGAAGTATATAAAGGGCATCCGAATGGGGGCAGAGGAAGTCAAACTCTCAGTCTTTGCCGATGATATGACAGAACCCCAAAGACTCAACCACAAGACTTCTGGAAGTGATCAAGTAATACAGTAATGTCTCAGGTATGAAATCAACATCTGCAAATCAGTTGCCACTGTATACACCATTAGCAGCCAAGTTGATAAGCTAATCAAAGATACAATTCCTTCACAGTAGCTTCAGAGAAAATGAAATACCTAGGAATGGGGGCCGTGCCTGTGGCTCAGTGGGTAGGGCAGTGGCCCCATATACCAAGGGTGGCATGTTCGAACCTGGCCCTGGTCAAACTGTAACAAAAAAATAGCTGGGCATTGTGGCAGGTGCCTATAGTCCCAGCTGCTCAGGAGGCCAAGGCAAGAAAATAGCCTAAGCCCAACAGCTGGAGGTTGCTGTAAGCTGTGATGCCATGGCACTCTACTGAGGGCGACAAAATGAAACTTAAAAGAAATACCTAGGAATATACTTAACAAAAGAAGTGAAGGATCTCTACAAAGAGAATTATGAAACCCTAAGAAAAGAAATAGCAGGAGATATTAACAAATGGAAGAACATACCATGCTCTTGGCTGGGAAGAATCAACATCATTAAAAGGCCCATACTATCCAAAACAATCTACAGAGTCAATGCAATCCCCATTAAAATACCAACATCATACTTCGAAGAACTGGAAAAAAAAAAATAGGAACCAGAAAAAAATAGAGAACCAGAAAAAACTCCGTATAGCCAAAGCAATTTTTAGTAATAAAAACAAAGCTGGAGGCATCACTCTATCAGACTTTAGGTTATATCACAAGTGCACAGTGATCAAAACAGCATGATATTTAGAAATATAATGGTAAACACCAGAAAGAATGAAAGTGGCTGCCTCTGAAGGAAAGAGGAATTAGGAATGAGAAGAGGTAATGGAAAGAACTACTTTGCTCTTCCTTAAAATAAGTCTTATAACAACACTGTGATTTTTAAATTAGGTATTTGTATTAAAATTATATTTTCTGAAATGTCTGGCATATAGCAAATGCTCAAAAAATAAAGACTCTTACTCTTTTATTTAAATGGCATATACATTATTGTAGACCAATTATGTTGACTATCACCAGCCAGTGAGTCTATTTTGAAGTATCTCCACCAATACTTGTATCATATTTGAGGATTCAATTTTTAAAGCCAATTATATTTCAGAGGCAATGACTCTTCAATTCTTCAACTACCCTTAAAAGAAGTACCTGGTCATCTGTAAGAGTCTCAGCATCCCAGTTGCTGCAACGAAGTAGAAGGGATTTGTCAAGAGGAAAGTTCAAAACAGTCTCAGCAAGTGATTTCAGGCTAAGCCCATTACAGAGCAAATTGTTCCTACAAGAAATAAATAAAATCATGCATCAAAGAATAGGCAAAGAGGCCAGGCAAGGTGCTCACATCTGTAATCCTAGCACTTAAGGAGGCTGAGGTGGATGGATTGTGTGAATTCACAAGTTTGGGACCAGCCTGAGACAGAGGGAGACCTCGTCTCTAAAAATAGCCGGGCGTTGTGGTGGGCACCGGTAGTCCCAGCTACTTGGGAGGCTAAAGCAAGAGAATCTCTTGAGCCCAAGAGTTTGAGATTGCTGTGAGCTGTGATACCATAGCACTCTACCAAAGGTGACAAAGTAAAACTGTCTCAAAAAATAAAAAATAGGCCAGGCGCAGTGGCTCACACCTGTAATTCTAGCACTTTGGAAGGCCGAGGCAGGTGGATTGCGTAAGCTCATGAGTTCGAGACCAGCCTGAGCAAAAGTGGGAACCCAATCTCTAAAAAAAAAAATAGAGGACATGAATAGGAAAATCAAAAAAGATATATAAATGGTCAATAAACAGGTGACAGATACTCAATCTCACTAAGTAGCACAGAAAATGATAATTTATCAGATTGCAAAGTTTGTTTTTTTTTTTTTTTTTTGGACAGAGTCTCACTTTGTTGCCCTTGGTCTTTGGATATCGAATCATATATCACTGCAACCTCAAACATAGCATTTGATAAAATTAGATACACATTTCTACTTAAAAGCAAACAAGACCTTAGCAAAATTGAAAAATTTTTTTTTTTTTTTTTTTTTGAGAC
>NW_003852510.1:1187878-1190110 GCF_000181295.1 Otolemur garnettii
AACCCGCCACCTTAGGTGTATGTGGCTGGCGCCTTAGTCGCTTGAGCCACAGGCGCCGAGCCGATTGCAAAGATTTTTAAAAATAACCTTATCTAGCATTGAGGGAGCATGAAAAATCAGGCAGTCTCATCTAAAATTTGTGAACTGGCTTGGCATCTGTATCTCAGAGGTTAGGGCGCTGACCACATACACTGGGGCTGGCAGGTTTGAACCTGGCCTGGACCTGCTAAACAACAATGACAACTACAAAAAAAAAAAAATAGCCAGGTGTTGTGGCAGGTGCCTGTCGTCCCAGCTACTTGGGAGGCTGAGGCAAGAGAATTGCTTAAGCCCAAGAGTCTGGGGTTGCTGTAAGCTGTGATGCTATGGTACTCTTACGAAGGGTGACATAGTGAGACTCTGTCTCAAAAAATAATAATAAAATAAAATTTGTCAACTACACATTTTCATGACAACCTTTATGTAAAAGAGTTTAATAATAAATAGCTATTCAAAATTTGAACATGAAAATTCAATGGCCTCGGCACCTATAGCTCAAGCGGCTAAGGTGCCAGCCAGATACACCAGAGCTGGCAGGTTCAAATCCAGCCCGGGCCTGTCAAACAATGAAAATTACAACCAAAAAATAGCTGGGAGTTGTAGCAGGTGCCTGTAGTTCCAGCTACTTGGGAGGCTGAGGCAAGAGAATCCCTTAAGCCCAGGAGTTGGAGGTTGCTGTGAGCTGTGACGCCACAGGTCTCTACCCAGAGCGATAGCTTGAGGCTGTGTCTCAAAAAAAAAAAAAAAAAATTCTCTGATCCAGCAATTCCATTTCTAAAAATTTATTTTGTGATCCAGCAATTCAATTTCTAGGAATTTATCTTAAGAATGAATATACAGCTGGGCTTGGTGGCTCATGCCTGTAATCCTAGCACTCTGGGAGGCCCAGGTGGGTGGATTGCCTGACCTCAGGAGTTCAAGACCAACCTGAGCAAGAGAAAGACCCCATCTCTAAAAATGGGTGGGCGCTGTGTGGATATCTGTAGTTATAGCTACTCAGGAGGCTGAGGCCAGAAGTTCACTTGAGCCCAAGAGTTTGAGGTTGCTGTGAGGTATGACACTATGGAGGGTAATAAAGTGAAACTGTCAAAAAAAAAAAAAAAAGAAAGAAAGAAAGAATAAATACCCAGGCTCGTGTGGCTCAAGTGGCTAAGGCACCAGCCACATACACCTAAGGTGGCGGGTTCGAATTCAGCCTGGGCCTGCCAAAACAACAATGACGGTAGCAACAAAAAAAAAAAAAATAGCCGGGCGTTGTGGCAGGCGCCTGTGGTCCCACCTACTTGGGAGGCTGAGGCAGGAGACTCACTTGAGCCCAGGAATTGGAGGTTGCTGTGAGCTGTGATGCCAGGGTACTCTACCCAGGGGATAGCTTGAGGCTCTGTCTCAAAAAAAAGAAAAAAAAAAAAAAAGAATAAATACACAGAGAAGGATCTTCAGGTCATAATTGTAAGAGGGACTTTACCTAACAAATGCAGTCAGTGTGACCTGATTCTTTGTACCCTCTATGAATCCCCAGCAATAAAAAAAAAAGTATCTTCAGTGCATTATTTATAATACAAAAGAACTATAAACAAACTAAATGCCCATCAATAGTGTTTGTATATTAGTTTTCAAATTCAAAAAAATAAGGCTATTTTCATTGCGGAAGTTAAAGTACAGTACCACCACTAATAACCTATTCTTTCTGCTCTTCAAATACTTTCTGATTAAAATAGATGCAGGGTGGTAAAAATTAATTGGTCCAAGGACTGAAGACTCCAACTAAGAGATAAATGTGAAACTAAGAACACATCAGTCTATAAAACCAGAGCTGACTTCTTGGTTACCATGAGACAGTCTAGAAGTTGTACAGCTAGAAGCTTGGAGGTGGAGTTTCATGTCAGCATTAGAACACACAATACATCCTCAGCTATTGCAGGAAATGAAATTGTTAGAATGATGAAGAAAAGGAAGACTTTCCTTACAAAATAAGCAGTAAATCAATGGATCCCATCACCCCCAAAAGACAGTAAAGACTAAAAAGTACAAAAGGTCTAGACATAATTAAAATACACTGGTCTTGGCTCAATTAACAAAAATTAAGGATTTGGGAGAGATATAAACATATTGTTTCGTTAAAAAATACAAAAGTGGGCTCGGCGCCTATAGCTCAACCGGCTAAGGCGCCAGCCACGTACACCTAAGGTGGCG
>NW_003852510.1:1192856-1195003 GCF_000181295.1 Otolemur garnettii
TGTGACACCATGGCACTCTACCAAGGGCAACTAAGACTCCATTTCCAAAAAAAAAAATTAAAAAATAAAAAGAATTTGAGGTTGCTGTGAGCTATGTTGATGCTAAGGCATTCTAGTCTGGGCAACAGAATAAGACTCTGTCTCAGAAAAAAAAAAAAAACTAAAAATATGAAGAAGACAGCATTAATCTGCTCCCCTAAATCCACCAAGTTGAAAGCCAATTTCATCTAACTCTCAAGTCATTTGAAAGTAACAACTTACTGACTTGCCTGAGCAAGAGTGAGACACCAACTCATAAAAAAATGAAAAACCCAGCCAAGCACTGGGGTGAGCACCTGTAATCCCAGCAGCTTCCAGAGGCAGTGGGATGCCCACAGCCTGAGTCTGAGGTTGCAGTGAGCTATGATGCCATTGCACTGTGCTCAGGGCATAAAGTGGGACTCTGTCTCCACAACAACAATAACAACAAAAACCAAAGAAATAAAAAATAAGCAAGAAATAATTTTTATAAAAAAGTAGCAACTTACCAAGGCAAATGGCAGGAGCAATGTAGTAGCTAATATTGCTAAGTATAATTTTAGCACTATAATGCCAAATTTGTTAAAACTCAATGACAAAATTTTTTAATTTTATTACTAAAAATGTTCAATAATAAAAGAAGAATTTTTTTACTTTCAATAAAATTTCATTGAGAGATGAAAGGCCTAATAAAAGTTTCTATTTTTTTTGAAGACAGAGTCTTACTTTGTTACCCTCAGTAGAGTGCCGGTGTCACAGCTCATAGCAACCTCAAACTCTTGGGCTCATGTGATTCTCTAGCCTCAGCCTCCCAAGTAGCTGGGACAATAGGCATCTGCCACAGTGCCTGGCTATTTCTACAGATGGGGTCTTGCTATGGTTCAGACTGGTCTCGAACTTGTGAGCTCAGGCAATCCACCTGTATCAGCCTCCCAGAGTGCTAGGATTACAGGAATGAGCCACAGCATCCAGCAAGAAGTTTCACTCTTATTTCCAGAGGATGCATGATAATATCAGCTTCGATCAAATTCTTATTTTAACATTCAGCCTATTCTGCATTTAGCCAAATAGAGAATTCAATGCACCGTCAATTTCTACATATTCATAGAGACTGGGTCCCAGTAGCTCTAATATTCATAGAGATGACTGCAAATGCATAGCAAAAAGACCTGGAAGGACAAATCAATTGTATGATGATGGTGCTGACGTGACAATTTGATAATGACAATAATAGTTAAAATTTACACAGCAGTCTTTATGTGTCAAACACCATATGTTCTTTAAGTAGTTTAAGCAATTTAATACTCAGACCAATGCTATGAGGTGGGAACACTATTACAGACAAACTGAGGGACAGAGGCTTGCCAAAGTCACAAAACTGGTAAAAAGTGGCAGCTTTGGGACTCCCACCAGAGCAGTCTGCTCCTGACTCAACTTTTAGTCTCTATTTACACCACCTTTAACAGCACATGGTGGGCACTTCTAGGGTCAAAAGAAGGAGGGCCATGGGGCAGTGCCTGTAGCTCAAGGAGCAGGGCGCCAGCCCCATATACCAGGGGTGGCAGGTTCAAGCCCAGCCCCGGCCAAAACTACAAGGAAGAAAAATAAGAAGGCAGGCCTGATGAAAGACAGCTTTTTGCTCTATAATCCAAATATTTAATAGAGTTTTAATATTTACAGCAATATATTAATGTTTTACTTAAAAAAATTTTATATTTCACTTATAAGAACTTTATATAAGCTAAATTAATGGATAAAATACAATTTCATTTTATATGAAAAAATTATGACAAGCACAGATTTTTGAAGATCTTAGTTTACCAAATCCTCCAACATTTTAGTGTTTTTGTCAGTTAAGGCAGCGTAAGAGGCTGTTTCAGTGCATGTTATTAATTACAAAAAGAGGTAATTATTATGACCCCCTCCTAAAAACACAAGTTGAAATAGAATTTTCATAAGAACAGAATTCTAGGCTCAGCGCCTGTGGCTCAAGTGGCTAAGGTACCAGCCACATACACCTAAGGTGGCAGGTTTGAATTCTGCCCAGGCCTGCCAAACAACAATGATGGCTGCAACGGAAAAAAAAATAGCCAGGCGTTGTGGTGGGCGCCTGTGGTCCCAGCAACTTG
>NW_003852510.1:1195587-1197813 GCF_000181295.1 Otolemur garnettii
GGCGCCGAGCCACAAAGACATTTTATTAATGTCTCATCTAGAAAGACGTAGTGCTAGGTAACTAAAGTTGTCTCAGAAATTGGAATGTCTCCTCACAAATTCAGTATGCACCTCAGAAGCCTCTAGAATTCTAGAATTGACATGTTTCATTATTAATTCCCAGTAATCTACAAATCTTGCTAAAATAATTGCCCCATAGCTACAAGAATCACAGCACACATATAAACCACACCTCTGCCGCAAGGCCAGGTATCGTAGGTCTAGGCATCCTCTAACAACAAGGCCATAATCCTGAAGAAGCTTGCTGGCATCCTCTGAACATCCCACTCCGACTTTCAAGATGGTGCCATCTGCTAAAACATCCAATAACGTTCTTGGTAGTGTTTTTCCTCCACAGATCAGCTTGGGCAAGCGAACCAAGACACAGAGGCCACTTGGGGAGGCCATCTGTAGAAGTGACAGAGGATTGGCTTTCCCTTCCAGATTCACCTGCAACAGAGGAAGACAGGGCTAGTGTTCACACTCTATTCTAGCACAGCAGCCATCACAACATAAACCTAAGACAAAAATATCTATGAGGTACATCCTTAACTTCCCAAAGGAAATATCTAAACAGATTTTGGTTCAAACTATGGATGAGCCTATACTAACAAATGCAACAGACTTCGTGAAGCAGCAACCTAAACAAAGGTTACCGAGGGTGCAAACACCAGGGCCTGAAATATGAGCAGTCCATAAATAGTGACCAGCTGACAAAGAGGAGCTCTGGAACACATGTTGGCAGAGGCATCTGAAACATGTTGGTTGTAAAAGGTGAAGGAAAAGGGCTAAGAAGTAGAGTGCCAAATGATAAACATACTCTTCATTGTCTAGACTCTCTGCAGTAGTTCTCAACCTTCCTAATGCCGCGGCCCTTTAATACAGTTCCTCATGTTGTGGTGACCCCCAACCATAAAATTATTTTCGTTGCTATTTCATGAAGTAGCACATGTTGTGGGTCACCGTAGCACAGGTGGGAGCTACCGTGCCTGGCTTTTTTTTTTTTTTTAAGACAGGATCATGGGCAGTGCCTGTGGCTCAGTGGGTAGGGCACCAGGCCCCATACAGTGAGGGTGGCGGGTTCGAACCTGGCCCCAGCCAGCTAAAACAGCAGTGACAACTGCAACAAAAAATAGCCAGATGTTGTGGTGGATACCTGTAGTCCCAGCTACTTAGGAGGCTGAGGCAAGAGAATCGCTTAAGCCCAAGAGATGGAGGTTGCTGTGAGCTATGACGCCACTGCACTCTCCTGAAGGCAACGAAGTGAGACTCTGTCTCCCCAAAAAAAAAAGACAGGGTCTTGCTCTGTCACCCAGGCTGAAGTACACTGGTGTGATAATACCTCACTGTAACCTCTAACTCCTGGGGTCAAGTAATCCTCCTGCCTCAGCTTCCCAAAGTGCTAGGATTTATAGGCATGAGCCACTATACCCAGCTTAAAATCCAATTTTTTCTCATGGCTGGGAAGAATCAACATTGTTAAAATGTCCATATTACCCAAAGCAATATATAATTTTAATGCAATCCCTATTAAAGCCCCACTGTCATATTTTAAAGATCTTGAAAAAATAATACTTAATATTATATGGAATCAGAAAAAACCTCAAATAGCCAAGACATTACTCAGGAATAAAAACAAAGTAGGAGGAATCATGCAACCAGACCTCAGATTATACTATAAATCGATATTGATTAAAACAACATGGTACTGGCACAAAAATAGAGAGGTAGATGTATGGAACAGAATAGAGAGCCAACAGATGAATCCAGCTACTTACCATTACCTGATCTTTGAGAAGCCAATTAAAAACACTGAGTGGGGTAAAGATTCCCTATTTAACAAATGGTGCTGGGCGAACTGGCTGGCAACCTGCAGAAGACTGAAACTGGACCCACACTTTTCACCATTAACTAAGATAGACTCTCACTGGATTAAAGATTTAAACTTAAAACATGAAACCATAAAAATACTAGAAGAAAGTGTAGGGAAAACACTTGAAAAAATTGGCCTGGGCGAAAATTTTATGAGGAAGACCTCCTGGGCAATTGAAGCAACATCAAAAATACACTATTGGGGCTTGGTGCCTGTGGCTCAAGCGGCTAAGGCGCCAGCCACATACACTTAAGGTGGCGAGTTCAAATCCAGCCTGGACCCGCCAAACAACAATAATGGCTGCAACCAAAAAA
>NW_003852510.1:1198943-1201911 GCF_000181295.1 Otolemur garnettii
AAATGATATAAAGGCTACGTTAACCAGTTTGATGAAAATATTTCAAATTGTATATGAAAACACCACACTGTACCCCATGATTGCATTAATGTACACAGCTATCATTTAATTTAAAAAATCCAATTTTTAAAAAGAGGTAGGAAATTCAGTAATGTAAATAAATGGCACCTATTCATATCATAAATTCTGGTAACACAAAATGCTTTTAGGCAGCTCCTATGGCTCAAGGAGTAAGGCGCTGGCCCCATATGCCAGAGGTGGTGGGTTCGAACCCAGCCCCAGCTAAAAAAAAAAAAAAACCCAAAGTGCTTTCTCAGTATATTCATATATATTGAACATAATAAGTTCAGGCCTTTATATCTTTAGAGATTAAAAATAACTTTATATATTAAATGATCTAGATTTGAGGCCAGGCCCAGTGTCTCACAACTGTAATCCTAGCATTTTGGAAAGCCAAGGCATAAGAATTGCTTGAGGCTGGGAGCTTGAGACCAGCCTGCCCAAGAATGAGACTCCATATCTACAAAAAATAGGAAATTTAGCTGGTCATGGTGGTGTGTGCCTAAAGTCCCAGCTCCTTGGGAGGCTGAGGGAGAAGGATTGCTGGAGCCCAGGAGTTTGAGGTTGTGGTGAGCTCTATCTCAGGTGACAAAGACCCTGACTCAAAAAAAAAAAAAAAAAACTAGGTTTAATTTTTTAAGGAACATAGATAAGATTGAGAAAATGCTGAAAGCTAAGTATGTTATCCCCAAGAGAATTTACACAGAAAATTCACACATTTTTCAAAGGATTAAAGATTCCCTAAAGCTATCCCTGGAACCCAGATTAAAGATCCAATAAATTACAATCCTTCTCACATTTTAGGAGAGGAAACTTAGAGCCTATAGGTAAATCACTTTGACCAAATAAGGGCAGATCATGGCAAAGCCGGAGTCTATAACCAAAATTTTCAAATCTCTCAAACAATTCTCAAATGAGAGTGATTTTGCCCCCAAGGGGACTACAAGACAATGTCTAGAGAAATTTTTGGTTGTTTTAACTGGGAAGGATTGAATACACTGAGATATCTTGTAGGCAGAGGCCAGAAGGCTACTAAATATCCTCTAGTGTATATAATGGCCCCTTATGACAAGAATCATCTGCCCAAAATGCCAATAACGGGGAGACTGAGAAACCCTGCTCTAGGGCAACCTGTTTCTCTTGCTACTATACCACATAGTGCTAGTCACTGCAGTGCCATGGTAGATATGAAGGTGTGAAAAAGCAGTCTTCCCATTAAGGAATTCCTAATCTCCTAGCTGGAGTCAGATACACAAGAAAATGACATGGTAAATACCAAAGGAAGGATTCTTCCCCCCACCCCCAAGACATAGCCTCGCTTTGTAGCCCTTGGTAGACTGCCGTGGTATCACAGCTCACAGCAACCTCAAACTCTTGGACTTAAGCGATTCTCTTGCCTCTGCCTCCCAAGTAGCTGGGATGACAGGCACCAGTACAACGCCTGGCTATTTTTAGAGATGAGGTCTAGCTCTGGATCAGTCTGGCCTCGAACCTGTGAGTTCAGGCAATCTACCCACCTCAGCCTCCCAAATACTAGGATTATAGACGTGAGCCACTGTGCCTGGCCCTCAAAGGAAGGATTCAAATAAAATATTAAAAGTAATCTGAGGAGAAATATTTCATAGTTGAAGTGACCAAAATCACAGAGGAAACAGTTGAGATCACAAAGAGGTGATGTGCCGTTAAAAAAATTAGGGAGGGCCTTGGTCTTCAACTTTTTTTTTTTTTTTTTACTTGTTGAGGATTCATTGAAGGTACAGAGAACCAGGTTACACTGATTGCATTGGTTAGGTAAAGTCCCTCTTATAATTGTGTCCTGCCTCTAAGAGGTGTGTCATACACCATGACCCCTCCCAACCCCCTCCTCTCCTTCCCTCTCTCCACTCTCCCCTTCCCCGACTTCCCATCATGTACTAGGTCCTCATAACAGAATTGAGTACATTGGATTCTTGCTTCTCCATTCTTGTGATGCTTAACTAAGAAGAATGTGTTTCAACTCCATCCAGGTTAACACAAAAGATGTAAATGAATGGAGTAAAACTGAAAGCTTTTCCACATAGAACTGCAACCAGACAAGGCCATTCGCTATCACCACTACTATTTAACATAGCGCTGGAAGTTTTAGCCAATACAGTCAAGTAGGAGAAGGAAATAAAGGGCATCCAAATGGGGGTAGAGGAGGTCAAACTCTCCTTCTTTGCCGATGATACAATCTTACACTTAGAGAACCCCAAAAACTCAAACCCAAGACTCTTGGAAGTGATCAAAAAATACAGTAATGTCTCAGGATAGAAAATCAATGTCCACAAATCAGAAGCTTTTGTATATTCCAATAACAACCAAGATGAGAAGCTAATCAAGGATACAATTGCCTTTATAGTAGCTTCAAAGAAAATGAAATATCTAGGACTACATCTATACTCTTACAAAAGAGGTGAAGGACCTCCATATAGAAAATTATGAAACCCTAAGAAAAGAAATAGCAGAAGATGGCTCGGCATCTGTGGCTCAAGCAGCTAAGGCGCCAGCCACATACACCTAAGGTGGCAGGTTCGAATCCAGCCCGGGCCCACCAAACAACGACAGCTGAAACCAAAAAATAGCTGGGCGGCTGGGCGTTGTGGCAGGCACCTGTGGTCCCAGCTACATGGGAGGCTGAGGCAGGAGACTCGCTTGAGCCCAGGAGTTGGAGGTTGCTGTGAGCTATGATGCTAGGGCACTCTACCCAGGGGGATAGCTTGAGGCTCTGTCTCAAAAAAAAGAAATACCAGAAAAATGAAAATGAAAGAACATATCATACTCATGGCTGGGAAGAATCAATACTGTTAAAATGTCTCTACTTCCTGAAGCAAACTACAGATTCGATGCAATCCTCATTGAAATACCAACATCAGGCTCGGCGCCTATA
>NW_003852510.1:1203704-1208193 GCF_000181295.1 Otolemur garnettii
GTCCCAGCTACATGGAAGGCTGAGGCAGGAGACTCGCTTGAGCCCAGGAGTTGGAGGTTGCTGTGAGCTGTGATGCCATGACACTCTACCCAGGGGGATAGCTTGAGGCTCTGTCTAAAAAAAAATAGTGTTTCTGAATTGTACTCAGTATCTAATGTATTATAATCAAAGTTTTCCCATTAGAATTAAAACGTTTATGATTCCAAGATGTATACAATTTATACTGAATATATAGTTGGAAGAATAATGTTTAGGAGAATCAATTTGGCTTACAGGATAAGATAGCTGTCTTTATTTCTCGTATTTCCTCCTTTGCTTTGTTTTTTGCCTTAACAGCACTCACTACCTTGGTTTACCAACAATATATTTACTACTACAGGTGCCTGCCACAACGCCTGGCTATTTTTGTTGCAGTTCAGCCAGGGCTGGGTCCAAACTCGCCACCCTCGGTAGGCCGGCGTCCTACCTACTGAGCCACAGGCACCGCCCAGATAATCCATTTTAGCTTCAGTATTTTAAAAAATTCAGAGCTGATAGTTTCTGGAAAGGCTGGTTGATTCTTTTATACCATCAGGAGATAACAGCGGAGAGTAAAAATGATATGGGGCCCTGTTCCAGGCTAGAACAGGTAAACCAGAAAACACCCTAGTTCATGGAGTTTATCCATTAGTGAAATTATAATATTTTTTTTTAGAGTCTCACTCTCTCACCCTCGTGGAGTGCCATGGTATCATAGCTCATAGCAACTTCAAACTCCTAGACTCAAGTGATCCTCTTGCCTCAGCCTCATGGGTAGCTGGGACTACAGGCATCCACAACCACACCCAACTAGTTTTTTCTGTTTTCAGTAGAGACAGAGTCTCACTCTTCTCTCAAACTCCTAAGCTCAAGCAAGCTACCTACCGGTTTCCTAGAGTGTCAGAATTACAGGCATGAACCACTGTGCCCGTCCAAAATCAGTGAAATGTAGACCATGGCTTTGAGATAGGTATAAGCTTACTCTGTTCAAGCAATAGAACAAAAGCCAATGTGGCTGGAGAATAATAAAAGCATAGGAAGAGAGTAAAAAATGAAATCAGAGGCTCGACGCCTGTGGCTCAAGCAGCTAAGGCACCAGCCACATACACCTGAGCTGGCGGGTTCGAATTCAGCCTGGGCCCATGAAACAACAATGACGGCTGCAACAAAAAATAGCCGGGCCTTGTGGCAGTACCTGTCCTAGCTACTTGGGAGGCAGAGGCAGGAGAATCGCTTGAGCCCAGAAGTCGGAGGTTGCTGTGAGCTGTGATGTCATAGCACTCTACCTAGGGCAACAGCTTGAGGTTCTATCTTGGGGAAAAAAAAAATGAAAAAAAGAAAAAGAAAAAGGAAAGAAAATGAAATCAGAGATGTTGAGAGAAACCAGACCATGTAAATCCTTGAGAGCATATATGTGATTGAGATACCTAGATTTTATTCTATGCATGGAAGGGTTTTAAAGAGAAGACTGACATTACCTGGTTTTGTGGGGGTTTTGTTTAGGATCTTACTTTGTTATGTGGGCTAGAATGTAGTGGCAGAATCATAGGTTGCTACAATTGCCATCTCCTTAAACAATCCTCCTGGCTCAGACTCCTGAGTAGCTACCATGCCCAGCTGAATTTTTCTTTTTTTTTTGGTAGAGGTTGGAGTCTTGCTATGTTGCTCAAGCTGGTCTCAAATTTCTGGCCTCAAACCATCCTCTTACCTCTGCCTCTTAAATTGCTGGGATTACAGGCTTGAGCTACCATGCCAGCCTGAGATGCATCTTTAAAACACCACTTTGGTTACCATATGGAGAAAGGAAGTAGGGGCATGAGAGCCAAAGCAGGGAGCCAGTCAGAAGGCTGCTGTAGTAGTTCAGATGAGAGATGCTTGAGGCTTGGGCTAAGGAGGTAGTAGAGGAGATACAGAGAAAGATGAATTCAAAATACATTTTGGAGATAGCACTGATAACACTTCCTAAATGGGAAGGGAAGGGCCAATAGCAAGGAAAAAAGATGGTCCTGGGGCAATGACCTTTACTTAGTTCAACTTTATTGCATCAATTATTTGTCAAGCAAGAACTATGTAGCCAAAATCTTCAGGCAGGAATCAGGGAGCCAGAGAGGCATTTAACATCTTCACCCCCACCTGTTCAGGAGAAAGACAATAATAGCATTTAAAACATGGCAGAGGCTCAGTGCCTGTGGCTCAAGTGGCTAAGGTACCAGCCACGTACACCTAAGGTGGTGGGTTCGAACCCAGCCCGGGCCCGCCAAACAACAATGACGGCTGCAACCAAAAAATAGCCGGGCGTTGTAGCAGGCACCTGTGGTCCCAGCTACTTGGGAGGCTGAGGCAGGAGACTCACTTGAGCCCAAGAGTTGGAGGCTGCTGTGAGCTGTGAGGCCACTGCACTCTACCCAGGGTGACAGCTTGAGGCTGCTGTCTCAAAAAAAAAAAAAAAAAAGGCAGAAGGCTCCATGCAGTGGCTCAGAACTGTAATCCTAGCACTCTGGTTGGCCGAGGCCAGAAGTTCCCTTGAGCTCAGGAATTCAGCCTTACCAAGCAAGTAGGAGTTTGAGGTTACTGTGAGATATAACATCACAGCACTCTACCAAGGGCAACAGAGTAAGACTCTGTCTCAAAGAAATAAATAAATAAAGATAAAAATAAAAAAAGAAAACCTGACAGAATCCTCATTCTGGACAGGTTATTTATCCATAGTTGTACATCACTGTGAGTAACTTGGGAATCTAGAAACCCACACCCATATAGTGTATGTTAACTGTTCTCATCACAAAAGAATGATAACTACGTAAGGTAATGTATTTGTTAATTAGGCAAATTTAACTATTTTATAATCTACATATACTTTAAACATCATATATCATATATTAATACAGAGAATTTCACTCATCAATTAAAAAATCTTCAATACCATAAGGAAGTCAATTCCCTACAAACTGATCTATCAATCCAATGTGATCAAAATCTCAAATTTCTTTGTAGAACCTAAAAATCTGATTCTAAAATGTGTAAGAAAATGCAAAAGACCCCGAATATCCAACATATTATGGAAAAAGAATAAGATGGCAGGTCTTGTTATCCCCAATCCAGAGCCATTCTATAACAACAGCAATTAAAATGGCTTAGAAACACTGGAGCAAGAATAGAAAAACATACCAAGAGAGAACCCAGAAACAGATCTACATGTACAGAGACCCGTTCTCTGATACAGTGGCTTTGCAGAGCAGAAAAGAAAGGTTTATCTTTTTAACTCACAATTCTAGAAAGATGGGACATGCCAGTGGAAAAAAACCTGAAACTTAACCCTATCTTACATCATTATAAAAACACGGCAAAAAATTCAAGTAGATTGTAAATCTAAACATACAAGGTTAAAACCACAAAACCTCAAGCAAATATAGGAGAATATGTTCATGACTATGGATAGGGAAAGACTTAATAAACTGTACTACATAGATCTTCTATTTATCAAAAGAAAACACTAAAACAATATAAAGGCAGGCTCGGTGCCTGTAGCACAGTGGTTACAGTGCCAGCGACACGCATGGAGGCTGGCAGGTTCAAACCCAGCCCAGGCCAGCTGAGCAGCAGTGACAACTGCAACAGAAAAATAGTCGGGTATTGTGGCAGCTCCTGTAATCCCAGCTACTTGGGAGGCTGTGGCAAGAGAATCGCTGAAGCCCAAGAGTTTGAGGTTGCTGTGAGCTGAGACGCCACAGCATTGTACCGAGGGTGACATACTGAAAAAAAAAAAAATTCATACACTGGGAGAAGACATTTATAACACAGGGAAGGTTCATATCCAGAATATATAAAGAACTCCTACAAATCAATAGGAAAAGACAACTCATGCCAGGCAAGGTGGCTCACGCCTGTAATCCTAGCACTCTGGGAGGCCGAGGTGGGTGGACTGCTTGAGTTCATAGGTTCCATACCAGCCTGAGCTAGAGCAAGACCTCATCTCCAAACCAAAAAAAAAAGCCAGGCGTTATGGTGGGCGCATGTAATCCCAGTGGAGGAAAAAGGATCACTTGAGCCCAAGAGTTTGAGCTTGTGGCGATCTATGATGTCACAGCACTCTCCCCAGGGCAAAAGTAAGATTCTGTTTCAAACAAAAAAAGAATGGCAGCGCCGTAGCTCAGTGAGTAGGATGTCAGCTACATACACCAGTGGCGGGTTTGAATCTGGCCCAGGCCAGCTAAAACAACGACAACTGCAACAAAAAAACAGCTAGACATTGGGGCGGGTGCCTGTAGTCCCAGCTATTTGGGAGGTTGAGGCAAGAGAATTGCTTAAGCCCAAGAGTTTGAGGTTGTTGTGATTTGTGACGCCACAGCACTCTCCTGAGGGCAACAAAGTGAAACTCTGTCTCACAAAAAAGAAAAGAAAACTCAATAGAAAAAGAGGCGAGACTCAAATAGATACTCCATAAAAGCAGGATACATTTTTTTTTTTTTTT
>NW_003852510.1:1209209-1211265 GCF_000181295.1 Otolemur garnettii
CTGTGGTCCCAGCTACTTGGGAGGCTGAGGCAGGAGACTCGCTTGAGCCCAGGAGTTGGAGGTTGCTGTGAGCTGAGATGTCACGGCACTCTACCCTGGGGGACAGCTTGAGGCTCCTATCTCAAAAAAAAAGAATACCAAAATGTACATAATCGAAATTTCTATCAGTAATAGATGGGTGAATAAATCATGGTACATACCATGGAATACAAAATGGCAAGGACTCATAGTCACACATAACATAGCTAAATCTCACAAACACAATGTTCAGCAAAAGCAGCTAGACACAGGTCAGTGCCTGTGGCTCAGTGGATAGGGCGCTGGCCCCATATACCAAGAGTGGCGGGTTCAAACCTGGCTCCAGCCAAATTGCAACAAAAAAATAACCAAGGGTTGTGGCAGGCGCCTGTAGTCCCAGCTACTCAGGAGGGTGAGGCAAGAGAATCGCCTAAGCCCAAGAGTTAGAGGTTGCTGTGAGCTGTGTGACACCATAGCACTCTACCAAGGGTGATAAAGTAAGACTGTCTCTACAAAGAAAAAAAAAAAAAATAAGCAGCAGCTAGACACAATACATACTCAATGATTTTATTTACATTAATTAAAAAAAAAAAAAAAGACAAAGGCTCAGCACCCATAGGACACTGGTTACAGCACTGGCCACATACACCGAAGGTGGTGGGTTTGAACCCAGCCTAGGACAGCGAACCAACAATGACAACTATATCAAAAAATAGCTGGATGTTGTAGCAGGCACCTGTAGTCCTAGCTACTTGGGAGGCTGAGGCAAAAGAATTGTTTCAGCCCAAGAGTTTCAGGTTGCTGTAAGCTGTGACACCATAGCACTCTAACAAAGGCAACATAGTGAGACTCTGTCTCAAAAAAAAAAATCAGACAGAACTAAATTACAGCGCTTAGGGAGGCATACTTAAATAGTAAAAGCATAAAGAGAAGAATAAAGTAAACACCATGAAACAGAATGATAGCCCTCAGGAGGAAGTGGGGAGATAATGATTACAGAGGGGTACCGGGAACTTCTAGACTACTAGCAATCTTGAATTTATTGATATAATTTCTAGTTATGCAACTATCCTCTCTACATAATCATTCAGTTGTTTATTTTTGACTCAGGCATTATTTTAGTGGGAAAATTTCTTTTACATATTTTTTTCAGAATATTATAGGGCAAGTACTTTTCTTTTTACAATAAAAAAGGCTAAAAAAGACTCAATGAACAGGTTAAATAATATATTAAACAAAGCTAAATAAAGAAAAAGGGAACTAAAAAAGAGATCTGAAGAAATTGTGCAGAATGAATCTAAAGAGACTAAGGTTTATCAAATATTTGAGACATTACCTGACATGGAGGATAGCATGAAAAGCCTAGAACATATCTCTTCAAATTCTAGCAAAAAGCAGAAACAAACAGGATACAGACAATCTTCAGAGAGAATTTAAAAATTGATCAAAGATATCCAATCCTCATATCCAGATCTCTCTCTGAATCCCAAGCTGGAAATATAGAAAAAAAACATTACCTAGATTCATTACAGTGAATCTCCAAAACCACAAACTCAAAGGGAAGATCTTAAAAAGAGCTATGAAAAACTAGATTGTCCATAAAGAACCAACATAGAGAGGGACAGTTATCTTTAACAGCAACAGTGGAAGCCAGAAGACAATCTTGAAAATGATAAATTGGGGTGCTGTCCTGGGAGCAAGGAGGCTGTGGGAAGAGGACTGAGACAGGAGATGTTCTTCAGCCTGGCCGTAATGGCATGAGTGGTGTATCATGCGGCAACTACAAAGAAATGACAGTGGTGGCCATGCCAAGGCACTCACACTCGTTCAGGGGATAAACTCGCCTTTGTGGGCAGGCCTGGGATCCAGGATGAGAAGACTGACAAAAGCAGCAGTTAGATGAACAGCTATAAAATGCCCAGATATGTTCACAAAACTAATTCAGAGACAAAATTCTGACATGACAGCAATATGGTAGAGAAACGTTCAGCTATTTTCTTTGTTGTTATTGTTGAGTTGTCATTGTTGTTTGGCAGGC
>NW_003852510.1:1213506-1214959 GCF_000181295.1 Otolemur garnettii
GCTGTGAGCTGTGTGATGCCACCGCACTCTACTGTGGGCGATTAAGTGAAACTCTTTTATTTATTTATAAATAAAAAAATAAATAAAAAAAAATAGAAAAATTAGCTGTTGTGGTCCCAGATACTTGAGAGACTGAGAAAGGAGGATTGCTTGAGCCCAGAAGTTTGAGTGCTGTGAGCTAGGCTGACACCACAGTACGCTAGCCTGGACAGCAAAGTGAGACTCTATCTCAAAAACAAACAAAAAAAGATTAATAGTGATTAATATTTAAGGAACATTTATTATTTGTTAAAACTGTGTTGAGTGCTCTACAGTGATAATCTATTTGCATCCTTAGAAAAGCCATGGGAGATAAGTACCCTTACATCCTATCACAAATAATTAAACTGGAACTCAGAGAGGCTAAGTAGCTTGTCCATGTCCATAGAACCATTAGCAATAAAAATGGAACTCGTATAGGTCTGACTCCAGAATCCATGTTTGTAAGAACTTCCCTAAACTAAGAAGAGCAGTCACTTCTGTTGAAATCTACTTAAGAGTAAGTTGAGGCTGGGCGAGGTGGCTCACGCCTGTAATCCTAGCATTCTGAGAGGTTGAGGCAGGCTGACTGCTTGACCTCAGGATTTGATACCAGCCTGAGCAAGAGTGAGACCCTGTCTCTACTAAAAATAAAAAAACTAGACAGGTGTTATGGTGGGTGCCTGCAGTCCCAGCTACTCAGGAGGCTGGGGGAGGATCTCTTGAGTCCAAGAAACTAAAGTTGCTATGAGCTATGACGACGCCACTCAGGGTGACAAGGTAAGATTCAGTCTCAAAAAAAAAAAAAAAAAGAAAGAAAGAAAGAAAGAAAAAGAAGGTGTAAGTTGAGAGGTATAAGCTAGTTGTCCTTTAATCTTATTCTCTACTTGACCAGCGAAGGCCCCTAGTTAGAAAGGCAGAAGTGATTTTTTTGTTTTTGGTTTTTAACTTACCCACTCACAATCGATTCCAAGTACTGGAAAATCTTCTAATTCACTTCTAAGCAAGGGCTCAATATGATCCCACTCTGCCTCCTGAGACACCGTCACCACTTTGGCTTCGAGGAGCCTCTTCTCCCACGAGGCTCTAGGGGCAGTGGAGGACAACTGGGACTCTTCTGAAGGGGACAGCTCTTTACTGCCTGGCACTTTCTCTTGCTGCTGCTGCTGCTGCTGCTGGGCCACACGGTTCCTTCTACTCCTTCGGTGCTGGATGCCTTTCCAGAGGACAAAACCCCCCACAGCCATGCCCAAAAGGGTGGTCACTGTCAAAGCCACTAAGTTCTGTCTAGACATCTTCTTCAACTTTTCTACCGCTTAGGAAAGCAAATCACTAATCCCACAACCTGCAAAACAAATGGCAAGAATACATTTATATACAGAATATAAACCTATATGTAAACAAGTTTTCTACTAAAAACCATTCCACTTATAAT
>NW_003852510.1:1216690-1218149 GCF_000181295.1 Otolemur garnettii
CGTGGCTGGCGCCTTAGCCGGTTGAGCTATAGGCGCCGAGCCAAAAAGCACGATTTTTAAACGTTAGCTGTAAATTTACATTTTTTTGTTACTTGTTTTTGAAACAAGGTCTTACTATGTTGCCCAGGCTGGTCACTAAATGTACAGGTTTTTAAAATATTGTGCCAGCCAAGGAGCCAGGCAAGGTGATCCATGCCTATAGTATCAGAACTCCGGGAGGCTGAGGCAGGTGGATTGCCTGAGCACACAAGCTCGAGACCAGCCTAAGCCACAGCGAGATCCCATCTCTAAAAATAGCCTGCCATTGTGGCAGGCGCCTGTAGTCCCAGCTATTCAGGAGGCTGAGGCAAAAGGATATTGTACCAGCCAAAAAGAGACGCTCTAGGCACTGGAATTCCTACCTCTGTGCTCTGGCCTAAAATCTAAACTTCCCAAAGGCAGAGCAATCTGCTGTACCCTGGATACGTATACTCTTCTATAATTGAAAGTTTCCCACTGAATGTATACTGACTTTAAAAAACTTTTTTGGGGGGCAGCGCCTGTGGCTCAGTGACTAGGGCACCGGCCCCATATAACGAGGGTGGCAGGTTTGAACCTGGCCCCAACCAAACTGCAACAAAAAATAACCAGGCATTATGGCAAGGGCCTATACTTCCAACTACTTGGGAGGCTGAGGCAAAAGAATCGCCTAAGCACAGGAGTTTGAGGTTGCTGTGAGCTGTGATGCCACAGCACTCTACCAAGGGTGATAAAGTGAGACTCCATCTCTAAAAAAAAGCTTTTTCAGGCCAAGAGCAGTGGCCTGTAATCCCAGAGCACTGGAAGGCCAAGGCAGGTGGATTGCTTGAGCTCAGACATTTCAGACCAGCCTCAGCAAGAATAAGACCCTCATCTCTACTAAAAATAGGAAAACTAGCTGGTGTTTCAGCAAGCACCTGTAATCCCAGCTACGCCAAGAGGATTGCTCAAGCCCAAGAGTTTCAGGTTGCTATGAGCTATGGCATCACAGCCCTGTACCAAGGGTGACAAAATGAGACTCTATTTAAAAAAAATTTTTTTCAACAACTAATTTTTAAAAATAACTTCATATTTATAACAACCCTGCAGTACAATCACACCTTTAGAGAAACTCAGCTAGAACATAAGAAAAACGGAATCACAAAAGTATTACAGGCTTGGCACCTGTAGCTCAGCAGCTAGGGCATCAGCCACGTACACTGGAGCTGATGGGTTTGACTACAACCAAAAAATACCCTGGTGACATAGTGAGCCTCTGTCTCAAAAAAAAAAAGTTATTACACAGTATTAATACATAATAGCTATATTACTTTTTTTTGTTTTTTGAGACAGAGCCTCAAGCTGTCGCCTTGAGTAGAGTGCCGTGGCATCACAGCAACCTCCAACTCCTGGGCTCAAGTGAGTCTCCTGCCTCTGCCTCCCAAGTAGCTGGGACCACAGG
>NW_003852510.1:1218582-1221304 GCF_000181295.1 Otolemur garnettii
CCTCGGTAGAGTGCTATGGCATCACAGATCACAGCAACCTCAAACTCTTGGGCTTAAAGGATTCTCTTGCCTCAGCCTTGCAAGTAGCTGGGACTACAGGCACCTGCCACAACACCTACCTATTTTTTGATGGTAGTTGTCACTGTTGCTTGGCAGGCCCGGGCTGGATTCGAACCTGCCAGCTCCAGTGTATGTGGCTGGCGCTCTGGCCGCTGAGCTACAGGCATGGAGCCAGTTTTTAAAATAACTTTATGCTGAAAAGTGTACTAAGTACACTTATATATGTTCTCCAGTTCTTTTATTACAGAAGAAACCGGGGCTTTTATTCCTTTCTTTGCTTTTTTTTTTTTTTGAGACAGACCTCACTATGTCACCCTTGGTAGAGTGCTGTGGTGTCACACTCACAGTAACCTCAAACTCTTGGGCTTAAGTGATTTTCTTGCCTCAGCCTCCCAAGTAGCTGGGACTACAGGTGCCTGCTGATCTGGGCCAGGCTAGAACCCACCAGCCTCAGTGTATGTGGCTAGTGCCGTAACCACTGTGCTACAGGCACCGAGCCTCTTTTTTTTTTGAGACAGTGTCTCATTTTGTTTCCCCCAGGAGAGTGCCATGGCACCACAGCTTACAGCAACACCTAACTCTTGGGCTCAAGTGATTCTCTTGCCTCAGCCTCCTGAGTAGCTGGGACTACAGGTGCCTGCTAGAATCCCTGGATATTTTTAGAAATGAGGGTCTCGCTCTAGCTCAGACTAGTCTCAAACTCGTGAGCTCAGGAAATCCACCTGCCTCAACCTCCCAGAGTGCTAGAATTACAGGAGTGAGCCACCATGCCAAATAACTTGTATAGAGAGAATTCTGGTTAAAATAATCTGAGAAGACATAAAAATCTTTCTTCCTACTCCAAGCAATACAAATGCTGCAGAAAACCAAAATTTAAGCTCAAAAAAGAAAGAGAAATCATTAGGTACCAGAAATAAAGAGGGAACCCACACCAGGTAACAGATGAAACTGGGCAGAGACCAGAACTCAACAGCAGCCCCAGCACTGAGGTATACCACCAACCAGAGACAGAAATCTAGGTCACAGGTGCAGGACACAGCTGGGAGTGCCATGCTATCCACATAGAAGTATCTCAAAGTGTTCACCGACCTTGGCCAAGACAAGCTACCTGCTCCAGGCTAAGAGTATGAACACTGTCCCTCATAAGAGAACACTTTGGGCAGGTGCAGGGACCAAGTTCATGTTGTCCTCATAAAAAGAAATCATGAGGCAAGAAATTACATTAAAACTGATTCATAAATCAGTAAAGTCTGTTGAAATCAGATAGAGTCAATCATAAAAACGGTTACATATGAAAAAAACTGTTACATATGTTCCTACCATGTAAGAAATGTGCAGGACTTCATGAAAGGTCAATCTCTTGAAGGCACCTCACAAATGCATCAAACCAAAAATAAAACTCTAAAGCCAATGAAAATACTGACCAGCAAGGTGGTGCATGCCGGTAATCCTAGCACTCTAGAAGACTGAGGCAGGTGGACTGCTTGAGCTCAGGAGAGTGAGTCCCCATTTCTAAAAAATAGCCAGGTAAGCTCAGTGGGCAGGGCATTGGCCACATACACCCAGGCCAGCGGGTTCAAACCTGGTCCTGGACAGCTAAAACAATGACAACTGCAACAACAATTAAAAAAAAAAAAGGCCAAGTGTGGTGGCAGGTGTCTAGTCCCAGCTACTTGCAAGGCTAAGGCAAGAGAATCACTTAAGCCCAAGAGTTTGAGGTTGTTGTGAGCTGCAACGCCACAGCACTCTACCAAGGGCAACATAGTGAGACTCTGTTTCAAAAAAATAAAAAGATTTGGAATTTATGAAGGGGGTCAGATTTGGTACCATTCGTTCTCTGACACCTAAGCTAGTTAAATTAAATCTATCCATAAAAGAAACTTAACTGAGGCCAGGCGTGATGACATACCTGCAATACTAGTACTCTGGAAGCCCAAGGCAAGAAGATCCCTTGAGCTCAAGAGTTTGGGACCAGCCTGAAGAAGAGTAAGACCCTGTCTTTACTAAAAATAGAAAAATTAGCCAGGTGATGTGGTAGGTGCCTATAGTCCCAGCTACTCGGGAGGCTGAGGCAGGAGGATTGCTTGAACCCAAGAGGTTGAGGTTGCTGTGAGATAGCCGAATGCCCTGGCTCTCTAGCCTGAGCAATAGAATCAACAAAAACTTCACAGCAGGGTTTTTGTTTTTGTTTTCCAGAGTCTCACTCTGGCACCCTGGGTAGAGTGCCACTGCAACCTCAAGCTCTTAGGCTCAAGCGATCTTCTTGCCTCAGTTTTTCTATTTTTAGTAGAGACAGGGTCTCACTCTTGCTCAGGCTCGCCTCAAACTCCTGAACTCAAGCAGTCCACCAACCTCAGTCTCCTAGAGTACTAGGGTTGTAGGAGTGAGCTGCCACAACCCCAGTGTTATAACAGTTTTATTCATAATTGCCAGAAACTGGAGGCTTGGCGCCTGCGGCTCAAGTGGCTAAGGCACCAGCCACATACAAGCTGGCTGGTTCTAATCCAGCCTGGGCCTGCCTAACAACAATGATGGCTGCAACCAAAAAATACCCAGGCATTTGGTGGGTGCCTATGGTCCCAGCTACTTGGGAGGCTGAGGCAGGAGACTCACTTGAGCCCAGGAGTTGGAGGTTGCTGTGAGCTGTGATGCTACAGCACTC
>NW_003852510.1:1222937-1224599 GCF_000181295.1 Otolemur garnettii
CCAGCCAAACTGCAACAAAAAAAAAAGCTGAGCATTGTGGCGGGAGGCTGAGGCAAGAGAATCACCTAAGCCCAGGAGCTGGAGGTTGCTGTGAGTTGTGTGATGCCACGGCACTCTACTGAGGGCAATAAAGTGACTCTGTCTCTAAAAAACTAAAAATAAATAAAAATTCAAATTCACTGATATCAAATAGAGTCCCCCATTTTATATATTTGTGATTTATATTTTATACTTAAATCCGAAATTTCTTTTAAATTTCATCTTGTTTCAGCCAAATGTTTAATCCATGAACACCAATTTGCATCCTGCCTATGCCTTCCCTCTCAAACATTTTTTTTTTTTTTCAAGACAGTCTCACTTTTTCACCCCTGGTAGAGTGCTGTGGCATCTTAACTCAGAGCAACCCCAAACTCTTGCACTCAAGTGATTCTTTTGGTTCAGCCTCCCAAGCAGCTGGGACTACAGGTACCTGCCATAACTCCCTACTATTTTTAGAGATGGAATCTAGCTCTTGCTCAGTCTGGTCATGAACTCTTGAGCTCAGGCAATCCACCCACCTCAGCCTTCCAAAGTGCTAGGATTATAGGTGTGAGTCACTGCACCCAGCCTTTAACCATAATTTTACGTACAAAATTAAATCTTTGTTTTCAATGAAAATAACATCTCCCTAACTTGTGCTTTAACAAATTCATTTCTATTTGAAAAGGCGTTGTGAGTTGTGTGCACATGTGTATGTGTTTTCCAGCCAAAGGATTCATTCAGCATACATATACAGCACTTTCAATAAGCCAAACGCTGTGCTAGACTCTCAATATAAAGAGCTGAGACACACTCAGTCTCCAAAAAATTCAGGAGTTAGCAAAGCAGAAACGTAATGAGTAAGTTGAAAACAGTGAGATAACACGAACAACTGAAGGATATACAAGTACACAAACGGCTTGTTCTTGAGGAAAGAGTTGGGGGCACTGTTAGGAGAAACACGTGCTAAGAGATGGCATCTGAGTCTGGTGTTAAAGAATGAGCAAGAGTTCTCCGGGCAGCCAGGCAAGGTGGCTCAGGCCTGTAATCCCAGCACTTCGGAGGCCAAGGTGGAGGGACTGCCTGAGCTCACAGGTTCTAGACCAGGCTAAACCAGAGCAAGACCTTATCTCTAAAAATAGCTGGGCTTTGTGGCAGGTGCCTATAGTTCCAACTCCTCTGGAGGCTGAGGCAAGAGAATTGCTTGAGCCTAAGAGTTTGAGGTTGCTGTGAGCTGCGATACCACAGCAATCTACTGAGGGCGACAAAGTGAGACTCTGTCACCAAAAAAAAAAAAAGTTCTCCAGACACACAAGACAGGCAGGGAAAAGGTGCACCAGGCAGAGGGAACAGGATGTGAAGAAAATGAAACATCATAGCATATGTAAAGTGTTTTACTCAAGATACACTGTAAGTGTGAAATATACACCAAATTTTGGGGTGGCGTCTGTGGCTCAGTGAGTAGGGGACTGGCTCCATATACCAAGGGTGGTGGGTTCAAACCTGGCCCCAGCCAAACTGCAACAAAAAAATAGCCGGGCGTGTGGCAGGCGCCTGTAGTCCCAGCTACTTGAGAGGCTGAGGCAAGAGAATCACCTAAGCCCAGGAATTGGAGGTTGCTGTGAGCTGTGTGACGCTGCCATA
>NW_003852510.1:1224619-1227511 GCF_000181295.1 Otolemur garnettii
GTGAGTCTCCTGCCTCAGCCTCCCGAGTAGCTGGGACCACAGGTGCCTGCAACAACACCTGGCTATATTTTTTGGTTGCAGCCATCATTTTTGTTTGGCGGGCCCAGGCTGGATTCGAACCCGCCACCTTAGGTGTATGCGGCTGGCGCCTTAGCCACCTGAGCCACAGGCGCCCAGCCAGGAGTAAATATTTAAAACATATATAAATTACAAAAGATTAAATCCAGAGTATACAGGCATGTAACATAATGCAGGCATGTAACATTAATGCACCATGGCTCCAACCTATAATCTTAGCATTTTGGGAAGCCAACATGGGAGGACTGCTTGAATTCAGGAGTTTGAGGTTGCAATGAGCTATCAAGCCATTGCACTCCAGATTAGGAAACAGAGCAAGACCCTGTCTCAAAAGTAAATAGATACATAAATAAAAATCTAACCCCCCCCAAAGAAACCTACTATAAATCAATAAGGTAAAGACAATCCAAAAATGAAAAAAAAAGACACAAAAATGAAGGAAAAAAAGAGACAGATAATATAATATAAAAAAACAGTTCTCAAAAGGGGGAATACAGATGTCAAAAATAACAAAAAAATGTTCAATTTCACTAGTAAGGGAGTACGAATTAAAACAGCAATGAGGTGGCTCGGTGCCTGGACCACAGTGGTCACAGCATCAGCCACATGCACAGAGGCTGGTGGGTTGAAGCCCAGCCTGGGCCAGCTAAACGACGACAACTGGAACAAGAAAATAGCCGGGCATTGCGGCATGTGCCTGTAGTCCCAGATACTTGGGAGGCTGAGGCAAGAGAATCACTTAAACCCAAGAGTTTGAGGTTGCCGTGAGCTGTGATGTCACAGCTCTCTACCAAGGGTGACACAGTAAGACTTTGTCTCAAAACAAACAAACAAATAAACCAGCAATGAGGAACCATTACTAGCCACTATATTCACAAAAATAAGAGACTGGCTCAGTGCCTGTAGCTCAAGCAGCTAAGGTGCTAGCCACATACACCAGAGCTGGCAGGTTCAAATCCGGCCCGGGCCTGCCAAACAACAATGACAACTACAATCAAAAAATAGCCAGGCATTGTGGCAGGCACCTGTAGTCCCAGCTACTTGGGAGGCTGAGGCAAGAGAATCACTTGAGCCAAGAAGTTGGAAGTTGCTGTGAGCTGTGACGCCACAGCACTTTACTCAGGGTGACAGCTTGAGGCTCTGTCTCAAAAAATAAAATAAAATAAAATAAACAAATAAGACTGATACCATCAAATGTTTAAAAGAGAATGGAGTCAACAGACATTGTTATATACTGTACATGATAGGCAGTTAGGCTTTATTAAATGTCCACACTGTCGGCTCGGCGCCTATAGCTCAACCGGCTAAGGCGCCAGCCACGTACACCTAAGGTGGCGGGTTCGAATCCCCAGCCTGGACCGCCAAAACAACAATGATGGCTGCAACCACAGAATAGCTGGGCATTGTGGCAGGCACCCATAGTCCCAGCTATTTGAGAGGCGGAGGCAGGAGAATCACTTGAGCCCAGAAGTTGGAGCTTGCTATGAGCTGAGATGCCACAGCACTCTACCCAGAGCAATAGCTTAAGGTTCTGTCTCAAAAAAATTAATTAATTAATTAATTAATAAAAACAACTATTTTGACAACTGATTCTAAAATTAGTGTGAAAAAGACTACTGATATATGAGAATATTAATTTTAAATAACATACATGAGCTAACAGAGAATATGACTTCCAAAATATAATAATCATGAGAGAATATTTACCCTGTTATATAGAGTATATTGAAGTATAACGCACAATTTGACAAAGATTACATAGTGGTACTAGTTCAGCAAAAGAGAAAATTAGGACATAGAACAGAAGAGAGTCCAGAAAGAGACCCTATGTATGAGAAATTAGCACATGATAAATGTGGCATTTCAAATTAACAGCTAACCAATGGACTAAATAGGTCATATTTGAAGCGACATTGTTTAGAAAACAACAATCACACACATGCACACAATTCCAGAGGAATTAAAAAAAAAATTCAAACTAGTCCTTTAACATGAATATCTGGGAGAAAATATACAGTTATAGGAGAAAACTTTACAGCAGGATTTTTAAACCTCAGCATAGTCAACATTTAAGATAGAACAGTGCTCTGTTGTGGAGAGCTTTCCCATGTAGTGCGAGACGTTTAGCAGCGTCCCTGGCTTTATCCACTAGATGCCAGTAGCACCACCACCCCAATTAGAAAACCAAAGACTGTCTCCAGATGTAAAATGGCTCCTGGGAGCAAAATCTCTCCCAAGTGAGAACCACTGAGGTAGGGAATGAGAGCCACAAAACACAAATATGTACAGAAAAGACTGATAAATGTAAACATAAAATTGTAAACTTTGTTTCAAACAAAGATGTCAGGATTTTTTTTTTTTTTTTTGAGACAAAGTCTCACTATATCACCCTGGGTAGAGTGCCATGGGGTCACACCTCATAGCAACCTCCAACTCTTGGGCATAAGGGATTCTTTTGCCTCAGCCTCCCAAGCAGCTGGACTACAGGCACGCGACACAAAGCCTGGCTATTTTTGTTGTTGTTCTTGTAGCTGTCATTGTTTTTCTTTCTTTCTTTTTTTTTTTTCATTTTTTGGCTGAGGCTGGGTTTGAATCTGCCACCTCTGGCATATGGGGCTGGTGCCCCACTCCTTTGAGCCATAGGTGCCACCCAGTTGTCACTGTTTTTTAGCAGGCCTGAGCTGGGTTCGAACCTGCCAGCCCCAGTATATGTGGGTGGTGCCCTAACCACTGCACTACAGGTGCTAAGCCAAGATGTCATAGGATTAAAAGCAGTGACTTTAAAAAGAAAGCACTTAAAAAGAAAATAAAAAA
>NW_003852510.1:1227531-1228567 GCF_000181295.1 Otolemur garnettii
GCAGGAGACTCGCTTGAGCCCAGGAGTTGGAGGTTGCTGTGAGCTGTGATGCCACAGCACTCTACCCAGAGGGATAGCTTGAGGCTCTGTCTCAATAAAAAAAAAAAAAGCTGAGCATTGTGGCAGGCACCTGTAGTCCCCTCTACTTGGTAGGCTGAGATAAGAGAATTGCTTAAGCCCAAGAGTTTGAGGTTGCTGTGAACTGTGATGTCACAGCACGATAATGTGAGACTCTGTCTCTTAAAAAAAAAAAAAAAAGATTGCATACACCTACACAGGGCACAGTGGCTCATTCTATAATCCCAGCTACTTGGGAAGTTGAGGCCAGAGAATCACTTAAGCCCAAGAGTTAAAAGAGAGCCTGGGTAACACAGGAAGACCCTATCTCTATACAAGAAGAATAAACTGCATGTGGTGGCTCACCCCTGTAATCCTAGCACTCTGGGAGGCCAAGGCAGATGAATTGCCTCAGCTCAGGAATTGAGACTAGCCTGAGCAACCAGCAAGACCTCATTTCTAGAAAAACTAGCCCAGCACCGTGGTGGGCACCTGTAGTCCCAGCTACTCAGGAGGCTGAGGCAAGAGGATTGCTTGAGCCCAGGAGTTGGAGGTTACTGTGAGTTGTGATGCCATAGCACTCCACCAAGGGTGGGTGACAAAGTGAGACTCTCTCTCAAAATAATAACAATAATAGTAATGCTTTTTTGCCTACTTGCTATGGCAATGGGGTCCACTCACACTGTCCATAGTGAACATCTCTTCCTCAATAAACTTTGTTTCATGCTTGCCTTACTCTTGGTGTCTAGTCATTTTCCACCACTTTTCCCCCTATTAAACTTTCTTTCTCCAGCACTTCCTAATTCCTATAATTAACAAAATGTTTCTGTGCAATTCCTTCCATTCTGGTAACAAAACTGAAAAAAAGTATAAATTTTTTTAAAAAGTATAATTTTGGGCTCGGCACCTGTGGCTCAAGCGGCTAAGGCGCCAGCCACATACACCTAAGGTGGCGGGTTTGAATCCCCAGCCCGGGCCC
>NW_003852510.1:1228793-1231827 GCF_000181295.1 Otolemur garnettii
AAAAAAAAAAAGTATAATTTTGCAGGTTTTGGCTCCACACCCATAGTTAAGAGGTTAGGGTGCCAGCCACATCCACTGGGGCTGGTGGGTTCCAACCCGGCCAGGGCCTGCTGAACGACGACAACTACAACAGAAAAATTGCCAGGCGCTGTGGCAGACATCTGTAGTCTCAGCTACTTGGGAGGCTGAGTCAAGAGAATTGCTTACGCCCAAGAGTTTGAGGTTGCTGTGAGCTGTGACGCCTCAGCACTCTAGGGAGGGCAACATAGTTGAGACTCTGTCTCAAAATAAATAAAATAAAATAATTTTTTGTTTTCAAAGAGTAGGTACAAAAGGGACTTTCAGTCCAACCGTATTTCAAAAGCTTATTTAGGTTTAGATTTGTTTGTATTTTAATGAGCAGGTGTCAATTTTGTAATAAATAATGATCAAGGTTCTTATTTTGATCTATCCCAGGGATATGAAAAGCAAAAAGGTGTTCCCAGCAAGACTGCAGAGTAGCGAGTTAGGTCTATTAAGGGTAAAAGGGGTGGGGGTGGCGGATCCCCCAAATCAGGGGGACAAAACTGTAGCTGTGGAGCTGAGGAACATCCAGCGCCCGAGCAGTTACCAGATGTTGCAGGCAGGACCTCCTTTTGGGCTGAGTGAAGAGCCTTGAAGGTTTGGTACGTTCTACTGAAGAGAAAACAAAGGGGTCGGAGGCACAAGGCCTGGAGAGGGCGCGGGAGGCCGTGAGCCGCTGTAGAGCCGGCTTAGCACACTTGGGTGCTGAACCGCCCCCGCCGCGGGTGAGGGAGGCGAGGAGGCCACACCTGGAGTGGGAGAGGGGCAGGGCTAACGCGCTCCGTGACCGCGGGCTTCAGTCGCCCCCGCACACGATAACATACCTTGCTCCACAACCTCTCGTGGTCCGCGCTGAAAACCTCTCCACCCTACGCACAATCCCGTTGAAACGCCTCGCAACCCTCACTAGCCTCACTCACCTGCAGCTTCAGATCCGGCTCGCACACCTACACCATCTCCCGCTAAAGAGCTGGAACCTGTGCGACCGTCTGTGCGAACCCACCCGGATCCACTAGGGCTGTAACCACTTCCAGAGGAAGTAGCCCCCGGGCTGTGCGAACCGAGCGACGCCATCTTGTACGGAAGCCGCGGGAGCGGCTATTGCCTTTCCAGCGATGCAGAGCAAAGTATATGTGGAGAGACTTAAATCTGGAAAGGCTTAATTAACCTTTAATATCTCGTCAGAAAAGTAGCGCTTCGCCTTCTGGGATCTTTTTTCGTACGGACACTCGCTATGTTGACCATGCGGCTCTCGAACACCTGAACCCAAGTGCTCCTCCTGCCAACTTGGCTTCCCAAAGTACAGTGATTATAAGCGTGAGCCACCGCGCCTGGCCGGTTTTGCTTTTGGTTTTGGAGGCAGAGCTTCTACAGTCTTAATAAATGCAATGTAGAAAATCTAATGTTTCTTATTATCCTGAGTAGTGTTTCTCTACTACATTAATTTTCTTAAGTGCGGGATGATGACGGTAAATCGGAGGAGAAACTGTTTAAATAACGTATTCGCAGTGCATACTGTCCTATAGCCAGTATAATTTGCATCATCTTTTGCCACAGTACTTTCCATTTATATAGTAAGTTGTTCATTCAATCAGCCCTTATTAGCAGCTATCATATGTAAGGCAGCTAATACATGCTATATACTGGTCTTTTGTCATGGAATGTCTAAAACAAAAGGGAAAATAAGATATGCCTGAATAACCCATGTAAAATATAATAGCCGCTTGTTGACTATGCTCACTGTGTGCTAGGAACTTTGCACGCAAAGTGTTTTACTTATTTTGTCTCATTTAATCCTGGTAACAATGCCATGAGGTGGTCCTATTATTAGTGCCCTTTTACATAAAACAGAGAAAGGTTAAAAAATTTTTTAAGGTAATTCAGTAAGTAAGCATTGGAGCTAGGAATGAAACTTCAGTATATCTTGATTACAAAGTTTGTTGCCCTCATTTAATATTATTATATTGCTTCTAATCCAAGGGGAAAGGTTCTGCGTTTCATTAGATAAGTACCCACAAGGGAAGTTTCCAGCTAATATAGACGATTAGACCCCCCGCCCATTTTTATTATCTGCTTTTTCTTGAAACTCCTAAAAAAAAAAAAAAATGATAGAGTGAACACCATAGTTCAGTGGGTAGGGTGCCGGCCACATGCATCAGGGCTGGTAGGTTAGAACCCAGCCCCAACCTGCTAAAAACAAAAAAATAGCTGGGAATTATGATGGGCACCTGTAGTCCCAGCTACTTGGGAGGCTGAAGCAAGAGAATTGCTTAAACTCAAGAGTTTGAGGTTGCTGTGAGCTGTGACGTCATGGCACTCTACCAAGGGCAACATAATGAAACTGTCTCGATTAAAAAAAAATGATAAAGAGGAAATGCATATTAAAACCACAGTGAGATACCGTCATATACCTACCAGAATATAGCTAAAATGAAAAAGACAGAAAATATCAAGTATTAGTAAGATTATGGAGCAACCATAACTCTGTATACTCCTGAAGGGAACATAAATTGATACAATCACTTTTTAAAACTTTTTGGCAGCATCACCTAAAGCAGACTATATGAAAAGCTTTTGTCCTGACAATTTGACTCCTAGTCTGCATGAAACTGCCCTTACAAATTGATGAAGGGGTAGAAGGTAAGGGCTCCCAAAGTTCTGTGAAGGAACACAGCCACTGTTCCTTCCTTTGCGTGATAATGGTCACTGTCCCCTTGTTTGCTTCTCTATAGTTACTACTCTAGAGGGGACAGGTGGTCGTTATAAAAATATTTAATTTTTCTCCATAAATAACATTATCAGTTCAGAATCCAGGGGCAGTTTTTGAGGTATCTTCCACTTCTTGCATTCCAGCAGGTTGGCTGACCTACCCAGTGCCCCAAAGGACCTGTGATTCTGCCCTAAAACCAGCCAATTAGACCATGATTGCCTAATCCTCTGCCCACCAAACTCTCTTTTTTTTTTTTTTTTT
>NW_003852510.1:1232868-1241381 GCF_000181295.1 Otolemur garnettii
AGCACTCTACTGAGGGCAACATAGTGAGACACTGTCTCAAAAAAAAAATTTTTTTTTTAATTTTAGACTGGCCAGTCAAGAGACCACATTTTGGATTGTTCTATGTTTAGACTCCAGGCTTCTCAAGTTAAATTTAGAGGGGTCTGTCTTCTCACAAGCTACAAACTAGCTTCTCCCTACCCCCTACTCCATATGTTTCTACCTCTCTCCCCACTCTTCATTTCGTTACTAAAGCTACAGACCTGGGAAACGTCCTCAGCTCCTGCCTCTCCCACATCCTTTTGTATGTTAGGGGAACAGTGACTATCTCATTGGGCTGGTTATAAAGAAATTGCTACACTCCCAAACTCACACTTGCACACTTAGTGAGGCAGAGAATGGACCTCTGCAATGCACATTTTTCCTTTGCTGGCCTGACACACTCTGATAGGTTCTGCCAATAGTGAGAGATCAGAAGGCAGAATGGAGAGGGGACTCGTTCCTTCCTGACTGCTTCCTCTGTCTCTCGGTGTCACCCAAGTAGCAACTCTTCCATGTCAGCAGCCTTTGGTTCCAGCTCTGGACTTTTCTCCATTCTCCCAGAACAAGTTTCATTGCATCTCAGAGATAGCAGCAGCAGCCAGCCAGCAACCATCCTGAGAGGTCTGACTCCCAATACTACAGGGACCTTTCTCTGTGCTTCTGAGGTACCAGGGTAAGTTGAGACATCATGTTCTCCTCAGGGTCTGGGTTCCAGCTATTTAGGGCTCTTCCTGTAAGTGTTTGGTCCCAATAATCTCAAGGTTGACCCTTAATTTCCTCTATTTACTTCTTTTATTGAGACAGAGTTTCACTGTCACCCTAGGTAGAGTGCCATTGCATCATAGCTCACAGCAACCTCAAACTCTTGGGCTCAAGAGAGTCTCTTGCCTCAGCCTCCCAGGTAGCTGGGACTACAGGTGCCTGTCACAACACCCAGCTAGTTTTTCTATTTTTAGTAGAGATGGGATTCTCACTCTTGTTCAGGCTGATCTTAAACTCCTGAACTCAAGCAATCCACCTGTCTCAGTTTCCCAGAGTGCTGGGATTATAGGCATGAACCACTGTGCCTGGCCCCCTATCTACTTCTTATAGTTACTACCCCTTTGTTCCACTTGTTCTTTTTAATTCTTCAATATTTGAGATATCTTGAATAACTCCTTATATTAATTTTCTCAGTTAAGATAACTGCTATGGTATGGCAGTTAGTCAAAAACTTAAAAATAGAATTACCATATGATCCAACATTCCACTATTTGGATATATACCCATAAGAATTGAAAGCAGGGTCTTGAAGAGATATTTGTACACCCGTGTTAATAGTAGCATTATTCCCAATTGCTAAAATATGGAAACGACACAAGTATTCATTAACAGATAAATGGATAAGCAAAATGTACCATACACATACACATATTATTCAGCCTAAGAAAGGAAGAAAGTCTGGCATACGCTACAATGTAGATGACCCTCAAGCGGACATTATATTAAGTGAAATAAGCTAGGTACAAAAAGACATATGTACACATATGACGATAATAACCTGCAAAAAGACAAATGTTGGATGGTTCTACTTCTATGAGACAGAATAGTCAAAATCATAGAGACAGAAAGTAGGAAAGGGGAGGGGTGCTTACTGTTTAATAGGTGTAGAGTTTCAGTTTTATAAGATAAAAAGAGTTAGGGAGATGGATGGTGGTGATGGTTCCACAATATTATGAATGTAATAGCACTGAACTGAACTTTTTTTCTTTTTTTTTGAGACAGTCTCACTATGTGGCCCTCAGTAGAGTACCGTTGCATCACAGCTCACAGCAACCTCAAACTCTTGGGCTCAAGGGATTCTCTTGCCTCAGCCTCCCAAGTAGCTGGGACTACAGGTGCCCACCACACCTGTAGCCTGGCTATTTTTTTGTTGCAGTTGTCATTGTTGTTTAGCTGGCCCGGGCTGGTTTCAAACCCACCAGCATGGGTGTATGTGGCCGGCACTCTACCCCCTGAGCTGTGGTCGCCACCTGAACTAAACATTTTACAAAGGTGACATTGGTGTGCTTGCAACTAACAGGCACAGTGTAGGGGATATGCACACTTTCTGGGGGAGGGGCACAACTACAACAGGGACTTTACCTAACAAACTTGAACAATGTCACTTAATCTTTTGCACTCTCATATGAATCTGAAATTAAAAAAAAAAAAAGGTTAAAATAGTAAAATTTATGCTATGTGTAGTTTACCACAATGGAAAAATAATACATTTGATTTTAGAAAGATAACAGATGTGGTTTTTATTTCTTCATCAAATCCTGACTAGTACAGAAAATATTCTTTTCTTTCCTTCTTCTTTCTCCCCTCGTTCCCTGTATCTCTCTTTCTTTCTCTCTCTCCCTTTCCTCTGTCCCTCCCACCTCCCTCACTCCTTCCATTCTTTCTTCCTTTTTTTTTTTATTTTAGGCAAACATGAAACAAAGTTTATTGAGGAAGGGAAAGGAAGGCTTACAGAGTAAGAAAGTTTACAAAGGAGGATACGTTTGTCTTAGATACGGAATGGGCCTCCATTGACAGGGCAAATAGGCAAAGAGGCTAGAAACAAACTTTCAAATAGAGGATTATGAGTTTATTTGGTCATATCTTTCAAGCAAATGCCATGCTGAGCAACTTGTCAAAGGGAAATGGGATGTGGTGGCATCACAGATAATCAGCTTATCACCTTTAGTCAATTGTGTTGAAGTGTCTAGTGAGGCAGTTACTTTGGAGCCACCTTTGACTGTTTGACAATGTGGTATCTACAAAAACAGTACGTTGGAGGTAGCTTCATTTGAATGTATTGAGGAACTAACATAAATTAGAAGTTAAGGTCATTAAACATTCAGTTCAAATCACAGACAACAAAAACTTGTACAGCAGCCTTAAAATAATTCCTTATTTTCTTTTTTCTTTCTTTCTTTCTTTTTTTTTTTGAGACAGAGTCTCACTATGTCACCCTTAGTAGAGTGCTGTGGTGTCACAGCTCACAGCAACCTCAAACTCTTGGGCTTAAGCGATTCCCTTGCCTCAGCCTCCCAGGCAGCTGGGACTACAGGCTCCCACCACAACACTGGGGGCAATTTGTTGTTGTAGTTGTCATGGTTGTTTGGCAGGCCTGGGCCAGGTTTGAACCCGCCAGCCCTGGTGTATGTGGCTGGTGCTCTAGCTGCTGAGCTACAGGCGCTGAGTCAATTCCCTATTTCCTATACCTACAAGACTAACCTTTCTGAAAATTACACATAAAATTTAATTGTGCAGGTTTCAGAATTTGATTTGACAGCCTTGCCAGATCTCTCTAGTGAAAGATAGGCTGCTGATTAGGGAGGACAGGACTCTGAAACTTGGAATGGAAATAGTGGGTTGACTCAAAGGCAGTTGAGATTCTTTTTTTTTTTTTTTGAGACAGAGCCTCAAGCTGTCCCCCTGGGTCGAGTGCCGTGGCATTACAGCTCACAGCAACCTCCAACGCCTGGGCTCAAGTGAGTCTCCTGCCTCCGCCTCCCAAGTAGCTGGGACCACAGGCGCCTGCCACAATGCCTGGATATTTTTTGGTTGCAGCCATCATTGTTTGGCGGGCCCAGGCTGGATTCGAACCCACCACCTTAGGTGTATATGGCTGGCGCCTTAGCCACTTGAGCCACAGGCGCTGAGCCGGCAGTTGAGATTCTACAATGCGCAACTCTCTCTAAACCTCCAGTATCAATAGGAGCAGCCCTCCTTACCTTGCTTCAAGGCACTATAATACCATCTTTTGAAGGATACCTATTTCTCAAGTTTTACTCTAACCATTGTTACCTGTAGATCAGGGTTCGTCAACATGTTAGATTTCTTTGAGGACATGTCCTGTGTATCGTAGGATATTTATCAACATTCCTGACTTTTACCCAATAGATCTAGCAGCACCTTTCACTCTAAGATGCGACAACCTAAGATTGACACTCTTCAGACATTGCTAATGTACCGTAGGAGATAAAATCAGCCCCAGTTAAGAACCACTGCTCTAGGCTGGGCACAGGGGCTCATGCCTATAATCCTAGCACTCTGAGAGGCCAAGGCAGGTGGAGTCCAACACCAGCCTGAGTAAAACCGAGACTCTATCTCTAAAACTAGCCAGGCATCATGGTGGGTACCTGTAGTCCCAGCTTCTCAGGAACCTGAAGCAAGAGGATTGCTTGAGCCTAGGAGTCTGAGTTTGCTGTGAGCTATAACACCATGGCACTCTACCCAAGGTTCCCTGAATTGGATGGAGATGATGGGATCCTGGGGTAGAAGAAGCCAAAGACAGTGTAGATCTAGAAACAATGTGTAGACCCCCTTTTGGAGTACAGTTTGGAAAGAAGGGGGGAAAAAAGAGTAATTTACAGTGTGGGAACTTGACAAACACTACCTCAGTCAGATATCAAAGTAATAAGTAACGCTAATATGTAACCTTGATATAATTTTTTTTTTTTTTTTGGAAACATAGTCTCATTTTGTCACCCTCGGTAGAGTGCTGTCTTCACAGCTCACTGCAACCTCAAACTCTTTTTTTTTGAGACGGAGCCTCAAGCTATCCCCCTGGGTAGAGTGCCATGGCATCACGCTCACAGCAACCTCCAACTCCTGGGCTCAAGCGAGTCTCCTGCCTCCGCCTCCCAAGT
Organism: Otolemur garnettii; assembly: GCF_000181295.1. Lineage (NCBI taxonomy): Eukaryota > Metazoa > Chordata > Mammalia > Primates > Galagidae > Otolemur > Otolemur garnettii. The sequence goes on from NW_003852510.1 coordinate 1,237,551, forward strand.
AGCTGGGACTACAGGCGCCCGCCACAACGCCTGGCCATTTTTTAGTTGCAGCCATCATTGTTGTTTGGCAGGCTCGGGCTGGGGATTCGAACCCGCCACCTTAGGTGTACCTGGCTGGCACCTTAGTCACTTGAGCCACAGGTGCCGAGCCAACCTCAAACTCTTGAGCTCAAGTGATTCTCTTGCCTCAGCCTCTCAAGTAGCTGGGACTACAGGCGCCTGCTACAACACCTGGCTATCTTTAGAGACAGGATCTCGTTCTAGCTCAGGCTGGTCTCAAACCCGTGAGCTCAGGCAATCCACCTGCCTCAGCTTCCCAGAGTTCTGGGATTACAGACGTGAGTCACCACGCCTGTCCCTAATTTTTTTTTTTTTTTGAGACAGAGTCTCACAATGTCACCCTTGGTAGAGTGCTGTGGTGTCACAGCTCACAGCAACCTCAAACTCTTGGTTTACAGGATTCTCTTGCCTCAGCCTCCCAAGTAACTGGGACTATAGGCGCCCACCATAACGCCTGGCTATTTTTTTTTTTTTTGTAGTTGTCATTGTTGTTTACCAGGTTCAGGCCAGGCTTGAACCTACCAGCCCCAATGTATGTGGCCAGTGACCTAACCACTGAGCTATGGGCATCCAGCCACCTTGATATAATTTGATGAGAATGACATTTTACCTCCCAATTAGCACTAATCATAGTCTAATCATGAGACAAACATCAGTCAAATCCCAGTTGAGTAACTTTCTACAAAATACTTGACCAGTACTCTTTAAAACCATTAAAGTCATCAAAACTGTCATAGCAAAGAGGAATCTAAGAATACATGATGACTAAGTGTAATGTGATATCCTTGATGAGATTCTGGAACAGAAAGAGGATATTATGTAAAAGTAAGATAATTTGAATGAAATATGGACTTTAGGTAATAAGAATGTATTAATATTGGTTTATCAATTGTGACAAATGTACTGTACTAAAATAAGATATTAGTAATAGAGGGTATGGGGAATATGGGAACTCTCTATGTTATTTTCACAAGTTTTCTGTAAATCTAAATATATTTTAAAATTAAAATTGCCAGGTGCAGTAGCGCATGCCTATAATCCTAGCACTCAGGGAGGCCAAAGCAGGCAGATCACTTGAACTCACAAGCTCAAGACCAGCCTGACCAAGAGCAAGACCCTATGTCTAAAAAAAAAACTAGCTGGGCTGGTTGTAATCCCAGTAGCTAGGACTACAGGTGCCCACCACAACGCCTGGCTATTTTTTTTCTGTAGTTGTCATTGTTGTTTACCAGGCCCAGGCCAGGCTCGAACCCACCAGCCCCAATGTATATGGCCAGCGCCCTAACCACTGTAGTCCAACTAGGCTGGACTGGGCTTTGTGGCAGGTGCCTGTAGTCCCAGCTACTTGGGACGCTGAGGCAAGAGGCTCACTTAAGCCCAGGAGTTTGAGGTTGCTGTGAGCTATGACGCCATGCTGCTCTAATGAGAGCAACAAAGTGAGACTCTATTTCAAAATAAATAAATTAATTAATTAAAATTTTATTCACAAAATGTATTTATTATTTTTTTAATTGAAAAGTTAATTTATGCAGTAATGTACACAGCTATGATTTAATAAAAAAAAAGAAAAATGAATTTATTTCAGGTTAATATGAGGGTATGACCAGGTCAAAATATTTGATTTTGTTCAGTATAGTCTCTCTTGTGGTTATGTCCCCCACACAAAAAGTGTGCCAAACATGCCCAACCCATGCCCATTCAGTGAGAGGACCCCACTCACCTTGTTCTCCCCCTCCCTTACACACTCCCCCAGCTTGAATTGAAATGAGTTTTGCTCCTATGTGGGCATGCATTAGATCATCTACTGACTTCTTATTAGTACTGAGTACATTGGATAATTGCTTTTCCATTCTTGTGATACTTTACTAAGAAGAATGTGTTTCAAATCCATCTAGGATATTACAAAAGATGTGACATCACCATCATTTTTTTTATGACTGAGTGGTATTCCATGGTATGCATATACCACAATTTGTTAATCCATTCCTGAGCTGATGGGCATTTAGGTTGTTTCCACATCTTGGTGATTATAAAGTGAGCTATGATAAACAGTCTAGTGCAAATGTCCTATGACAAAATGATTTTTTCTTCTGGGTAGATGCCTTAGTAGTGGGATTGTGGGGTCAAATGGGAGATCTCATTCAAGTTCTTTGAGGATTCTCCATACTTCATTCCAAAGAGACTGTATTAGTTTGCAGTCCCACCACCACTGTAAAAGTGTTCCCCCTCTCCATATCCACACCAGCATCTGCAGCTTTGGAACTTATTAACAAAATTTAAAACAGTATAGGGGCTCAGTGCCTGTAGCTCAGCGGCTAGGATGCCAGCCACATATACCGGAGCTGGCAGGTTCAAACCCAGCCCAGGCCTGCCAAACAACAATGACAACTACAGCCAAAAAATAGCTGGGCATTGTGGCGGACACCTTTAGTCCCAGCTACTCAAGAGGCTGAGGCAAGAGAATCGCTTAAGCCCAATAATTTGAGGTTGCTGTGAGCTGTGACACCACAGCACTCTATCCAGGGCAACAGCTTAAGACTCTTATCTCAAATAAATAAATAAATAAATCACATTATAGGCCCAGTGATCATAATGAGCAACAGGAATGAAGTGATTTTTTTTTTTTTTGAGACAGAGCCTCAAGCTGTCCCCCTGGGTAGAGTGCCATGGCATCACGGCTCACAGCAACCTCCAACTCCTGGGCTGAAGCGAGTCTCCTGCCTCTGCCTCCCAAGTAGCTGGGACTACAGGCACCCACCACAACACCTGGCTATTTTTTGGTTGCAGTCATCATTGTTGTTTGGTGGGCCCGGGATGGATTCGAACCTGCCACCTTAGGTGTACGTGGCTGGTGCCTCAGCCACTTGAGCTACAGGTGCCGAGCCAAGAATGAAGTGATATTCAGGAAGTGTTTATTTTTAATCTTTTTTTTTTTGCCACCTCTCATGATGCCAGCAGATATTCAGAAAAATTTAATATGTAAGTGTCTTTGGCAGTGCTGATTGATCCTGGTATCCCTAGTTTAAACATACACTCGAACTCCTGAGCTCAGGCAGTCCACCTGCCTTGGCTTCTCAGAATGCTGGGATTACAGGCACGAGTCACCTTGCCCAGGCAAAACTTTATTTTTCAATGTAAGCTCCATCATGTTTAAGATGCCTTTATAAGGCTCGGTGCCCATAGTTCAGTGAGTAGGGCGCCAGCTACATACACCAAGGCTGGCAGGTTTGAGCCTGGCCCCGGTCCTGCTAAACAACAATGACAATGACAACTGCAAGCAAAAAACAGCCAGGCATTGTGGCTGGCGCCTGTAGTCCCAGGTCCTTGGGAGGCTGAGGCAAGAGAATCAGTTGAGCCCAGGAGTTTGAGGTTGCTGTGAGCTGTGACATCATGGCATTTTACTCAGGGAGATGTAATAAGACTCTGTCTCCAAAAAAAAATGCCTTTATAAGCAATAATACCAGGCATGTAGTCCATCCATAAAGAGGGCCATGTTCCCAGATCAGGAAACAAAAGGAAGTCAGAAGAAGCCAAATGCAGACTATAAGATGGAATCCCTAATGACTTCCTATAGAAACTCTTGCAAAACTGTCAATGTTTGATGAACGGAAAGACCAGGATTATTGTCCAGGTAGACCATTGTCTCTCTGGTGAAGCTTTCCCAGGGGGTTTTCAATATTCTCAAAACACTATCATACTAAGCACACATAATCATTCTTTGGCCCTCCAGACAATCAACAAGATTCCTTGAGCATCCAAAAAAAAAAAAAA
>NW_003852510.1:1243023-1246710 GCF_000181295.1 Otolemur garnettii
CTCCCAAGTAGCTGGGACCACAGGCGCCCGCCACAATGCCCGGCTATTTTTTGGTTGCAGCCATCATTGTTGTTTGGCAGGCCCGGGCTGGATTCGAACGCACCAGCTTAGGTGTATGTGGCTGATGCCTTAGCCACTTGAGCCACAGGTGCTGAGCCATGTTTAAAATTCCCATTGAAAGATCTATTCTTGCCCACAGCTAAACCGGACACACCAGCTTTGGCACCCATTGAGTTCAAAGTTTGCTCAATACTTTCAGACAAAATTATGTAAGCTGAACCAATTGACACGTCTATGATGTTGGCTATTATTTGTGCTGATAATTATCAGTCCTATGCAACTAGGGCATGAGCAAGATTAATTTTTTCTTGAAGATTAATTTTTTCCTCTCCAATTGATGTGGATGGATTGAGGATGTGGGCTTCATCTTTTTTTTTAATTGAGACAGAGTCCCATTTTGTGGCCCTCAGTAGAGTGCCATAGTGTCATAGTTCACAGTAACCTCAAACTCTTGGGCTCACGTGATTCTCTTGCCTCAGCCTCCCAAGTAGCTGGGACTACAGGCACCCACTACAACGTCCAGCTATTTTTTTAGAGAAAAGGTCTCACTCTTGCTCAGGCTGTTCTCAAACTCCTAAGCTCAATCATTCCACCCGCCTCGGCCTCCCAGATTGCTGGGATTACAGGTGTGAGTCACTTCGCCTGGCCTGGGCTTCATCTGTAACACTGTCATACCCCTGTCATCGTGGAGCAATGTGAGGTCCAGACAGAGTCGGTAAATTGATGTCAGAGGAGCCTGAGTTTAAACCTTCTTCCTCCATCATTCATCAGCAACATAATTCTGCAAATTACAGAATTACTGCGATTCTATTTTTTTTTTCTCTTTTTAGACAGAGTCTTGTTCTGTCACCCTGGGTAGAGTGCTAGGGCATCATCATATGTCACTGCAGCCTCAAACTCTTGGGCTCAAGCAATCCTCTTGTCTCAGCCTCCCAGTAGCTGAGACTATAGGTGTCAGCCATGACACCCAACTAGTTTTTTTATTTTTGCTTTGTAGTTTTAATATTTATTTATTTATTTGAGATAGACTCTTACTTTGTTGTCCACCATACAGTGCCAAGGGGTCATAGTTCACAACAACCACAAACTCTTGGGCTCAAGTGATCCTCTTGCCTTAGCCTCCCAAGTAGTTGAAACTACAGGTGCCTGCCATAATGCCCAGCTATTTTTAGAGACTGGGTCTCACTCTTGCTCAGACTGGTCTGTAACTCCTGAGCTCAAGCAATCCACCTGCCTCAGCCTCCCATAGGGGTAGGATTATAGATTTGAGCCCACCATGCCCTTCTGTGCTTCTGTTTTATTTTTTATTCCATTTGTAACATTGAATAATATTGTAAAGTGGAGATAATAACACCTCATGGAACTGAATAATAATTAAATAATTTTTTTTTGTCTTTTGTTTGCTTGGAGACAGAATCTCACATTTTTGGCCTTGGTAGAGTGCCATGTCATCATAGCTCACAGCAACCTCAAACTCTTGTGGTCAAGCCATCTTCTTTTTTTTTTTTTTGAGACAGTCTCACTATGTTACACTCAGTAGAGTGCCGTGGCATCACATCTTACAGCAACCTCCTAACTCTAGGGTGTAAGCGATTCTTTTGCCTCAGCCTCTCAAGTAGCTGGGACTTGCCAGCTACTTGCCAGCCTCTCAAGTGCCTGCCACAATGCCTGGCTATTTTTTTTGTTGCAGTTCTCATTGTGGTTTAGCTGGCGCAGGGCAGATTCAAACCTTCCAGACTGGGTATATGTGGCTGGCACCCTACCCACTGAGCTTCAGGTGCCGCCCTCAAGTGATCCTCTTGCCTCAGCCTCCCAAGTAGCTGGGACCACAGACACCCGCCACAATGCCCAGCTATTTTTAGAGACGAGGTCTTGCTCTGGGTGAGGCTGGTCTCAAGCCTGTGAGTTCAGGCAATCCACCTGCCTTGGCCTCTCAGAGTCCTAGGATTACAGGCATGAGCCACTGTGCCCAGTCAATAATTTTGCTAATATGACTATAAATACCTTTCCTAAACCCTCAAAAACTAAGCACACACCTCAAGCCCTTGCTGTGAGACTTGACCTTCCCAACTGCTTCATAAGAACCATGGAAGCCATCAGATGAGAACACCAACTTCAGGTCTCCCCCCTGCAAAACTCCTTATCCTAACATTATCATATTCAAGAACTACCTCATTTTATCCCTCATAGGCCTTGATCCATCAGTTATTTCTTTCTTTCTATTCTCCCTTCCCCTCCCCTCCCTTTCCCTCCCGTTTCTTTCCTTCCCCTTCCCTGTTTTGTTTTTTTGTTGTTGTTGTTCTATTTTTTTTTTTTTTTTGATAGAATTTCACTCTGTCCAGCCAGGCTAGAGTACCCTGGCATCAGCCTAGCTCATAGCCACTTCAAACTCCTGGATTCAAGGGATCCTCTTGCCTCAGCCTCCTAAACAGCTGGGACTATAAGCATTCATCACAATGCCCAGCTAATTTTTCTATTTTTAGTAGAGAAGGAATCTCTTGCTCTGGCTGGTCTCAAACTCCTGAGCTCAAGGGATTCTCTTGACTCAGCCTTCCAGAGTGCTAGGATTACAGGTGTGAGACACTATGACCAGCCTCTGTTTATATTTTTTGAAATCTAAAAGAAAATTCAGCCAGGTGTGGTGGCTCACACCTGTAATCCCAGCACTGTGGGAGACTGAGGTAAGAGGATTGCTTGAGCTCAGGAGTTCAAGGCTTGTCTGAGTAAGAGTGAGACCCTGACTCATAAAAAAACAGAAAAACCCAGCTGGGCGCTGCCATGAGTGTCTGTAATCCCAGCGGCTTCTGAGGCTGAGGCAGCAGGATGCTTACAGCTGGAGTCTGAGGTTGCAGTGAGCTGCGACGCCACTGTACTCTGCTCAGGGCATAGGGTAGAACTCTGTCTCAACAACAACAACAAAAAAAAAGCCAAGGCAGGCAGTGCCTATGGCTCAAAGGAGTAGGTCACTGGCCCCATATGCCAGAGGTAGCAGGTTCAAACCCAGCCCCGGCCAAAAACAAACAAACAAAAAAAACCAAGGCAACTGTGCTCATATGCTCTAAACAATAAATAAATAAACAAAAGAATAATATTGCTAATATTTAGTATACAAATAAATCCTGGCATCCTTATTTGATCTGGATGCCAGCTGATTATGAATCATTTTGGTCTTGAGAGAGACATAGGAGTCCCATGGCACAGATGAAATGATAGCAGTACTCCCTCATGTTATATATTTTGTGCTTAAGGCATGACATCAATGTGTTAATTTTGTAGAAATAAGATTTCTTTCTTCTTCCCCTTCCCCTTCCCTCCTTTTCCTTTGCTTTCCTTTTTGACAGAATCTCACTGTGTTGCCCAGGCTAGAGTGCCGGGGCATCAGCCTAGCACACAGCAACTTCAAACTCCTGGATTCAAGGGCTCTTCCTGCCTCAGCCTCCTGAGTAGGTGGGACCACTGGCAACCATCACAATGCCCAGCTATTTTTTTCTATCTTTGGTAGAGGTGGGGTGTCAATCTTGCTCAAGCTGTTCTCAAATTTCTGAGCTTTAGTGATCCTCCTGCCTTAGCCTCCCAGAATGCATGAGCCATTGTGCCCTAACTGTAGAAATAAGATTTTTTTTTTTT
>NW_003852510.1:1248186-1249737 GCF_000181295.1 Otolemur garnettii
CGCTTGAGCCCAGGAGTTGGAGGTTGCTGTGAGCTGTGATGCCACAGCACTCTACCCAGGGGGATAGCTTGAGGCTCTGTCTCAAAAAAAAAATTAGCCAGGTGCTGTGGCTGGTGCCTGTAGTCCCAGCTACTTGGAGGCTGAGGCAAGAGAATTACTTGAGCCCAGGAGTTAGAGGTTGCTGAGCTATGATGCCATGACACTCTACCAAGGTCAACGAAGTAAAACTTCATCTCAAAATATATATATATATTTAGAAGTGTTTCTGGGCTCAGCCCCTATAGCAGTGGTTAGGGCACCAGCCACATACACCATGGCTGGTGGGCCTGCTAAACAATAATGACAACTACAACAAAAAAATAGCCAGGTATTTTGGTGGGTCCCTGTAGTTCCAGCTACTTGGGAGGCTGAGGCAAGAGAATCACTGAGCCCAAGAGCTTGAAGTTGCTGTAAGCTATGAGGCCACAGCACTCTACCCTGGGCAACATAGTGAGACTGTCTCAAAAATAAATAAAAATTTAATGTCCCCAAATTAATTGCAAATATAGATGATTGACATCATGAAAGATAAAAATTAACTAGCTGAATTTCAATAAAAGTCTTTACAAAATTGATAAATGAGAGTTAAAAATTAATTTCTTTTTTTGTTTTTTGCAGTTTTTGGCCAGGGTTGGATTTGAACCCACCACCTCCGGCATATGAGGCCAACACCTTACTCCTTTGAGCCACAGGCACCGCCCTAATTTCATTATTGAATAAGCCCAGACAAGTGTTTTTCCATTTAGACTTTTTTTTTTAAGAGACAGAGTCTCACTTTGTCACCCTTGGTACAATGTGTTGCCCTCAGTGGTGTCACAGCTCACAGCAACCTCCAGCTCTTGGGCTTAAGCGATTCTCTGGCCTCAGCCTCCTGAGTAGCTGGGACCACAGGTGCCCGCCACAACCCCCAGCTATTTTTTTGTTGTTGCAGTTTGGCCAGGACTGGGTTTGAACCCGCCACCCTCCGTATATGGGGCTGGTGCCCTACTCACTGAGCTACAGGTGCCGCCCCCATTTAGATTCTTTATAATTGTGTCAGGTTTATTTCCATTAAAACCAAATAAAGTAAACAGATCATAGAAACAAAACTTTGAAATCATAACATCATAGTGTACTAAACTCGTGTGTGTGTGTGTTCAAAAATAAAGCATAGTCAGTCAAATTGCTGTTAAAAAAAAAACTCAGTAGGAGCTGCTGGGCACAGTGGCTCATGCCTGCAATCCTAGGACTTTGGGAGGTTCAGATGGGAGAATTACCCAAGCCTAGGAGATCCAGACCAGGCTGGCAACATAGTAAGACCTCACCTCTACAACCAATAGAAAAATAAACTTGGCTTCGCGCCTGTGGCTCAAGCCACTAAGGCGCCAGCCACATACACCTAAGGTGGCGGGTTCGAATCCAGCCCGGGCCCGCCAAAGAACAATGATGGCTGCAAGCAGAAAATAGCCGGGCGTTGTGGCAGGTGCCTGTGGTCCCAGCTACTTGGGAGGCTGAGGCAGGAGACTCGCTTGA
>NW_003852510.1:1250676-1264508 GCF_000181295.1 Otolemur garnettii
AGAGTCTCACTTTGTCGCCCTCAGTAAAGTGCGGTGACATCACAACTCACAGTAACCTCAAACTCTTAGGTTCAAGTGATTCTGTTGCCTCAGCCATCCAAGTAGCTGATACTACAGGGCCTGCCACAACGCCCAGCTATTTTTAGAGACAGGGTCTCTATCTTGCTCAAACTGGGCTCTAACCCATGAGTTCAGGCAATCCACCCACCTGGGCCTCCCAAGATTACAGAGGTGAGCAACCTCCCCTGGCCCCTGAGGCTGCTGCCCTTTAACCAGACCCAGCCTAAGTTCCATGACCCTCCCAAGGCAAAGCTGTCCACTTCTCCCGAATATGTCAATCAAGATAGGTGAGTGCACACAGTTAGGGTGGGTAGAGAAGAGGCTTTCCATATAGAAAAGCTAGGTCTGAACCCACAGGATGCACTGGGGGCAGATGAGTGTAGGTGGGGTAAGATGGTACAAGGCTGGAGGGATAGCGGAGCTAGGGTTGGATTACACTGAAAGCCCCTAGGAGTTGTGGGGAGCCAGGAAAATGACCCCAGACACTGAAGGGTACACAGTTTTAGTAAGCCTGTTCTCGTCAGTTCCAGCTGGATCTAAACACCCCTAGGAGGCAGGCCTAAAGCACAACTAGATTGCACACCTGGGAGCCAGGTGCCTGAGGCCTCTTCCACAAGTTTGAGAAGCATGGAAATCAGGTATCTGATTTGACAAACACTTCTGGACTCCAAAGTATGGGACAAAGAAAACCGAGGCAGCATGTTGGACCCTGCCACCGCAAGCAGACTGATGACACCTATTCCCAAAATAGGGTCCAGTTTGTGGGGCAAGGCAGGTCCATCATCAACAAAATTTCATATTTCAAAATGCCATTAAGTAAATGTTTATAACTTGTAAACATTTTTGTGATTTAAAAAAAGTATATAATACATTTGGACTGTACATGTTTATAATGTGTAACTAATGCGGGATACATACTAAAAATATATAAAGGAGGACATTTTGCAATAAAATAATTGGTGGCTCACACCTGTAATCCTAGCACAATTGAGCCCACGAGTTGGAGGTTACTGTGAGCTAGGCTAATGCCATGGCACTCTAGCCTGGGAAACAGTGAGACTCTGTCTACAATAAATAAGTAAATAAATAAACAAGCAAAACAGTAAATAAAAATTTAGAGATTATTGTTCAAATGCAGGCTTTCTCAACATGGGTTCTACTTTTAGGGTTTGTTTGTTTTAAAGTTTCCAACTATATCCTGCATGAACAACCTGGGCACTATTTTCACATAGGTCTTTGCTGTGGGGAGCTGTTCTGTGCACGGTCAGATACACACATTTAGTAGCATTCCAGGCCTCAACTCATTACCCTCCTTCTCTACACAACTGTGACAATCAAAAATGTCTAACAAATGTCTCCTTAGGATGGAATACCAGATTTAGCCGGACAAAAAAGCAAAAATAAACTAAAAAGCCAAAACATACTTATTAAAAAATATTTACCTGAATTCTAATTTAAGTTAGCTGTGTTTTATCTGACAACCCTGAGTCAGGGAAGCAACCTCTCTCCTCCATTGAGAACCACCATTTTTCTTCTTTTTTATTTTTATTTTTTTTAAAGTAAAAGAAGTCTGGCTTGGTGCCTATAGCACAGGCACGGTGGTTATGGTACCAGCCACATACACTGAAAATGGTGGGTTCAAACTTGGCCTGGACCTTCTAGACAACAATGACAGCTACAACAAAAAACAGCTGGGGGTGCCTAGGGCACCAGTCACACACACCAGAGCTGGTGGGTTGAACCCAGCCTGGGCCTGCCAAACAACAGTGACAACTACAGCCAAAAAATAGGTGGGTGTTGTGGTGGGCGCCTGTAGTCCCAGCTACTTGGGAGGCTGAGACAAGAGAATAGTTTACGCCCAAGAGTTTGAGTGAGGTTGCTGTTGAGCTGTAATGCCATAGCACTCTACCAAGAGTGACATAATGAGAATCTGTCTCAAAAAAAAAAAGCCGGGCATTGCAGCGGGCACCTGTAGTCCCAGCTGGCACCTGTAGTCCCAGCTACTTGGGAGGCTGAGGCAAAAGAATCACTTAAGCCTAGGAGTTTGAGATTGCTGTGAGCTGTGACACCATGGCACTCTATTAAGGGCGACATAGTGAGACTCTGCCTCAAAATAAAATAAAATAAAATAAAAGAGGTCACATTATAGAGCCCAGGCTGGAATGTAGTGGCAATTCACAGATGCAATCATTGTGCACTGGAGCCTCAAACTCCTGGGCTCAACTGAGCCTCCCACCTGAGCCTCTGGAGTAGCTGGGACTATAGGCACCCATCACAACACCTCGCTAATTTTTCTACTGTTAGTAGAAATGGTGTCTCACACTTGGTCAGGCTGGTCCCAAACTCCTGAGCTCAAGAGATCTCTCCTCAGCCTCCCAGAGTGCTAGCACTACAGGCGTGAGCCACTGAGCTCTGCTTAAAAACCATCATTCTGGCTTGGCTCAGCTCAGCACAAGCCCATAGTACAGTGGTTATGGCCCTGGCCACCTGCACCAAGGCTGGTGGGTTAAACAACAATGACAACTGCAACAAAAAAATAGCTGGCATTGTGGTGGGTGCCTGTAGTCCCAGCTACTTGGGAGGCTGAGGCAAGAGGATCACTTAAGCCCAAGAATTGGAGGTTGTTGTGAGCTGTGATGCCATAGCACTCTACTGAGAGTGACAGAGTGAGACTCTGTCTCAAAACAAAAAACAAAAAAAATTCTTATGTGTTCTTGTGTCTATAATATTCCCTAGATTGTTGCTTCTTTCTCACCTTCACCCTACCTTCCCTTCCTGTCCAAACTCTTCCACTGTGTTCTTTAGAATTAATAATCCATAACCTTCAAAAGCCCTGGCCATTCTCAAAACAGCATTTTCTCCGATTTCTTATCTTCATTAAAATCTGGCTATATCTTTTTTTTTTTTATTTGACACAGTCTCACTCTGTCCCCCTGGATAGAGTTCCATGGTGTCGTCATAGCTCACAGCAGCCTCAAGAGATCCTCTTGCTTCAGCCTCCACAGTAGCTGGAACTACAAGCATGCACCACACATTCAGCTAATTTTTCTATTTTTAGTAGAGAAGGGGTCTCACTCTTACTCAGGCTGATCTCCAACTCCTGAGCTAAAGGGATTCTCCTGCCTCAGCCTCCCAGAGGCCTAGGAGACTCAGCCACTGCATCCAGACAAATCTGGCTGTCTCTTAAAGGCATTTTCCCTTTATCCACCCAAATGGTAGTTGCTTATGCTCTCAGTTTTCATGTACCTCAGAAAAGAGAGGTGTAAGGAAATTTGGAATAAACAAAATATAACTGGTATTTCTTTCTTTCTTTTTTTTTTTTTTTTGAAACAGAGCCTCAAGCTGTACCCCTGGGTGGAGTGCCATGGCATCACAGCTCACAGCAACCTCCAACTCCTGGGCTCAAGCGATTCTGCTGCCTCAGCCTCCCAAGTAGCTGGGACCACAGGCGCCCGCCACAACGCCTGGCTAGTTTTTGGTTGCAGCCATCATTAGTTTTTGGCGGGCCCGGGCTGGATTCAAACCCACCACCTTAGGTGTATGTGGCTGGCGCCTTAGCCATTTGAGCCACAGGCGCCGAGCCATAACTGGTATTTCCATTGGAAAACTATACATTCTTTAAAGCAGACCCTTACAAGAGTATCCGATTTTAGCCTTTTATTGATTTCGAGTTATTTAACAGCTTTGTAAGTTATAGAAAGCAGTGCAAAATTATCCTTGTCTATAGACTTGCAAATAAATTATGCCCAGTGGCAGTTCAATTAACATACCTCTCCTATATGGGAAGAAGCCAGTTTTTGCCTACATTTACAAATTCATTTCAACTTCCCTGATTTGTAAATGTAGATATGTATATTCACTTTTGGTTCTTTTTTGGGGGGGTAATTTTCTTTATTTTTAAATTTTTTTTGGAGACAGAGTCTCAAGTTGTTACCCTGGCATCATAGTTCACAGCAACCTCCAATTCTTGGGCCCAAGCAATCCTCTTGCCTTGGTTTTTTTCTCTATTTTTAGTAGAGATTGGGGGGGGCGGGGGGTGGTTGCTTTTGCTCAGGCTGGTATGGAACTTGTGAGCTCAAGCTATTCACCCGCCTCAGCCTCCCAGAGTGCTAGGATTACAGGCATGAGGCACAAGGCTGGCCTTTTCTTTCTTTTTTTCCTTCTACTTCTTCTTCTTTTTTTTTTTCCAGGTAGAGTCTCAGTAGGCACTCAGGTGGAGTGCCATGTCATCACAGCTCACAGCAACCTCCAACTCTTGGGCTTAAGCGATTCTCTCACCTCAGCTTCCCAAGTAGCTGGGACTACAAGTGCCCACCACAATGCCCCGCTATTTTTAGAGAAGAGGCCTTGCTCTGGCTCAGGCTGGTCTCACACCTGTGAGCTCAGGCAATCCACCTGCCTTGGCCTCCCAAGTGCTGGGATTATAGGTGTGAGTCACCGTGCCCAGCCGGAGTTCACTAAGATCTTTTTTTTTTAAGCATAATTTCCATTTTATTTTTTCCTAGAGGATAAGCATTCTCAAAATACCTATCAAGAACTCAACTCCTGGGCAGTGCCTGTAGCTCAAAGGAGTAGGGCACTGGCCCCACATGCTGGAGGTGGTGGGTTGAAACCCAGCTCCGGCCAAAAACTGCAAAAAACCCCAAAAAACTCAACTCCTTACATAGGCTTTGGTGGAGGTCATGGGGCAGCACCCACAGGTCTAAATTGGGGTGGAGGTGGTGGGTCCATGTGGGCTTCCCGAGAATGACTCCTGATTACCTCGCTGTGAATAGCACAACTCTCACAGTAATGTAGCTTCACATAGAGCTTGGGAAGCACATAGGCATCGAAGACACTTGCTTCAGAAATGTCCCTCACAGTTGTGGCCTCCGCTATGTTCCGAATGATGAACTTCTTTATAGCTTTGTCTCTGGGCACACATCGGGTGCAGTTCATGTAGCAAATAGGTTGCATATGGCCATGACCCTTTTGGGCACGACCATTGTTCCTTCTTGTTTATGATCTTTGAAGTGAGGATGCGAAAGGACTAAAATTTTTAACATTTTTCAATTTATATCTGAATGAGAGTCATCATTTTACCTTAAAAAAAAAACATTTCTTTTTTTTTTAATTTAGAGAATAGGCTCAGCGCCGGTGCTCAGTGGCGAGAGAGCTAGTCACATATACCAGGGCTGGTGGGTTTGAACCTGGCCAGGACCTGCTAAACAACAATGACTGTGGCAGTAGCCTATAGTACCAGCTACTTAGGAGGCTGAGGCAAGAGTTTGAGGTTGCTGTGAGCTGTGACGCCAGAGCACTCTACCAAGGGTGACATAGTGATACTCTGTCTCAAAAAAAAAAAAAAAGGAAATTTTTTCCTTCTACACTTGTTAAATACTCCTACAATGACTTTCTTTCACCTTTTTTTTTTGAGACAGAGCCTCAAGCTGTCCCCCTGGATAGAGTGCTGTGGCATCACAGCTCACAGCAACCTCCAACTTCTGGGCTCAAGCAAGTCTCCTGCCTCAGCCTCCCAAGTAGCTGGGACCACAGGCATCCGCCACAACACCCAGCTATTTTTTGGTTGCAGCCATCATTGTTGTTTGGTGGGCCTGGGCTGGTATTCGAACCCACCACCTTAGGTGTACGTGGTGGGCGCCTTAGCCACGTGAGCCAAAGGTGCCGAGACTACTTTCTTTCACATTATTGAAAGGATAAGGATACTCATTCATTGACCCTCATTGCTCTTTTAATTCTCTTTCTTATTTTCCCTCTTAATCTCTACTAAATTTTGTGGTCTACAATTTCTCTCTCTTGCCAATAAACTCCATTGTTCTTCAACTTTTTTCGGGGGCGTAGGGGGAGAAAATCTCACTCCTTTGCCCTGGGTAGAGTGCTGAGATGTGGTATCATAGCTCACTGCAGCCTCAGTGGCTCAAGCAATCTTCTTGCCTTAGCCTCCCGAGTGGCTGGGACTATAGGTGCCCACCACAACACCCAGCTAATTTTTCTATTTTTTAGTGGAAATAGACTCTTGCTCCTGCTCAGGCTGGTCTCAAACTCTTAAGCTCAGGCAATCCACCTGCCTCACCTCCGAGAGTGCTAGTCAATTTTTTAAAATTTCATCCACCTGGAAATCCTCTAAACTCTAATGAACCTAATTATCCGCTTTCTATATGGCAGAAGTGGGTAGTTTGTGCACTGCTCTAAAAATCTATACAATAGGGCAGACTGGTACCCAAGAACCTCCAACTGAGCTCTCAACATCACCCAACCTTGGTCATCTCAACTGCCCTAGTTTCTACCTTTTATTCAAGCCTTTCCGTTCTCTTTGACTTTGTGCTGCATCTAGTGAATGGAGGCTAGAGTGCCCTGGTGTCAGCCTACCTCACAGCAACCTCAAGCTCCTGGGTCCAAATAATCCTCTCATCTCAGCCTCCCAAGTAGCTTCAACTGCAGGTGCCCACCACAATGCCTGGCTAATTTTTCTATTTTTACTAGAGATGGGGTCCTACTCTTGCTCAGTCTGGTCTCCAACTACTGAGTTCAAGGGCTCCTTCTGCCTTGGCCTCTCAGAATGCTAAGATTACAGGTGTGTGAGAGGTCAAGGACAAAAAACAGAAGATTATTCTGAAACGTGAATGAAAGGAAATCAGAGTTCAGGTTCTGTGTGGGCAACGTAGCCTTTACACCCAGGTGTAAGAGAGTTGAGTCTGAAAAAGGAGTCAGGACATGGTTTAAGGTGGATGGGAATTTAAAGGGTTAGAGTAGGAGGGATTGGTATATTCTCTCTTTCCTGGATGGGATGGTTCTACTTGGGCAGGTCCCTACATTTGACTCTATTAGTGTGAGCCCTTTGTGCCAGCTTCTGTCATTAACTCTGATTCACCTCTCCTTACACCACACTCTCAGTAGATGACCTTGTTCTTCTTTACAGAAAAAATAGAAACTATCCCTTGGCAGTTCCCATGTTCTTACTACCTCACCTTTACCTGCACCATCCTGTCTTCCTTCCCTCCTGTTTTAATACAGAACCTGTCCTTCCTCCTATCTGGGGCCAATTATTTTCCTATCTTTGGATTCTGTCTGCCTGCCTTCTCAGAACTCTACCTTGTAGACTTCAGTCATATCTCAATATTTATAAGGCATTGGTTCCAGGACCCCTCTTGAATACCAAAATCCATAGATGATCAAGTCCCTTATATAACACGGTGTAGTATTTGCATATAATTTACATATATCTTACCATATGCTTTAAATAATTTTTAGATTACAAATGCCTAGCACAGGACAGTGCCTGTGGCTCAAGGAGTAGGGCACCAGCCCCATATAACTAGGGGTGGTGGGTTCAAGCCCGGCCCTGGCCAAACTGCAAAGAAAAAAAAAATGCCTAGTAGAATAGAAATGCTGTGTAACTAGCTGTTATATTCTATTGATTAGAGAATAATGACAAGAAAAAAACTCTGTACATGTTCACTACAGATGCAACAATCCTTTTCATTCTTTCAACTATTTTTGATCAGTGTTGATTGAATCTATGTATCTGATACCCATGGACCAACGGTATACAGCTTGATTTCATCTATGTATTTCCAATTTTTCTCTCTCAATGAGGTCCTTCTCAATGATTTTTAAATGTTCTCATTTTTGTCTATTAAACAAAACAAACTCCTTCCTGGATCCTACATCCCATTCCATTTCCTTTCCTTCTACTCACTGTGCAGCCAGTCCCTTTTGGGGTCCTGATCTATCATACCCTTGAAAAAGCTCTGGCTGAAAACACTGCTTTCTCACTAGTGAGAGCTGGGTGTCAACAAATCCAATATTTTTCAGTCTTCTTATTAACTTTTCAGCAACAAAGGACACGATCGACTATTCCCTCCTCCTTGAAATGCTCATTTGGCTCAGCTAAAGTGACACAATGCTCTCCTAATTTTTTTTTTTTTTGAGAAAGAGTCTCTGTCACCCTGAGTTGAGTGTCATAGTGTCATAGCTCACGGCAACCTCAAATTCTTGGGCTCAAGCAATCCTGCCTCAGCTTCCCAAGTAGCTAGGACTACAGGCATCTGCCACATCACACAGCTAATATTGGGGCAAGATGGGGGTCTTGCTCTTGCTCAGGCTGATCTTAAACTCCTGAGCTCAAGCAATCCACCTGCCTCGGCCTCCCAAAGTGCTAGGAGCACAAATGTGAGCCACCACACCCGGCTCTCTTAATTTTTTTCTTTCACTTCTGGCCACTCTTTCTGATCCTGTTTCTTCTTCTGCCCAAAGTCAAGCCTTGGCATCCCTCAAAGCTCAGTCCCAGGCACTTCTTTCTTACCTGATACTTCCCCAGGATAGTTTTCATCTATTCTCGAGATTTCACCAACTATTCCCTTATTGATGACTATAGTCTCAGTCATGCATCTGGGCTCTCGTCATTTGTGAACTCTTTTTGGAAGTCTCAGGGACACCTCAAATTCAATGTGTACATAACTGAACTTAGGGTTTCCCCTCTGAAAACTGGGCCTTTTCCTAGAGTCTTAGCTGAGTGAATGGTTACTGGTCAGAAACACAAGTGTTTCCCTGTCCTCATTCCCCATCCTCTCTAAACCATCAACAAATTTTAAATTTTATTTTATTTTTTTTTAACAAATTTTAAATGTATCTGCTCTCTGCTGGATGTGGTGGCCCATTCCTATAATCAGCACTCTGAGAGGCTGAGGCAGGTGGACTGCCTGAGCTCAGGAGTTTGAGACCAGCCTGAGCAAGAGGAGATCCTGTCTCTACTAAAAATAGAAAAACTAGGCTCGGCACCTGTGGCTTAAGTGGCTAAGGTGCCAGCCACATAAACCTAAGGTGGCAGGTTCGAATCCAGCCCGGGGCCGCCAAAACAACAATGACGGCTGCAGCCAAAAAATAGCTGGGTGTTGTGGCAGGCGCCTATGGTCCCAGCTACTTGGGAGGCTGAGGCAGGAGACATGCTTGAGCCCAGGAGTTGTAGGTTGCTGTGAGCTATGATGCGACAGCACTCTACCCAGGGGGATAGCTTGAGGCTCTGTCTCAAAAAAAAAAAAAAAAGAAGAAAAGAAAAACTAGTCAGGTATGGTGGCAGGTGCCTGTAGTTCCAGTTACTGGTGAGGCTGAGACAAAAAGAACACTTGAGCCCAAGAGTTTGAGGTTGTTCATGACCCCAGGGCACTCTGCCCAGGGTGACAGAGTAAGACTCTGTTTCAAATAATAATAATAATAATAATAATGATAATTAAATAATAGCTGGGTGTGTGGCAGATTCCTGTAGTCCCAGCTACTTGGGAGGCAAGAGAATCACTTAAGCCCAAGAGTTTGAGGTTGCCATGAGCTATAAAACCACAGCACTCTACCCAGGATGACATAGTGAGGCTCTGTCATAAATAAATATATATTTTAAAAATACATATATCTCTCTACTCTCCAAACCCACCATCACTAGCCTTAAACAAGCTGCCATTTTCCTCTTCTCTGTACTATGGCACAAGGTTCCTAATCATCTACTCAAATTTGTTTCCAGTCCTCTCAATTCTTTGTTTTAGTAGTAGCCAAAAGAATATTATGAAATGTATATCTGTCTCTGGAAAGCTCCCTGTGACTCATAGGTTTAAAATGTTTACTATGGCCAGCCCCCTACAGAATGTAGCATCTAACTGCACCCTCATCTGTCGCCATGCTCCCCTTCCCATGTGCTTCTGCTACAGTGGCCTTCTTTTAGGTCTCTTTCTCGGAACTGTTACTTTGCTTGGGCCAACCCCACTCAACCACTCACTTTTCCTTATTCACACCTAATGTTCCTTCAGGTCTTAGCTCTCCTTTTTGTCTGTAATGTCTCCCACCTTAATCACTATCATCATTATCACATAAAAGCTAATGCTCAGACCTATAAGTCAAGCATTGACCTTAGGGGCTACCAGTGAGAATTTATTATTTATTTATTTATTATTATTATTTTTTTGAGACGGAGCCTCAAGCTATCCCCCTGGGTAGAGTGCCATGGCATCACGCTCACAGCAACCTCCAACTCCTGGGCTCAAGCGAGTCTCCTGCCTCAGCCTCCCAAGTAGCTGGGACTACAGGCACCCGCCACAACGCCTGGCCTTTTTTTTTTTTTTGGTTGCAGCCATCATTGTTGTTTGGCAGGCCCGGGCTGGGGATTTGAACCCGGCACCTTAGGTGTATGTGGCTGGCGCCTTAGCCACTTGAGCCACACGCGCCGAGCTGAGAATTCATTTATTTATCAGAACAACCCCGTTGTTCTGTGTAGAAACTGAGAGATCATCTATGTTTATGTACCACTATAGTTATTTTCTTTCCTCATCTGCAAAATGGAATAAAAAAATTTTTTTTATAGATTTCTCTATAGTTTCTTTCTTTTCTTTTTTAGAGACAGAGTCTCACTATGTCCCCCTCAGTAGAGTGCGACGGTGTCACAGCTCACAGCCAGCTCTTGGGCTTAGGCAATTCTCTTGCCTCAGTCTCTGGAGTAGGTGGGACTACAGGTGCCCGCCACAACACCCGGCTATTTTTTTGTTGCAGTTTGACCAGAGCTGAGTTCAAACCCACCACCCTCGGTATATGGGGCCAGCACCCTACTCACTGAGCCACAGGCGCTGCCCTTCTTTTCTTTTTCTTTTTTTGAGACAGTCTCAATCTATTGCCCTCGGTAGAGTGCTGTAACATCATAGTTCACAGAAACCTCAAACTCTTTGGCTCAAGTGATTCTTTTGCCTCAGCCTCCCAAACAGTTGGAACTACAGGCGCCTGCCACAATGCCTGGCTATATTTTAGAGACCGGGGTCTTGCTCTGGCTGAGGCTGGTCTCAAACCTGTGAGCTCAGGCAATCTGCACGCCTTGGTCTCCCAAGTGCTGGGACTTTTTTGTTTTTGTTTTTGTTTTCAGACAGAGTCTCACTCAGTCATCCTTGGTAGAGTGCAGTGATGTCATCATAGCTTACAGCAACCTCAATCTCTTGGGTCTAAGAGATCCTCTTGCCTCAGCCTCCCCAGTAGCCACCACTCAGCCCAGCTAGTTTTTATTTTTCTATTTTTAGTAGAGATAGGGTCTCATTTTTGCTCAGGCTGTTCTTGAACTCCTGAGCTCAAGCCTCCCAGAGAGCTAGGGTTATAGGCCTGAGTCACTGCACTTGACCACTCTCCATGGTTTCTTTTTTCTTTTTTTTTTTTTAGTCAGAGTCATACTCATTAGCCCTGGGGTTGAGTGCAATGGCTCACAGCAACCTCAAACTCCTGGGCTCAAGGGATTCTCTTGCCTCAGCCTCCTGGTATCTGGGACTATAGGCACCTGCCATGATACCCTACTAGTTTTTCTATTTTTTAGTAGAGATAAGGTCTCACTCTTGCTTAGTCTGGTGTCTTTGACCTGCCTGGCTTCTTTTTTTTTCCTTTCTTTTTCTTTCCTTTCCTTTTTTTTTTTTTTTTTTTGTGAAACATAGTCTTACTTTGTAGCCTCTGGTAGAGTACTATGGAGTTGTAGCTCGCAGCAACCTCAAACTCTCAGGCTCAAGCCATTCTCTTGCCTCAGCTTCCTGAGTAGCTGAGACTACAGGCATCTGCCACAACGCCCAGCTATTTTTTTTTTTTTAGAGATGGAGTCTCCCTCTGGCTCAGGCTGGTCTCAAACCCATGAACTCAGGAGATCTGCCCACCTCGGCCCTCAGAATGCTGGGATTATAGGTGTGAGCCACTGTGCCCAGCCAACCTCCATGGTTTCTTAATCTGTAGTTTGATACCCATAACACAGTGGTTATGGTGCCAGCCACATACACTGAGGGTGGTGGGTTCAAACCTGGCCTGGGCCAGCTAAAAAGAACAATGACAACTACAAGAAAAAATAGCTGGGTATTGTGGCAGGTACCTGTACTCCCATCTTCTTGGGAAGCTGAGGCAAAAGAATCGCTTAAGCCCAAGAGTTTGAGGTTGTTGTGAGCTGTGATGCCACGACACTCTACCAAAGGCAACATAGTGAGACTCTGTCTCAACAAATAATAAAAAAAAAGTTAACATCTGTAAGGGACATGGAACAATGCCAGCCATATAAATATGCTATAAATATTAGCAATGGTTGGTGTTATTATAATCTTATATTTACTTGTGTGATTCTTTGATTAAAGTCTATCACTAGGCCGAGCCTGGTGGCTTACACCTGTAATCCTAGCAGAAATACACTATAAATATTAGCAATGGTTGGTGTTATTGTAATCTTGTGTGAGTCTTTTTTTTTTTTTTTTAGGACTATTTTCTGTTCTCAGACCTCTGGCCAATTGTGAGGCACTTCCCCAAGACCACCTGCCTGCAGGACAGGAAAAGCAGCTACTTGTGTGAGTGTTTGATTAAAGTCTAATCATTACAGGTGGTGGCTCATACCTGTAATCCTAGCACAAGTACCCTATAAATATTAGCAATGGTTGGTGTTATTATAATCTTAAATTTGCTTGTGTGAGTCTATGATTAAAGTCTGTCACTAGGCGAAGCCTGGTGGCTCACACCTGTAATCCTAGCACCCTGGGAGGATGAGGCAGGTGGATTGCCTGAGCTCAAGTTTAAGACCACCCTGAGCAAGAGACCCAGTCTCTAAATATAGCCGGGTGTTGTGGCGGGCTCCTGTAGTCCTAGTTACTTGGGAGGCTGAAGCAAGAAAATTGCTTGAACCCAAGTGTTTGAGGTCGTTGTGAGCTGTGATGCCACGGCACTCTACTGAGGGTGGGAGATAAAATGTGAGACTCTGTCTCAAAAAAAAAAGTCTGTCACTGTCCTGTAAACACCATTAACATTGGTTAAAGTTTCCTTTTTTGCTATTTAATCTTTGTGTCTACCTAATGCAGATGCATATAGTATGTGTTCAATAAACATTTTGTTAAGGAATGATTACATCTATGGTATCATTTGAAATATATTCAATCTTTGTTTCCATCACAAAACTTTCTAATCCTTGAAAATTCATGAATGATAGGTGTGTCTTCTCTTATTCTAAATGAGTTCCTTTTCAACATACCTGATTTTATGTGAACGAGGACTTTAGAATGAATTTAGAGGACTCAGCAAGGGGCCAGTCAATAGAAAAATCAAGTGATTTAGAAAATTTTGACTATCAGCCCCACCCAACTACTTCTAGGAATTTGGGGGGAAGCTGGAGATTAACCTCTGTACATACTGTTGGTGGGTTTTTTTTTTTTTTTGAGATAGAATCTGACTGTGTTGTCCTCAGGAGGGTGTTGTGGTGTCATAGCTCACAGTAACCTCAAACTGGTTGTAGTTGTCGTTGTTGTTTGGCAGGCCTGGGCTGGATTCAAATCCACCAGCTTCGGTGTGTGTGGCTGGAGCCTAGCCACTGAGCTACAGGCGCTGAGCTGGGGGCTCCCTGTTTTTGAATGTGTGAATTGAATATACCAAGCACAGGAATAGCGAGATGGGAAACTGAACTTGCAATGAATGGATTCCATTGGAATGAAATGCAGATACCTCAAACTCACACATTCAAAACAAAAATCATTCCTTTCCCTTCCAAAATTCTGCCTACTTCCTATGTTCATTCATGTATATAGCAAAGACATCCATCTTTGAATAGAATGCTCTTGCTCTGAGCTTACAGCAGAGGAGACTATCATATAATCACAAAAATAAATGATTAATTACACATTATGATATTCTTATTATATTGAGACAGTCTTATTATGTGGCCCTCAGTAGAGTGCTATGGCGTCACAGCTCATAGCAACCTCAAATTCTTGGGCTTAAGAGATTCTCTTGCCTCAGCC
>NW_003852510.1:1265680-1277361 GCF_000181295.1 Otolemur garnettii
AGGCGCCGAGCCCCAGCCCGTATTTTCAATGATGGTTGTACTAAACCGCCTCTGTGCCATCTCTGGGCCAGAGAATGCGATTCCTGTTAAATTGAAAGGGCAAAACAGACACCTGCCCATTTCAGTAGCTTATTACCACTTAGTGACTGAGGAAAGCTTCTAGGAAAAGTACTACAATACACTGAAAAGAGGACTTTTAACTGTATCTGGAAGAATTCCAAAGCACTTAACACCCACTGAGGTCAACACTCGGTGACTCCCAGCCCACTGAAGTGCTGCTACTTCTGGCCTGGAACGCAGCTGCTGGTTAACAGTTGTACAACTTCAGAGCTCCCCACTCAAGACCTTTAGGAGGAGCTCACCACACCCAATTAAATAACATACGTCGCTACTTTCAAATAATGCTGCTGTGTCTTGCAAATCTATCTAGAACCAAAGGACCCTTCTCCCTCTCTGGACTTCTCAACTTGGTTTTGGCAATTTTCTGCTCACTTCTTAATCCCTTTCTCCTTCCTTTCCCCCACATACCACACTCTATTGTCTGCCAGATATAACAATTTAGGCTTTAGGCTTTATTATCGAAGGACTGGGCGAAGGGAGAACTGGAGAACCGAATTTGGGGGAGGAGGCAAAATTTTATAGGGAGGAGGGACGGGTGTCATAACAAAATCCCCAAGCCACCTTCCTTTCAAGTGTCTAGTCCTAATTCCTGGTCTCCCGCCCCGCCCCCGTGGACAGGGCTAAGGCCCCAGGAGGAGAACCGAGGTAGGAAGATCAGAGTCCTCAAGTCCTCCCTCTACCTCCGACTGCATTTCCCTGAACTCGTCCCCGCGCCCAGTCTCCAGGCGGCAAGGGACCGCAGCCGCCCGTGAAGGAGGAGGAGCCGGCAGCCTCGGGACCACCCTGTTACGCGCATTCAACTTCACAGAGTGCGGCCCCGAGGGTTGCAGCAGGGGTCTCCGCCCGGCGCGACCCCGGTCCCCGCGCGGGAAGCCGCCGCTGAGGGGAAAGCGCAGCCGGCGCCCGCGGTCTCCAGGCCAGCCGCCCGCGTTCTTCCGGTTGGCCGGCCGCGGCGGGGGAGGGGCGCCCGACGCCGGCGTTCTTGGGCCCCAGCGGCCGGCGGAAGGGCCGCGCATCGCGGAAGCGCGGTCGCAGCTGAGGATCAGCTGCTGGAGGAGGCGGGGAGGGAGAGGGCGGAGCCTAGGGGGGGAAGGAGAGGGAGGGGATCGTCAGGAAGCCGCGAACGCCGCCGAGTGTCTGCACACCTCGCTCTGTCTGCCATGGCTGGTTAAAGAACCATCCGGATCGCAGCGCGGGGGGAGGGCTGGGTGGGGGGAGAGCGGCGGCCGCGCGTGAGGCCGAGGGAGGGGCGGCGGCGGCGGTTCCAGCATGAAGAGGAGAGCTGGCCTGGGGGGCAGCATGAGGTCAGTGGTGGGCTTCTTGTCCCAGCGGGGCTTGCATGGGGACCCCCTGCTCACTCAGGACTTTCAGAGGAGACGTCTGCGGGGCTGCAGAAACCTCTACAAGAAGGACCTCCTCGGCCACTTCGGCTGTGTCAATGCCATTGAATTCTCCAACAATGGAGGCCAGTGGCTGGTCTCAGGTAAATCAACCCCCTTCCCCTCCCCGCGCCTCCCGACCCCCTCCCCACCTCCCCCTTTCGCTTTTCCTCGCCACCCTCCTCCTGCCCTGGGTTCTCAGCCCCTCCCTCCTCAACCCCCCTTCTGCGGTGGGAAGGTTTGGTGTCAAATTAAAACCATTGCAGGGGGAGGGGAAGGAGAGGATGTCTTCTGTAAAAAAGACCTAAAATGGTTGACAGCTCCTTAATGCGCTTTATCCCAAGTCCAAAGTGGTCTCTGCCGAAGACTGCCCTGGAAGTGTGGGTCGGTGAGGGGGGCGAGGTTACCGCCTGACAAAGTTTGACGGCAAACTCTTCCTCCGCGTACTTTAAAAGGTGCGGGGGGCATTTTTGGGATTTGGAGGGGGGAGGAGGCCGAGGAGCGCCAGAGGCAAAGGGGAACTCTAGCCCCGTCCTCGGGGTCACGCAGGGGGTCTTGGAGCCGAGTGTGACAGACCCAGCCGCCAAGGGGCCGGGGGCTGCGACCCGAGGGCTGGCAGGGTCAGTAGAGGGAGGTGACTGGCTGGCGGTCGTATTGGGCGCCCCTCTAGGCATTTTTGGGGGCCCAGCTCCATCTCCTTTTTTGCTATGTTGGCCTCTTCCGTGTCTTATTTTTATTACGGTTTCGAGAGTGGCGTGGGCTCTGAAGGATAAGGGGCACCAGCCTGAACTTGAATGCGCAACTTGCGAGGCAGGGGGCAGGCGGTCGACGCCCGCGAGACTTGCTGGCCGGAGCCCGGCGCTCGCACCCCTTTTACCCGCGGTTGCCGGGCTGCGAGTGGTCTCTACTTCTCTCCCCTACGCCCAGACCGGCCTGGTTGCCGCCGGGCTCTCCCTCCGCTTTGGGCAAAGTGGCGAAATCGAGGCTGGGGCTCCGGCCGGGAGGTGTAGGCCTCGCTCTCCCGGGGCTCCTAGCGACAGGCTGCTGAATCGATAGCCTATTGCTCCGGGGAGGCCAGAGCCCGCCGGGCCGCGGCGACAGCTGCCCCGGGGGCGGCCCGCTTGCAGCCGGTGGGGGCGCTCGCCGCCGCCGCCCCCCTCCTTCCTGGGGTCGCGGGCCCAGGGCTAGGGCGGGTAGGGATGGGCGTACGCGGGGGGCAGGGGGCGGCTCCCCGAAACCCTGCTGAGAGGAGGAGGGTGAAGGCGCGGGATTGGGCGTTCCCGCTCGGCGTGTGCCGGCCTCTGTCCCTTTCCTGCATTGGGAGGGATGAAGGGGAGCCCAGCGCCTGGTTGGTCCCCAAATGGCTTTCTAATTGTGTGAGTGGGCCGCTCGCCAGAAACTTGTGGGATCCTGGCTAAGCATCCATCTTCGTAACAGTCGGAAGTGACATGGGGCGTACAGTTCAGTTTGGGGATAGCAGAGATAAGTCATCTGTGATCATTTCATGATGAACCTTCTGGGGTTTCTCCACAACTTACTTGACTCTTCCACCCCCGATCATTTTCTCTTCAACTAGGTAGATTATGGCCCTAGATCAGCCCCTGAAGAAATCTGATAACTGCATGTCAAAGGCAGACCCCAGACAGAAGCTTTCTTTTCTCACACCACCTTATAAAATCTGATCAAATTTTTGCAAGGGCAAAAATGGAGAGAGTGAGTTCCGCCCTACTGCTGCTTCTGTACTGGTAACATGCATTCCAACAGAAATATTCTGAGGCACAGAAAACTTTCCCTATTGAGTGAGGGTGGTTGAGGGTTCTCTTTTACAAGACAATGAGCTAATCATGCTAATTATATCCTAAGTAGCCACACTTTGCTCAGCTTAACACACTTAAAAAATAACAAACATTGAGATGATTCACATACCATTCAGTTCATACATACAAAGTTATATTTAAAAAGCACTAAAAATGGCGGCGCCTGTGGCTCAGTGAGTAGGGCACGGCAACATACACCAGGATGGCGGTTCGAATCCGGCCAGGGCCTGCTAGACAACAGTGACAACTGCAACAACAAAATAGGGCGGTGCCTGTAGCTCAGTGGGTATGGCGCCCGCCCTATATACCAAGAGTGGTGGGTTAAACCTGGCCCCAGGCAAACTGCAACAAAAAAATAGCTGGGCATCATGGTGGGCGACTGTAGTCCCAGCTACTGGGGAGGCTAAGGCAAGAGAATCGCCTAAGCCCAAGCGCTGGAGGTTGCTGTGAGCTGTGATGCAACAGCACTCTTGTCTCAAAAAAAAACTAAAAAGTTCCTTCCATTCTCTATCAGTTATTACTCCCCTTGTCCTTGGCAGGACCTTCCCCTGTATCTTAAATGAACTCCATTTTCTCTAATTTTAACCAGTTCATTTCTTTGGTTTAATTTTACCCTACAGAAGAGGAGGGTCCTTAAGATAAAACAGGCTCTGGCAGACCTTCTGGTTCTAGGCCTGAACTGCTCATCTCTTTTAGTACTTCCTGGGTCCCAGCCTTCTTTACCCCTTACTCCTCCCTCCCACACATACTCCTTCTAGTTCAGTTCTTCCTGTTTCCTTTTTATTTACTTCTGTCCCTGTTCTCAGTCCTCCCAGCACACTTTTCTTTTTCTTTTTTGAGACAGAGTCTCACTTGGTCACCCTCAGTGGAGTGCTATGGTGTCATGGCTCACAGTAACCTCTAACTCTTGGGCTCAAGCGATTCTCTTGCCTCAGCCTCCCGAGTAGCTGGGACTACAGGCTCCGGCCAAAATGCCTGGCTATTTTTTAGAGATAGGGTCTCTCTCTGGCTCAGGCTGGTCTTGAACCTGTGATCTCAGGCAGTCTACCCACCTCTGCCTCCCAAGTGCTGGGATTATAGGCATGAGCCACGGTGCCTGGCCCAGCAAACTTTTCCCTTGGCCCCTCCAGTTTGGCTCAGATAGACTTAGCTTTTCCTATTTGTTCTCTGAACATAGAGTATGGTTAAAAGCCTTTATAGCTATTTACCTTCCGAGTATAGCTTGTGTTAATAGAAAGTTCCTTTTGTTTGCTTCAGATAAGGAAGCACCCCGTGGGAGTCATAGTACGTCTTAACTTGTTAAAACGAACTAAATTTTGTTCAGGAAAGTCCTTCAGTAATTTTCCCAAGTTTAAAACTAAAGTGTCATGTTTACATTTCTTCTTTTCTATCTTTGTCCCTCATTAGCAGTTAACACCTGAAGGTGTGCAAATAGTATTTTGAGGACAATGCTGTCTCTCCTCAACGTTGTCATGTGTGGGATGGCAAACTCTTTTCTTGTGTGTTGTCTGAAATCACCTCAGTGGTGATTAAAATGATGGATTGTTAGTTTCTTCATCGTTTTCATTTTCTAATTATTTGGAGAGGCTCACACTTTCTGTATCCGACACATACCATTTGATAGAATTAACTTAGACCTAGGGCAGAATTGTATTTGTATGATTCCTGTGACCATATAAAATGCTATTAGTTAAGGATATGTTACTTTTCAAGATAGATTCTCCTTCTGTCATCCTAGGCTGGAGTTCATTGGCGTGATCATAGTTCACTGTAGCCTTGAACTCCCAGGCTCAAGCAATCCTCCTCAGCCTCCCAAATAGCTAGGACTATAGGCTCACACCACCAGCTTCAGCTAATTTTTTAAAAAATAATTTTGTAGAGGCAAGGTCTCACTGTGTTGTTCAGGCTGGTCTTGAATTCCTTGCTTCATGTCATCCTCCCACCTCAGCCTCCCAAAGTGCTGGCATTATATAGGTGTGAGCCACCAAATATATCACTTTTCTCTTCTAATGACTAGCCCTCAAGGCACAGTGAGGTCAGCAATTACTAAGGGTAAACCAGAGAACATAAGAAAGGAGAAAAAGTGTTGTGCTTAGTAGTGAAATTTTTTCTCACTACTAAGTAGTGGAGTAACAGGGGAATGCTTAACACTTTACAACATTACACAGTACCTGTAGTCCCAGCTACTTGGGAGGCTGAGATAAGAGAATCACCTAAGCCCAGGAGTTGGAGGTTGCTATGAGCTGTGATGCCATGGCACTCTACCAAGGGCGATAAAGTGAGACTCTGTCTCTAAAAAAGAACTAAAAAAAAATTACACAGTATTTTAACCTAAAAGGTGCTTTATTTTTCTTTGTTGTTGACTAGAAAAAGGCGTCACTTGTACCAGGTAAGACAGTGTGGTATAGTAGATACATGGTTAAAATCAGTGCTGTGTCATCTGTTTAATACGTAATCTTAAGGGTCTGACCCTCAATGAGTCTGTCTTCTGAGGTATAAATGGGAATGCCAGAACCTACCTGAAGGCCTATTGTGAGAACAACATTAGGCAACGTATAGATTGGGTGCTGACCAGAGTGCCAGGCTTCTCAGAGAAAATGCAGAGTTTGTTTTCTTTCCCTTTTGTGCTTAGAATTCACGGTGTCATTAATAGCTGACATTTGTTCTTACAGTATTGGTAATAGACATGCTTAAATTGGGGAGATAGAATAGTGTTGTGACTTTTTTTTTGAGACAGAGTCTCACTATGTTGCCCGTGGTAGAGTGCTGTGGCATCACAGCTCACAGCAACCTCAAACTCTTGGGCTTAAGCGATTCTCTTGCCTTAATCACCCAAGTAGCTGGGACTACAGGTGCCAGCCACAATGCCTGGCTATTTTCTTGTTGCAGTTGTCGTTGTTTAGCTGGCCTGGGCTGAGCTTGAACCCGCCAGCCTCTGTGAATGTGGTGGGCACTGTAACCACTGTGCTATGGGCACCGAGCCTATTGTGACTTTTTGATGTGGAATGAAGAGGCACAATGTGGTGTGTATCTGATGGCAAGTGATTTGAATCATATATTGTGTGAATTTAGGTAAATCCTTTCACTTCTCATCTGTAAAATAGGAATAACACATTGCACTCACTGGTGATTGAATGGTGGTAGTGAATGGTCTTTGAAATATTATATGTAGAAGTGCTTTATAAACTACATGGTTTTGAGTGAACATTGTTTCTTATATAAAGACTAGCTTATGCTTGATAATTGTAGTCTCTTCTTAAAATACTTTGGGAAACAACAGTGTATATGGAAGTGCTCCTTAAGAGAGATCCTAACAACATCAAGGAGGCAATAGTACTACACATATTTAGGGGATATCCTGGGTTTGTTTATCTTTTAGGTCTTTGGTTGTATCTAGTACCTCAGTTAATGTTTTATGAGACAGAGTCTGACTCTATCGTCCTGGGCAGAGTGTCATGCCATCAACTTAACTCAGAGCAACCACAAACAAAGGTTCATTGCTTGAACCCCCAACCTCGTGGGTTCAAGTAATATTCCTGCCTCAGCCTCCTGAGTAGCTGGGACTATAGGTGCTTGCCACAATGTCTGGCTAATTTTTCTGTTTTTAGTAGAGATAGAATTTCACTCTTGCTCAGGGTGGTCTTGTACTTCTTTGCTCAAGGGATCCTCCTGCTTTGGCCTCCCAAGAGTGCCTCCCAGATGTGAGCCACCACACCTGGTCTGCATCTAGTACTTTTTTTTTTTTTTTTTTTTGAGACAGTCTCATTATGTCACTCTCAGTAGAGTACTGTGGTGTCACAGCTCACAACAACCTCAAACTCTTGGGCTTAAGCGATTCTTTTGCCTCAGCCTCTCAAGTAGCTGGGACTATGGGCAACTGCCACAATGCCTGGCTATTTTTTTTTGTTGCTGTTGTCATTATTGTTTAGTGGGCCTGGCGGGGTTCGAACCCGCCAGCCCTGGTGTATGTGACTAGTGCCCTAAACACTGAGCTAAGGTGCTGAGCCTACTTTTTTATTGAGACAGAGTCTCTGTCATCGTGGCTAGAGTGCCATGGCATCAGCCTAACTCAGAGCAATTTCAGAGTTTTGGGCTGAAGTGATCCTTATGCCTCAGCTTCCTGAATAGCTGGGACTACAGGTGCCTGTTACAACTCCTGGCTAGTTTTTCTATTTTTAGTAGAGATGGGGTCTTGCTCTTGCTCAGGGTTGCCTTGAACTCCTGAGCTCAAGCATTCTGCCTTTATCAGCCTTCCAGAGTGCTAGGATTATAGGTGTGAGCCACTGAGCAGCCTGCATCTACTACTAGTACTGAGGTACTTTAAATTGCTTTCACTACTTCTTATGCTTTTCCATCTCCCTAGAAGGGATCCTTTATATGTTTGCTTAAAGTCTTTTTTCTTTGAACTCTTTTTTTGGGTCTCATTGAAAGACCAATCACAATGTAGCTCTGTGTTTATCTGACTTGTATCGAATGATAACTCTACTATCTTACATCTTGTAAAGGGCTTGCACATACAATCTTAGCAATAAACAAAAATGTTCAGTTCTTTGGGGATGGGAATTGCTATAATATTATTTCTCCTTAATTAAGATTTAGGGCATTGGAACCAGTCAAGCTAGCAGATTAATAGCCTGTAAGTATGAAGTTTTGAGTTACAGTGAGAGATTACGTATAATCACTTTTTGGTGCTTAGGACTAAACGTAGGAAAAGTACCTTCAGAAGCTTTTCAAATAGCTTTGGCAACTTTGATGTTGCAAAGTGTTAGTTATGTAGGAGTTGTGAATGGGGAGAGACGTTTAATTGCTTGGTCATCATTTATAAATGGGGATCACTCTTCAGCCTATTTCTAGTTCACATGGGGCTCTGCCTTTATTGATCATTATAAGGATCTATAGTGTATGGAGAGAGACTTAAGAGTATGAACCCTTGGCAGTGCCTGTGGCTCAGTGGGTAGTGTCCTGGCCACATACATCCAGGCTGGCAGGTTTGGACACAGCCCAGGCCAGCTAAACAGCAAGGACAACTGCAACAAAAAAATAGCCTGGCATTGTGGCAGGCACCTATAATCCCAGCTACTTGGGAGGCTGAGGTAAGGGAATCACTTAAGCCCAAGAGTTTGAGGTTGCTGTGAGCTGTGACACCGTACCACTCTACTGAGGGCGACATAATGAGACTTTGTCTCAAAAAACAAAAAAAGTATGAACCCTTAAGTCAGACTGCTTGGGGTGAATACCAGTGCAATTACTTGCTGACTGGGTTACCTTTGACAAGTCACTTATCCTGTGTCTGATTCTTCATCCATGTGTAATGATAAGGATAATAATACCTCAGAGTTACGTGAGGATTGAATAACACTTGGAATATTCTTAGCAGAAGGGCCTAACTCATGCTCTGTTGTTGCTCTGTTTTTTGCTACTGCTGCAACTGTTTTGTTTTGCTTGTGTGTCATAAAAAGCTTTTAGGAGACTGACACCTTCAACATCTAATATTTAGTGCACATAGCATAGTGTACATAAAAAATTGAGGACAATCTCCATGAGGTGAATGTTAAAAATGCTTTGGAGTAAGCTTAACCAGAATCATCAAAGAGTATTTGTAAGCATCAAATAAGTATGATAATTTAACTATATGTTTAACTTGAATCTATTAATAATCATTTCCTGTTACCCAGTTACTAGTTATGTCACATTTTACTTATTTGTTTATTTTTTATTTTAATTTTTATTTATTTATTTATTTTGAGACAGAGTCTCACTTTGTTTCCCTTGGTAGAGTGCTGTGGCATCACAGTGCATAGCAACCTCCAATTCCTGAACTTAAGTGATCCTCTTGCCTCAGCCTCCCAAGTGGCTGGGACTACAGGCACCCAACACAACACCCAGTTATTTTTTGTTGCAGTTTGGCTGGGGCCAGGTTCAAATCTGCCACCCTAAGTATATGGGGCTGGCGCCCTACTCACTGAGCCACAGGAGCTGCCCTTATTTTTTATTTTTTGAGACAGTTTCAAGCTGTCATTGTTGGTAGAGCGCTGTGGTGTTCTAGCTCACAGCAACCTCCAACTCTTGGGCTCAAGCAATCCCACTGCCTCAGTTTTTCTAGTGTTAGTAGAGATGGGGGTCTTGCTTTTGCCCAAGCTGGTCGTGAGCTCAAGCTATTCACCCACCTCAGCCTCCCCGAGTACTAGGATTACAGGTGTGAGCCATCTCTCCTGGCCTTTTACATTTTATACAATCAGTTTTTTGAAAAAAAAAAAAATTAGTCTAAAGTTACATTATCTCCAGGTAAGGTATTTGGGTTTAGCCAATTAAATAAAGTTTGATTTTATTAAAACTGCTCGTGTACCTTATTAAAATGAATTTCATGGTCTAGTAGTAGTTATCAGAAGTATGGCTAGCAGTGGGGCAGATTTCTGACTCTGAAAAGCTTGACACGGTAATTGGGTAATCAGTTCTTGAATTTTTTTCTGGCCTTTTCTATTTACTGATAATCTATTGCTGAGAAAGTATTAAATTTTATTCTTTGGTCTATTTATTATTTCAACAAATGGTTTTTAAGGGCATACTATTTATAAGACAAGAGAAGAGCTATGGGAAGAACAGGGATGATGACTCAAATATAAATTATGTTCTCAAGAAGCTGGCATTTTAGGAGTATAGTTCTTATTTGTACCAGTACATGGATATTTTTTAATTTATCTTCTCTGTCTCACGAGACTGGTAGATACTTGGTTTTTCTGTGCTTTGCTGTTCCTAATATAGCAAAAATGCTCTTAGGAAATTTGGTGGGAAAAAGACCCGTAGAGATGGCCTTGGAGGACTTTGCTATGATAAATTACAGGGATAATGTCATATATATGAAGTAATACTGATATTTATACATAAATGTTAATTGTCCTACTTTTTCCTCAGTCAGCTAATTGATATCTATCAAAGGTTGGAAAATTTAGAATTATGCCTCCATGTGTCACTTCTGCTTTAAAATAACCTAGTGAGGTTTAGCTCTTTACCATTAACACATTAAAAAGTTGTCTTTGTGGACATTATTGTTTAAAGGATCATTGCTAATTTGATCTATGCCAGTGTACTTTTGTTGCTAAGAATTCTAAGGTGAGCAGTAGCCCTCAGTTATATGTATTCTGGCCATCACATTGAAAAGGTGGTGTCAGCCTGGGTACAATTCATTGCTCATTCATTTGTTGTACAGTTGGAATAGATTAGGCAAACTTCACTGATCAGTGAAACTTAACACACAAATAGATACTGCTATCTGAATTCCAGTTTTAAGAAGTGGGTGCACAGGAGTCTAAGGCTGCAGTGAGCTATGATCACACACTGTACTCCAGCCTGGTAATAGAGTCTGTCCTTAGAAAAGGTTTTATTCATGTCTCTTGTCCAGTGATATATGGGATTGTTTTCTTTTTCTGTTAATTAGTTTGAGTTCTCTATAGATCCCGGTTATGAAAGCTTTTGTCTGATTCATAATATGCAAATATCCTTTCCCATTTTGAAGGTTGTCTGTTTGCTTTGGTCGTTGTTTCCTTAGGTGTACAGAAGCTTTTCAGTTTAATTAAATCCCATTTGTTTATTTTTGTCGCCATTGCAATTACCATGCAAGTCTTCTTCATAAAATCTTCCCCCAGGCTTATATCTTCAAGTGTTTCCCCCCATACTTTCTTCCAGAATTTTTATTGTTTCATGCTTTAGGTTTAGATCTTTTATCTATCTTGAATTAGTTTTTCTTATTGGTGACAGGTGCGGCTTGGTCCAGCCTCAGTTTTTTACATGTGGTTATCCAGTTCTCCTGATACCATTTATTGAATAGGGAGTCTTTTCCACAGTGTATGTTCTTGTTTGGTTTATCAAAGCTCAGGTAGCTGTAAGATATTAGTTTCTTTTTTATTTTTATTTTTTGAGACAGAGCCTCAAGCTGTCCCCCTGGGTAGAGTGCTGTGGCATCACAGCTCACAGCAACCTCCACCTCCTGGGCTCAAGCCAGTCTCCTGCCTCTGCCTCCCAAGTTGCTGGGACCACAGGCGCCCGCCACAACGCCTGGCTATTTTTTTTTTGGTTGCAGCCATCATTGTTGTTTGGCGGCCCGGTCTGGATTTGAACCCGCCACCTTAGGTGTATGTTGCTGGCGCCTTAGCCACTTGAGCCACAAGTGCCGAGCCCAGATATTAGTTTCAGCTCATGGTTTTCTATGTGGTTTAAGTTGTGAACGTCTCTATTTTTGTGCCAATACTATGCTGTTTTGATCACTGTGACCTTGTATTATAGCCTAAAATCTGGTAGGGAGATACCCCTGGCTTTGCTTTTATTGCTAAGAATTGCCTTGGCTGTATGGTTTTTTTTTTTTTTTTTT